>NC_041385.1:137669916-137682866 GCF_002162155.2 Triticum dicoccoides
GAGTCAACGACAGTCTGACCATGCACCAGGCCGCGGTGCAGTTCAAGGGAGGGCGTGGTGAGTTACGCCGCTTCCGGTTCGTGGGAAGAGCAATGCCTACGGAGAGGCATGCTATGCAGATGGCAGCCCGCGAGGCGATAGCTCGTCTCAGGGATGTCCTTCCCGTGATGAAGACTCGTCGTTACCGTTATCTTCCGTGCCATGTGCCTTACACCTGTCACTACGCATACTCCTGCCCCAGAGGAGAACGAGACGAGGCTTTTGAGATGCTCATTGAGTATCTCCGGGCCTTGGAGGCAGCCTTCGACAACCTGGTGGACGACTTCGTAGCTACCCGCATGGACTCAGTTCATGGCTGTGCTGCCAACAGGAGGGAGCTCCTACCAATCGCACCGCCACTGACTTTTGTCTCGTCATCAGCATCTTTTACGCATGCTCGTCGCCTGCCTTCTACTGAAGAATTCAACCAAGTCATTGCGCCCACTCCAGCGCGCACTGCACCAACCTTCGCGCCCACTCCTGTATGTGTTGCTCCGCCCCTGGCAACCGCTCCGTCCGCTCTGCGCAACACTACACGTATGGAGCCCATTAGCGAGGAGGAAGTCGAGTCCCCAACCTCGCTACGCCTCGCCCTCGGCAGGGCAAAGGAGGTCGTCAACATCTCCTCCTGAGTACGCTTAGCTGCCGTGTATTATACCGCTTTGTAAGATATGTACATAGGTTGTGAGAAGTAGCCTGTTTGCGCATCATGTAGGATCTGGGGAAGTGCACTAGCCTAAATAACATGTCAGGATTATGTATGCATATCCTGAGTGATGTATTGTATAATTACCGCCTGCGTGTAAGATATGTAATGAGTAGTCCTTCTTCGTGCGCACGTCGATTTGTTTTCTTAAGTAAGCTGAGTTATTTAATTCTATTTGCCAGCTTTATGAATTTATGGTTTTGTTTTGCGACTCTTTCCGCTTTTCTTATGAGTTTTACAAAAATATATCCCCAGAGTGAAAAATGTCTCGTCTTGGACACGTTCCATGCCAACTCCACCAGAGGAAATTTATGATGCTCAACCCAACAACGAGTTCACTCAGGGACAGTCAAGCCAACAGGGCAGTGAATCGGCACTTTCACAAATGTGCCGCCTTTATGAGCAGAGTCAGCAACAACATCGCGAGATGATGAACCAAGTCATCAACATGGGGAATCATCATGGACAGTATCAGCAGCATTCCAAGTTATCTGAGCTACAGAAGACACGTCCTCAAACATTTTCTCACACTGACAAGCCTCTTGAAGCCGAGGACTGGCTTCGAGATATGGAGAGGAAATTAATTATTGCAAAGTGTTCAGATCTCGAGAAAGTACTATATGCTCCAAACTATCTCACAGGAGCAGCCGCATCGTGGTGGGAGAATTTTCTGCACATGCATCCCAACAAAAATGACATAACCTGGGAGGATTTCAAGGAAGGTTTCCGTGGTGCACATATTCCTAAGAGTATTATGAAAATCAAGAAGAGAGAATTTGATGACCTCAAACAAAGGAACATGACAGTGTCAGATTACAACAGTCAATTTACCCTATTATCCCGCTACGCCAATGAGGAGCGTATGACTGAAATCAAGAAGATGGAGAAATTCCTTGACGGTCTAGCGCCCGCACTTAAATGCCAACTGGTCGTGCACACTTTTCCTGATTTTAAAACACTGGTGGACAAAGCCATTACTCTGGAAAATGAGAGACGCGGTCTGGAAGATATCCGCAAGCGAAAAAGGGACCAGACTACTCACGCTCGCAATCACCGAAGTAAGACAGATTTTCAAAAGGGTGGGACACACAAATTCACATCCAATGTCTTACGCCCAATCAAGAATTTTCATGCAAGGGACAAGAAATTCACCTATCGCCCCGGCGTTACTTGTTACGCTTGTGGAGAAGAAGGGCACTATGCCAAACAGTGCCCCAAGCCAAGGAGTTCAACCCCAAAGCCGAACAACGGCGGCAATAATTCAGTGCCCAAGCGAAACAATTTCAATCCCAACAATAACCACAGGAAGGGTCATCTGAACCACGTAACCAAAGAGGAGGCACAAAATGCTCCAGATATCGTACTCGGTACGTTTCCTGTCAACACAATACCTGCAATGGTTTTGTTTGATTCTGGAGCTTCTCACTCTTTCATTTCGAAAAGTTTTACTTTGCAAAATAAGTTTTCGATACTTCCTTTGGAGAAATCCATGATCATTAAGTCCCCTGGGATTCAGCAAGTTTCTCAGAATTACTGTCAGAATGTGGTCATTGAGTTCGAATGATTGGAGTTTCACGCAAATCTTATTGTATTGGAAAATAAAGGACTGGATGTCATCCTAGGGATGGATTGGCTAACCACCAATAAAGGTTTTATCGACTGTTTCAACAGGACCGTGATTCTCACACACCACCAAGGGAAGACAATAAGAGTATCAACCAAGGAAGGAAAAAGACCCCGGCAACTGAGATTAAATAAGGTGGACGTTTCTGAGCTAAACAAGGTTCCGGTAGTGTGTGAATTTCCAGATGTATTCCCTGAAGAGCTGCCAGGCATGCCACCAGACCGAGAAATAGAATTCCGCATTGAGCTAGCACCAGGAACCGCCCCCATATACAAGAAACCATACAGAATGGCACCATCCGAGTTGGTCGAGTTGAAGAAGCAAATAAAGGAATTACTGGAAAAAGGATACATTCGAGCCAGCTCCTCACCTTGGGGATCACCAATTTTATTCGCCAAAAAGAAGGATGGAACACTAAGATTGTGTGTTGACTATCGAGCACTGAACATGGTCACAGTCAAAAAACAAATAACCGATGCCAAGAATAAATGATTTATTTGATCAGCTCGCTCAGGCCAAGGTATTCTCAAAAATTGACTTAAGGTCAGGATACCATCAATTGAAGGTGCGAACGGAAGATATCCCCAAAACAGCCTTCACCTCCAGATATGGACTGTACGAGTTCACAGTGATGCCATTTGGATTAACTAACGCCCCAGCATATTTTGTTCACCTCATGAACAAAGTATTTATGAAGTTTATGGACAAGTTCATCGTGGTATTCATCGACGATATACTGGTATATTCCAAGACACCAGAAGAGCACGCAGAACATCTCAGGATTGTGCTAGGAGAGCTAAGAAAACACAAATTGTATGCCAAGTTCAGCAAGTGCGAATTTTGGCTAAGACAAGTAGGCTTTCTAGGCCACGTACTGACCCAAGACGGTATCGCAGTGGACCCAGAGAAAGTCAAGGCCGTACTTGACTGGAAGTCACCGGCCAGCGTAACGGACATACGGAGTTTCTTGGGAATGGCAGGATATTACCGCAGATTTATTGAAGGATTTTCCACCATAGCCAAGCCTATGACACAGTTGCTCAAGAAAGATAAGAAGTTTGAGTGGACAGAAGCCTGTGAGAAAAGTTTCCAAGAGCTAAAGCGGAAGTTAACAACAACACCGGTATTAATTGTACCCGACATACACAAGAATTTTGAAGTATATTGTGACGCGTCCAGAAAGGGTCTCGGATGCGTGTTGATGCAAGAAGGCAAGGTTGTCGCCTACGCTTCAAGGCAACTTCGCAAGCATGAGGAAAATTATCCCACTCATGACTTAGAAATGGCAGCAGTTATTCATGCACTCAAGGAATGGAGGCATTTCTTACTTGGGAATCGATGTGAAATATATACGGATCACAAAAGTCTCAAATATATTTTCACGCAGCTAGAACTAAATTTACGGCAACGACGCTGGTTGGAATTGGTAAAGGATTATGATGTTGGGATCCGTTACCATCAAGGGAAAGCAAATGTAGTGGCCGATGCCCTGAGTCGGAACCTCAGCTCCGACGGGAACTATCTGCACAGATTGAGGGCCGAATTCCATCAAGAATTTGCCAAGCTCAACTTGATAATGGTAGCAGAAGGCACCATATCAAACTTGGTAATACAACCCAACCTTGTGAAGAAAATTAAAGAAGCTCATCCCGGTCACCCCAGCATTGAAGGAATTAAAAGAAAGTTGAGTATGGGCAAAGCCTCGGAATTCGTCATAGACAATGAAGGAATATTATGGTACGGAGAAAGGCTATGCGTGCCAAACATAGAAGACCTTAAACAGCAAGTTTTAGCTGAAGCACACACCACTCCATATTCGATCCACCCTGGAGGAACCAAAATGTATAAGGATATTCAGGAAAGATTTTGGTGGCACTGTATGAAGAGGGACATAGCCGCCTTCATTGCATGTTGCGACTCATGTCAACGCATAAAAGCTGAACATCAGAGACCAGCCGGACTACTGCAACCTAACAAAATACCTGAGTGGAAATGGGATGAAATAGGGATGGATTTTATTGTCGGACTACCTCGGTCACGGCACGGGAATGATGCCATATGGGTCATCACTGACAGGTTGACCAAAGTGGCACACTTTATTCCAGTGAAGACATCCTACACCACTCAGAGGCTTGCCAGGATTTATCTTTCCCGCATAGTTTGTCTGCACGGTGTCCCGAAGACTATAATATCCGACAGAGGCACTCAGTTCGTCTCAAGATTTTGGGAGCATTTACAACAGGCTCTGGGAACCCAACTAGCCTTCAGTACCGCATACCATCCACAGACTGATGGACAAACAGAACGCGTAAATCAGGTTTTAGAAGACATGCTGAGGGCATGTGTCCTCACCTACGGAACCAGTTGGGAAGAAAGCCTGCCATACGCCGAGTTCGCATACAACAATAGCTACCAGGCCAGCCTACAAATGGCACCATTTGAGGCTTTATACGGGCGAAGATGTCGTACCCCGCTAAATTGGTCAGAGACCGGAGACAACCGCATATTCGGGCCAGACCTGCTCAGAGAAGCCGAGGAAAAGGTCAAGCTAATCAGAGACCGACTTAAGACCGCTCAAAGTCGACAGAAGAGTTATTATGATCAGAAACATCGTAGGGTCAGCTTCGAACCCGGTGAGTTCGTATACCTGAGAGTATCCCCTATGAGAGGATTGCAACGATTTAAGATTAAAGGAAAGTTAGCACCAAGATTCATTGGACCATTCTGCATAGTGGCACGAAGAGGCACTGTAGCCTACCAGCTAGACTTACCCGAAGACTTGTCCGACATTCACGACGTGTTCCACGTCTCTCAATTAAGGAAGTATGTAAGCAACCCAGAGAAACAAGTATCCCATGAAAACATTGATATGCAGCCAGACCTCACTTATCGAGAACGTCCTGTAAGAATATTAGAGGAGTCTGAAAGGAGGACCCGACAGAAGACCATCAAGTTTTTCAAAGTCCAGTGGAGCAATCACACCGACAGTGAAGCAACTTGGGAAAGCGAGGATTTTCTTCGGACTGAGCATCCACACCTATTTAAGGATCAGCTGAAATCTCGAGGACGAGATTTTTCCTAAGGGGGTAGGTGTTGTGACACTCTAAATTTTTTATTTGGTTTTTATCAAAAACTTTGTGGTTTTTGAGGAGAGGCTATTTAAAATTTTGCTTTTTCAAAAAAAAAAACTTCCACTTAAAAACTTCCTTTGCCTTGGCAAGGATTTTATTTTTCTCAAACCTTGGTGTTTGATCTTTTGAAACTTCTTCTCTGTTGGTTCTCTCAAATTTAATTTTTGAGTTTAAATTTTTTTTCTTTTAAAATAAAGCTCTATGAAAATTTGGGATTTCCATATCTTGGAACCATCCTTGACTTGGCATTCTTGCCCGTGTGATAAAACCTCTCCAAAACCTCCCCTACACCTTGTGATCAACCCAAGTTCTCTGTCCCAACTAATCCAAACAAATTTTGGATTTTATTCTAATTATTTTCCCTTTCAAATCAATTCTGAAAATTATTTGGAGCCTTAGTGATTTTCAAAGCAAGTACTCTTTTTCATTTTAGTTTTGACCTCACACCAACTCCCCAGGATAGTCCTTTGTACCCACAACTCAGAACCATCTTGATCCACTCCTTCTCTTTTCAAAATTTTCAAAATTCAGCCTCTGCAAGTTTGGACCAGATTTGCCAAATTTGATGAAATTCATATCTACACTCCCCCAAAAATTCCACCAAAATTCAGGCAACCTATTTGAGCAATGAGAAGCCACTCCACCAAGTATCATCTCAAGCAAAAATCACCAGAGGCCAATTTCATTCTGTCGAACACCTTGCAAGCACTGGTGCTGTTCAAAATTCAGAGTTTAGTGTTAATCTTCGACAGAGTTTCAGTCACGCGGCCACAGTGCACTTGGCGCGTTGCACGCGGCACTTTCTCCCTGGCCAGCACCCCCGCTCGCGCGCTTGGCGTCTTCCCGGCGTCGGTGGCGCCCCTGGCCTCCCGCGCCGGCGTGTCTTGCGCCGGCCGAGACCCCGTTACAGCCATCAGGGGGCAAGAACGGCGGCTCAACGCCGTTCCGCGCCGCCCATTGCTCCCTGGCTCTCCGCGTGGCCTCATGCACGCCAGCGCACGCCCGTGCACCGCCACCGCGACCGGCAAGCACAGGACGCGCTCCCTGCCGCCGACGGGCCCGCGCCGTCCCGTTCTGTCGAACTCCCTCCTAAGCACCAATCTCCAGCTCGTTTAGCACCAAAACGGACCCAGTAGACTCCCACGACGGCGCTCGACTCCCTAATCACCGCCGACCGAGCACTGCGCCGCCGTAATCGCTCGCCGGAGACCCCGTTCACGGCAACCGCCTCGGGCCGCCTATAAAAAGGGCCCCCGAGCTCAACCTCGTGCACGCCTCATCCCCACTCCGCACCAGCGCCACGCCAGGCCACTCGGAGGACCTCGAGGAGGTCTCCTCCCCCAGCTCCGGCCGCCCCGATCTGCCTCGGCCTCCACCTCGATTCACTCCGGTGAGGCCATCTCCGGCGCCCAAACCCCGTCTGTTACCCTCTCTAGCTACCAGGAGCCTAACCCCTCTTCAATTTAACCCTTGCAGCTCTCTCCGACGAGCCCCTCGACCACCCGAGCCGCCGTCCGCCAGAGCAAAGCTCGCCGTCGACGTGGTGCTCGCCGACCGCCTCCACCACCATCAACCGATGCGGAAGGGTGCCCTGAGCACGGAGGTATCCTCCGATCTCTCTGCCTCGCCGTGGATCGCCGCCGGCGACCACCGCGGCTCTCGGGCACCGGCGAACTCTGCCGCCCCGTTTGAACATTTGAACCTGACGAGTGGGACCCCACCGTCAGCCTCTCTGCCCTTTTCTATCGAACCGTTTTCTGGAAGCGCCTTCGGGCAAATACGTCTTTCCTCTGGGCTGGCGTAGTCGCTACCGAAGCGCTTTCTGTTTTTATAAACTAGCCCCTGGAAATCTTCTGTTTCATTACAGATGAGTCCCTGGACAAAAACCTTTATATCTTTTAAACAGAAAGGTATTTTTGGTTGATTATTTTTCTGTTCTCTTTAAAATTTTGTCTAGTTTTTTATCAGATTTATTTGGAAAATATTTGGTATACTTTCTGTGCACTCCTTGGTATTTATGATAGCACATATATTTTCTTTATACCCTAGATACCGAAGGAGGTGACGGAGCCGCGTACTTCACCGAGCTAGGCTCCGACTACTCCGAACCAGGCAAGCATGTTTGAACTTTTGATATGATGAGTGTCTTGGCATGTTCTGCATTTAGCTATTTCATGGCATGTTGATGAGCATACCGATGAACGTCATTTTATGCAATGTTGAGGTAAGTGAGTTCGATGATCCATAAGTGGATGAATGTGAGTAAGAATGGCCATGTGTTGGCATGAGGATGGGTAAGATGGCAGTGTTGTAGCATGCCAGGCTTATGCCAGACTACGTGACTTCAATGTCAGCTCGTATCACACCAGTTCCTTTCATTCCGCCTTCCCTGTACTACCACATGTTTTCCGCAAGGAATATGGTTTAGTAAGTTGCAAACCGCTTTTCTGGTACACACCAAAAGGAGAGGCCGTGATGATGGTTCCATGGCCCTGGATTAAAGCCAGTCATCCGGTCAGGGGGCATGGGTGTTTCCGGTTGGGACCGAGAGGGGGGCACCCCTTAGAGCGCGCGTATATAAATTTGATCCCATGCTATTCGAGATTGTGATCTCCCCGTCTCAAAAGTTTTTCTTGGACGATGTCTAGGGTGATTCCTGGCATCGAGAGGTATGATGGGTGTGTACTGGTTAGCTGTGTTTTCTTACGAAATACCGTAAACGGAACTAGTCCTTCGTGACTACGGAAATCCGTTGGCTGTGGGAATAATTTTGTACAAACTCTGCAGAGTCATATATCCCCTCCAAATCATCTATTCCATGTCCAAATTCGTGTTATCTTGTCCTAACAATGACAGTTTTGATGACAGAGACTCCGGTGATTCGCATGAGTGCTAATTCCGGTTAAATGAATATTCCTGTGGATGGACTAAGCCATTTATTCTCATGAATTAAATGTTTATTATGAGTATTATTTACTTATGAATCAAAGCCTTTTCTGTGATGTCGCCCCGACGTCCGACTGTGGCATTTCTTTTAAAGCCCTTTCTGTGATGTCGCCCCGACGTCCGACTGTGGCATTTCTTTTAAAGCCCTTTCTGTGATGTCGCCCCGACGTCCGACTGTGGCATTTCTTTTAAAGCCCTTTTCTGTGATGTCGCCCCGACGTCCGACTGTGGCATTTCTTTTAAAGCCCTTTTCTGTGATGTCGCCCCGACGTCCGACTGTGGCATTTCTTTTAAAGCCCTTTCTGTGATGTCGCCCCGACGTCCGACTGTGGCATTCCTTTTAAAGCCCTTTATGTGGTGTCGCTACGACGCCCGACTGTGGCATCTTTTCCCTATATTTATTTGTTCACCTTTCGAGGTGTCGCTTCAGACACCCGATCGGTAATTATTCATGCTTTGTTGGGGTTTCAGGCGGACTACCGCCGTTTCCCTTTTACTTACCTTGTTATGCTAATTTTGAATGTACATTGGTGAATTTATTCATGTCGCATCCATGCATGCATTTGTTATATCTTACGTCCGAACTGTCTTGCGAGTACTTTCAAAGTACTCACTGGCTTGTTGATTTGGCCAGATGCTGACGAAGGCGATTTCATGGATGAAGAGTTCGATAGCGAGTCCGACACTTAGAGCAGTCCCAGTCAGTCTCGTGCGACCCTGGATTTGCTCACTGTTTTATATCCGCTTCCGCTACCAAATAAATTCATCGAGCCTCACCTCGACGCTCGATGAGATGATAGACTTAGAGTCTTGTATTTCTCTCCCCGCTGTGTTTTTCCACCACCGCCCTATCCTCGAGTCAGTAGTATGTCTCCACACCACTGTGTCATGTCCTCCATTATGTATAATTATTGGCGTGCTTGTAATAATTTGGTTGAGCAACCGCAGTTCGACCCTGTAATATATTTTATGCTACTGGCTTATTGTATCAAGAAATTGTCTACCAGTGAGGAGGATTTCTCTCATACTGGACTCAAAAGATTGGTTTCTCAATAAATATTTTTATTGGAAAACCGGTCGTGACAGGTTAGGAGACGTAGGATCTTCATCCAACCGCCTGAAATGGTCGAGAAACAATAGGGAGTTGCATTCTTAATGCGCTCTGGTTCATCATGTATGGGCACTGCACAACTAACATTTTATTATCCAAAATCTGCTTGCTCTTCTTTAGCATGTTCCTCTTCCATTCTTCTTTAATAAGTACTCTCTCCGTTCCTAAATACAAGTATTTGTATAGATTCCACCATGGACTACATATGGAGAAAAATGAGTGAATCTACACACTAAAATGTATCTGGATACATCTGTATGTGATCCATAGTGGAAATCTCTACCAAGACTTATATTTTGGAACGGAGGGAGTATATATGATAGTGGTACAGTATGTTCCTTATAGTGAAGATGAGCTGGGACATTTGCAGTGTAGAGGTCTATACGGTCGATTGTGATGGACAATTTCAAATCTTCGGGCCTCTTTGATTTGTAGGATTTTGTAAACACGGGAATAGGATTTGTAGTGGCGTGCCCACTTGAATCCTATAAGAATAGCAAGGAAATGCGGGGAGCTATCTCGCCTTTGAGAGTTACACTAATATTAACAGTACCGCACCTTCAATTGAAGAGAGTTGGTATCCGAAGCCTTTCTAGTCGTACCGGCAATACTAGCACATATTCTAGCAAGTTCCACTTTGCTGATTTTACTCTGATGCTTAAGGTTTTCCCGTTATATCTACACTATGATCTGTGTAGCTACTTTGTGTCGCACTAGCAACAGTCCACTCTTGAAGTTAAACACTCAATGACTTACAAAATTGGCACCAAGGCATTGAGTGCCATTCTGGATGAAATGAAACTCATACGCTCCCCACCTGTTGACTCTTGTTCAGAATATGATCATAATGACTCTTGTTCAAAATTGCCACATATAGAGAGACATCATGGAATTGCATTTCTTTGGGCGCTGTGATTCATCATGAGTGGGCAACCAACATTGTGTGCAATGAAGCGGAACCTCAAGAATATGCTTCCTCTTCTGTTCTTTAACATGTTCCTCTTTTGTTATTCTTTATTTAGTACATACAATATGTTCCTTGTCAGGAAGGGGAGTAGGGACATCTATAGTCAACAGTTGATAGAGCGAGCCTTTACGTGATCGATAGGCTTTCAATTACTAACGGCAATACAACACCATCTTTTCAAGCCAGTTCCACTTTCCCGATTTATATATCGTGGTTATGGTGTACCCCTTTTATGTACACTATGATCTGCCTAGTTGTTTGTGTGCTCTTGTTACCATGGTTTGGCAATAAACTCTCTATACAGTATATTATGAACCTATCATCTGCCAACTATCCTTACATCTGGAGCCTATTTTTTGTGTACTTGTGCCAGATTATATTAATGCACGCACCATATTACAACACACATGAGCTCTCTCATCAGAATCCAGTGATAGCACACAAGTGTTTACAGGGGCTCCCCTATATTAGAATATCCTCTGCATTACAAAGATAATCTCACTACTATTTATGTTTTCATGGTTCTCAGATATTATACGTAATTACAGTGAATATCGGAATCCGTGTATCTGAAGAATATTGTGGAACACTGCAATGACTTACAAAATTGGCACCAAGGCATTGAGTGACATTCTAGATGCAATGAAACTCATACGCTCCCCACTTGTAGATTCTTCTTCAGAATATGATCCTAATGACTATTCTAACCTCGAGGAGTCAAAGGCAGATGGCCTGTCCTGTTCACCCATCAAGGTGCATGTTCTAATTTGGAAAGGTTTTATTGATTGCGCGTATCTTGCATATGTTGTCTTGCATTTCTTCTACTGTGTTGCACCTCCATCTGCTTAGTTTACTCATCATATATGTCGAGATGCCATGCCCATCCATTATCAATACATATTCCATTTGTCATCATACCATGTTTTTCCACTCAAATGATGTTCTTGTGCATCAAACATCAAAAAGGAAGAGGGTGATTGCCGAACCTGAAGGAGCACCAGCAAAGTCCTTGAAAAACGTGGTAGTGCCGGAGAAATCAGACAGCACCCCACTTATATTGGCTGTACAACCAATGACACAAAATGTAGGACCGACTCCAGCAGACTGTTCCCATACTTCACTGGCCACACCATTAGCCCCACCACACAGGACCTGCACTCTAGCAAAAGGTATGCCGATTTCAGTTGCCATAGCACCAGCCGTACAAAAGAAAAATCCCACTCCAGCAAAAAGTACAACAAGTCCACCGGCCGAAGACCTATCCCAACTGCAAAGACGGCCAATTCCTGCAGATTGGAACCCCATTCCAGTTAATCCAAGTTTAGAAGACAATGCTTTCAATGTTTTTAAGGACTACGTGCATATAATCCCATCATGGAAAAATTATAGTGAAGACAAACACCATTTTCACATCTTCCTGTCCCACTTACGTGTAAGTGCTATTATTCGTGGTGATTATTTTCCTGTTTTCTGCTAATTGAACACATCAATGATTTACATTACATTATTGTAAGTAGGCGAGGGTCAATCTGGATAGTCACGACGAGCAAAGCTTGCTTGCGCTTTTCAAGGAAGCATTGCAGCAGTATCGGTGTTACCTGAGGAAATCACACTTTCATGGCATGTCTATAAACAAATTCCCGATGAAGTCTCCTATTCTAAATTTAGAAGACATAGAATGGAAAAACCTTGTTATGCACTGGACTCATTTCAAGGATGAGGTACTATCTGTGATATCGCATGACAATTTGAACTTCTACTTTTCCGCATGTGCCTTACGGATCTTTTTTGCAGGAAGTCTGCTTGAAGAAGAATTCCGGTTTGAAAAGAACAACAGGATATCGTAAATATGTTGCCCGCTGCTTTGCTCTTGTTAGTACCTGTTGTCCTGTATCACTGTACTTGCATTCATACCTGGTTCATTATGTGACAAAAGTATGCATGATAGCTTGCTTATCAATTGTTCGCTCCAAATTATCTGATTTGTATGAATGGTTACATTAGTGTAGAATATATCCAATGCCAATGAAAATTTTTAGCTCTGCATTGTTCTTGTAAGTACCTACTGTCCTTTATCAGTGTACTTATATTGACACGTAGTTGTTCATGTACCATCACTCTGCAGCTTATTTTCCTTTTCCCTCCACTTTCTACATATCATATCTATATTTACTCTTACCATTGGATAACACTGATGGTACTGAAGAAGTTTAACTCTGCATTGCTCTTGGTTGTACCTTTTCCCTGTATCGTTGTACTTACATTTATAGCTACTTCGTTATGTAGCATCACTCTTCATCTTATCTTAAATATTCTCCATTTTTCCTTATATTGTACATCTATATTTACTCTTAACAAAATAGAGAATAAAGGCAATGCTTATGAAGAAGATTATGTGGTAAACTTCTTGAATTGCCCCCCCCCCC
>NC_041385.1:137682876-137765970 GCF_002162155.2 Triticum dicoccoides
GGCTTTATAGAGCCTGTCTTCACCAATAATGTAAGTTTGTCCTTCTCAAGCCTTCAAACTTTGTTGTGTATATTTGATTAGGCATGACTGCAAAAGCTGTTTATTTTCGGTGTTTGCATCAAATTGCATGTTTAAAGTTTATTATGTAGTTCATAAACAAAAGTTTGTCCTTCTCAATTTAAGTTTTCAGTTGTACAACCAAGTTGCTTCTTCATACCATATAAATTAAACTATACAGAGCAAGTGATCTTCTTTTGCACCGCATGTATGCTTTTGTTCTTGATCTGTAATCCAGTGGTGTGGTGAACCTACCCACTACACCACAATGCATATTCTACAATGTCTTAACAATGAACAATGTCATATCGTTCTACTATTATTTAAACCGTCTCTTTATTTGCCAATCTGAAATGGGATAAATTGACAGCACACTAACCATTGATACTTATGAGTTCTTGATCCGTAATCAAGTGGTGTCGTGAAGCTGTCAACTCCTTAACAATGTCATTTCCTGCCATGTCTTGACCTGAACAATACCATATTGTGTTCATGCTATTATAAACTGTGTCACTTTATTCATGAGTAAGAAATGTGATGAATTGTCAGCACTGATACTTATATGTGCAAAACCTGTCATCTATCTGCTTGTTTATCTTTTAGAGTGAGGAGGATATAAGTGTCAAACAAGAGCAGTCTCATCAGCTTGCTCAGCTGCTTGCGCTGCAGCTCCGGAGCAGGGCTAACCTTTCTTGAACTCTATTGAAGTGCTGTCTGTTCTGTATATTATTTTGTCGGCGTGTTTATTTGCACTGGTGGCGATCTTTGATGCCCAGTGTATGTAATCTGCTGTCTGCTTGTGCTTTATTATCATAGTGGCGAACTTTGATGCCTAGTGGATGTAATATGCCGTAATTCCTTTTATATAGTCTAGGTTTTTTCTTATTCACGATGTTGCGGTTATTTTACTATATATATATCCTATCTTCGCAGTAAACCGGCCAAACTGTAAAATTACGGTACATAATCGGGTCATCATGCAAATCACTATGTATGATCCGCATCATGGGCCCCGTCATCTTGGCCCGTTAACAGGCCTAAATGTAAACTGGCCCACTAGTAGATTCGGGCCTTTAATAGGCCGAGTAAACCGCCGGCCCTATTTTCGTAAGAAAACTCAATGGGCTTTTAGGAGGCAGAAATGTAGGTTGGGCCTGAAACGTGCCAAACAACTAACGGGCTGGCAGCAGGCCGAAATAGACCTCGGCCCATGATTGTGCCAATCAAATCACGGGCTTGTAACAGGCCAAAATTGTCTCGGTCCTTGTTTTGCCCAATCAGATTATTGGCTGTGAGCAGGCCGGATGCAAACCGAGCCATAGTTAGGCCCAACTATATGACGGGCTTTTAACAGGCCGAAATAAATATATGGCCGAAATGTTAAACGGGCCTTTAACAAGCCGAAAATAATATCATGCCGAATTACTAAATGGGCCTTTATCAAGTGGGCCCAAAAGCATAGCGTCCGGTTGACGGGCCGAATCTGATATGGGCCATAAATTAGCCCAAAGCCTCTCAAAGGGCCGGACCTGATCTGGGCCATAATTTGGCCCAGAACGTGGTAGGCTTTTAACGGGCCAGATTTCATATGGGCCTATATTAGGCCCAGATCATGGCAGGCTGTTAATAGACCGGATCAAATATGGACCGGCATTTGGCCTAAAACATGGCAGCCTATTAATGGGTCGGCCTACTAGTGTCATCGAAATCTTGTGGGCCTTTAGCTGGGCCGGCCCATTATGGTCGGTGAAATCTCGTGGGCCTTTAGCTGGACTGGCCCATTATGGTCCGCAAAATCTTGTGGGCCTTTAGCTGGGCCGACCCATTATGGTCCGCAAAATCTCATGGGCCTTTAACTGGGCCGTCCTGTTATGGCCCGCAGAATCTTGTGGGCCTTTAGCCCTGACGGTCCATTGTGGTCCACAAAATCTAGTGGGCCATTAGCTATGCCGACCCATTATGGACCGCAAAATCTTGTGGGCCTTTAGTTGGGCCGGCCCATTTAAACTTTATGGGACACTTTTGGGCCGGTCCATGTGTCAACATTTCATAAGCGCATCTCGCCCATTGGATGAGTGACACCTGTGCCAACGCGGAGCTGACATGTGTTTCCTCTAGCCAATGATGATTTTACACGTGGGAAATCCCCATTTGTCCGGGCTGTTAACGGGTTATCGGATCCAAAACCGGACCCAATAGCTTAACGGCATTCCGTTACGGTGGATGCCACGTGTCGGTCACCCTTGACGAAAGCACATGGAAGTCGACACTTCCGTGATTATAATTTTGCTAATGCCATGGAACACTTCTACGACAGCACATGTATGACTATCTTAATTCTGTCATAAAATTGTCATGGATGGACATGCATGATAAAAAACGTGACCTACTGTGACAAACACGTATCATCACAGAAGTGTATTTTTTTTGTAGTGATAGTATACCACATCCAAACCATAAACCGAACGAGGACCGACGGGGACGGATATCAAAACCATGAAACTATATATAACAAACAATCATACAAGTAAGCAAATTATACTAGTAATTATCTAAATCATACAAATAAGATTTTTTTTACAAAAATGATAAGAACAAGAGGCTCACCAAGGTGGTACCGGCGCTGGGACGATGCGGGCGATCGACGGCGGTGAGGACGGGGACGGGAAGGCACTAAGTAAAACACAGTTAGACACATGCAAACTAAGAAGTTAATTTGAGCTCCAATTGCATATAAATCAAATAAACTCCCACATAATTACTCCTAAACTAAAACTCAACAAATCACTATACTTATAGAGCATGAAACGAGCTAAATAGCAATGACAGATGAAAGGATGAAGTTGCTAACTTTTTAGAACCCATGGATAGATGGGGTGCCTCCAATCTTGACAAATCTTGGCAAAAATGGAGGATGAACTCGAGCTTGGGTAAGGAAACAGAGAGAAGAGAAAGCTTGGACTCGGGCTGGATGAAGCAACTTTATATAGGGGGAAGACTTTAGTCCTGGTTGGACATACCAACCGGGAGTAGTCCCGATTGGTGAGACCAACCGCGACAAAAGGGGCTCGTAGGGGCCCAGCCTGCCGCAACCCCTTTAGTCCTGGTTGGTATCACCAACTGGGACTAGAGGTCCTGTTTGAACCGAGACTACCCCGTCCGCTCCTAGCCATTAAAACTGGGACTAATGCTCACGTTAGTCCCGGGCCCAAACCCGACCGGGACTAGTGCTCCGGATGAAAGGTTAGTTTTCTACAAGTAGACACCTGAGTTTTCTGGAGACAATGAGGACCCCTGGTGTGGGGGTTGCTGCTAGAAACTCTTATAGCAAAGTCATCATCTCTTCCACATGATTTTATTGGACGGGTTAAAAGTCTTAATGAAGCTAAGTTTCGGGTTTCATGTCGGGCATTATATTGGTATCACTCTTCACAAGTCTATTATTCTGGGGAATGATTGTGCTTTTGTAGTTTCTTTTCTTACAAATGGAAACATTGAAAGGTCTCCTCTCGTTGATCTCAATAAGAAGGCATTGAGGATCGGCTTCTCCAGAACTACAAAATTTCAAAAAATTAACCGGTTTACTGATGGAATGACACACAAGATTGCGAAGTATTGTTTCGATAGTAGGTCTGATGGCGTTCTTCTTAATATTTTGCCAACCTATGTGGTGTATGCTTTAATTAATGATTCACAATAATTTTTTATTAATTAATATATAGGGTGTTTTAATGAACACTAGAAGTTATAATAGAAATCATTTGGTTGCACCACATGAAAAGATAGAAACTTTCTATCATGATGCAATACATGACATGGTTGGCGTAGACACAAATGAAAAATCCCCAAAGGTCACACAATTTGCTGGATATCCTATAGCATCCTACTGTAGAATAAAAATTGTAGGATTTTCAAGGGATTCAATCTTTGACATTTTGTAATCTCTGCGGGATTTCCTAGAAAAAATTTATGGTTCTCGAAACTTAATGTGGAGAGCTGATACTAGCATAAATATCTGAGAGTTGAGGAAACTTATAGAAATTTTCTCGGCTAATATACAATTCTTATTTCAGGTCGAATATGTTATTTCACGTCGGTGGCCCACCAAATGGGTGCATAGTTATCCGTGCTCCCGCCTCCTCCCCGACGTCAGCTCCTTCATCATCCTAATTGTTAGCTAGCCCCCTCATGATGTGGCATTCATTTTGCAATGCCACAAGAAGGCTTAATTAATACTACTCACTGCATTAATTTATGGACTAGTTAAATCGGGAAACTTTTCTTTGGACATGGACAATCATATTCATGTGATCTGAGTATTTGTATTGAATTATCTTATTCTTGGTAGTTACGCCATCATGGTGGATTGTTGTACAAAGGAGTTAATACGTCCAAAAGCTATCACATTTACTTCTAGATTTCTGATGTCTTTTCGTGTCATGTACTTATTGTATACTTATATTTTCATGTATTACATTACTTAATTTCAGGTATAACTGGTAGACATTACAATTTATATGAAATCCCTAACAATGCCAATAAATAGAAAAGGCCCAAATATCAACGAATATGATGACAAAGAAAATCATACGTACGCAAGGTACAGTTACGGGGTGCAACGAGACGACACCACATGGTTTGTAGGGCCCACCAGTTTCTCCACTGCCCTCATCCAACCGTTATCGCTACCATTCTAGATTGAATACATCATAAGACTCCATTTATGGTTGTATTTATTGAGGAATGGGCGGAAGATGACCAACCAACAAAGAAAATCAATGTTCTTCGGGGACAAAATATTGCCCAACTCTCTTCTCCACCGGAATCCACGATAGATTGCAAAGGATTGGTTTGTACCCATGGTAATGATAGTCACATATCCTCCATGATGATCCCATAATGAGTGAGTAGTCCATCGAGACTATGGGGGTTATGTAGCAGTAGACATGTCAATTTCTCCTACATTTGGTTGGATCTAGGATTATTTGTGATTCTGCTAAAGTGATACTATTATGGTTGTGCCATTGATACATTGTTATTTTAACAAGGATGTGTAATGATTGAGAGTTACATATTGGTCATATCATTGAGTCTTATACCCTTTATAAATACATTGGATGAGTGTCCATCAATTGACTCCATCCTGCTATTATGGGATGATATATTATGTGCATGTATAATGTATTTGGCATGGGTTTGCATGGACTTCATTGGCCCCTCATTTCGTGTGATTTGTGAAAACCCTGAGAAGGAAATAGTAGTGTGACAAAATCTATGTCATGCTTTGCTTTGCGCCTATCATTAGTAGTACATGGCAGCATCCTTTTTGGTTAGCCAATAACATAATTAGCTGGAGAGAGAGAGAGAGAGAGAGAGAGAGAGAGAGAGAGAGAGAGAGAGAGAGAGAGAGAGAGAGAGAGAGATTGTGAAACTGTTGAACTCCTTGCTGCTTATCTCTTAAAATTGTTTTTTATTTTACGTGACAACCATTTTTTGTAAGTTAGTTAATTGAGAAATGGATACTTGAAGCTTTTGCTTGCACACCATCTTATTAGTTTATCTTGTTTTAGGTTAAAGGAGAAAAGTCAACCTAAACTTCCATGTGTTTGGTACTCATTGCGGTGCTATTTTCCAGACAATAATCATCTAGTGCAGCGTACCAATCGGTGATCCTAATAGTGCACATAAGGAGAGATTTACATTGAATCTTGGATCGAGGTAATACCCTACTTCCTGCTTGTCCGGATTGATTTCCCTAGACTCATATGAGAACTATGGTTTATGTGTACATGGGGGTTTGGTCGCTAGATCATAATTGGTGTATGAAGCTGAGATGATTCTGAAGCTATTCGAGGGAGGGGTGTGGTGGTGGGTATCTTCCACACCTAATGTACCTACCCATGGCTACTGTTGCATGAGTCCCGACTTGGTTGATATGCATAATACAGTAGACCTACTGTGGATGGAAAGTAGAGTCATTGTATTGTACATCATGGTGGTGATCCGCCCTCTAACATCTGAGGACTTTGAGGAGCAGGCCTTGGACACCCTGTGGTTGTTGGGCTTCTTCCATCCTCCATGTCTATAGGCAGTGGAGCATGGCATCATGACTCATCTATTATATATAAGATGTACTTAGTGGGCTAACAAGAATAAAGTGAATTATGATAGAAATTTCCACAAAAGTTAGAAACATCTAACCTTTAATTGAGTTTATCATAAAACTACAACCGTTAGATCATAATATAATTATAGAAAATTACCCACCAATACCATCATCAATGAGGCAACTCCTATACGCTAAACTAATTTGCTTGTTCGTTCAATCTCACAAAAAAGTCACCCATATGTTCTCTCTCGTCCACATCTAGCAATGCCCATAAGCCAATCCCCAAAGCAAAGCCGATCAGCCGTGGCCCTGCGGTGTATTCTTTTCCCAATAGGCATCCACCCCAATCACAACCAATATATCTCAATCACCGCCTTTACCACTCATATTAAAGCAGCTCACAACCCGACAGTACAAAGCTAATGAAAATCTACAATTTTCTAACCCTAATTTATTTTTCTGATGTCGCTCTCTCATATTTGTCTAGCAATGTTACTTTAACCCTAACATTGTCTCATGTTTGGAAAGTAAAGCTGGGGCAAGGCAAGTTGCATCCGTCGCCTCCCCGACATCTTCTCTAAAACCTCAAGATGCATGTCCTCCGTGTCCTGCGATCTCCTCATATTGGGTGCTTCAAAGGGGTATCCAACATCCAGCCGTGCACGTACCATGACATAACATTCGACTGATTGGTGGTCGGCAATCGATCAAACCACCATGCACTCTCATAAAGGCAGCTAGCACAATTAGATGCTTATCTGGCTGCTAAGATTCTGAATAAACATGAGTACATATACGCTTGCACGCGTTGTTTCTTAACGTGTGGCATGCAGGAGTGCGCAACTATATAATTTGAGGGCAAGCAATATTTGTACAAAGGCTCCTCTCATAGGTACGTATGTACACACATAACTATAGAAGTACAGTGCACACATCCATTGATCATTGCATGAAGCATTAATTAATACCGTAATTTTGTCTTCTGTCTTTTCGCACAGACCTAAATTTTGTTTTGCACATTCAAAGGTGTAGACCTAAGATTTCATGTTAGCTCTGCAAGTAACAATACTGGATTGGTGTATCTTTCTACAGTACACTATGTGGTGACATGCTGAAATACTGCTTGTAAGGTTCAGTTAAGACAAGAGCTCTGTTTCGTCAGTGGTGTATTCTATTCAGGATGCCATGCTTCAAATATTCCATCAGTTCTGATGATTTGCATTTATGTCGGAATCTGAAAGACAAATAGTTGATAAAGAAATATTTATGTGTATTCAGACCAGTTGCCAAATAAGTACCAGTGGCTGCACTTTAATCAAGAAAATATGCACATGGTCGTTTATTTTATTTTGTATATTACATCGATAATATCTCATTCACTATTTATGTGATTAGATAACTTTACACAGATAATGTTGGACATCACCCTACACTTTACATTAATACTGACAAACTAGCAATGTTGTGATATTAACTTTATAAGCTACACAATTTGATGGTTGACATAAACGTGCAAATATTTTCTATTATGATTTTCAAGGAGATATATAGGCCACGAAGCACTAAAATTTAATGAAGACTTACGCACATGTTTGTGGTTGCTTTGAAATTTCTCTGAAATGTAGCAATTTGTATATTAATTCTGCTATATTTTTTCCTTGCTTGCTACTTCATTAGTATGAATACTTCATTTCTAATACTCTATGATGTTGCTCCTTACCGGCAAGGCTATTTTTTCATTTATTATCTATGATTCCGGTTCGCCAGATAATAATAGTTCAATGTACGTTTCAGTTTAATAAAAACCAATTGTAAGTTGTAACTGATGTGACGCTCAAATTTTCTTGTAGTAAATCTATCTAAAGGTGCAACTATACTAGCATGCTTATTATAAGGAGGACACTGATGGTGCAAAGGGGAGACAACAACGATATGATATTATGATGTGTCACATTGGTAATCGTTTGAAGTTCGAGTAACATATTTGTATAAGACAAAATGTGAATCTATTATTTATTTTTGTTTAGACCTATCATGTAGCTTATTTGGGACAAGTTCTTCTCATAGAATGTGTGTGGAATCAACAATAAAACTATACAATTACGAAATGTTAACCAGCCTGGATTTTAAATGTAAGCTGTACTTGATAATATGGACTTAGCTAGAGTGTTCAATTTGAATTATACATGTTCATTCAGTTTCCGCGTCAAGGAGCCGTGGATCCATTCAAAGGATGTTAGCAACCTCTATTTTTTGAAGAAAAAAAAAACCGAGTATGTCCTTACATTCTCCTCTTTCCAATATATATGTGTTGATGCTGCATTTAGTTCTAATAGCTTGTCAAAGGTAACTGTGAAAGCTGAAAGTTATGTACAACCTTCACTCAATTCTAAAAGAACTTCAGGGAAATTTGTACCTGATCCCGTCTTTCATCAACCTTCCTTAATATGTTACATTTCTCTATTCTTGTATATAAAAGTAAGTTTGTTTCTTTCATTTGAGTTGATTAGGAACGATAAGGTAAACATAATTTGATAAATTCTATTGTTTGCATAGATGTGAAAGATCATGCATTGGCACTTGGCACTGGGATGATCTAATCATAACTGCCTTCTTTTATATTCCAAATAACAGAAGTTGCATAAAATGTTTATAGGTGATGTACAATGGAGGCAATTGAGGGAAAATACACTCTCTCAATGGCAATATGTTGCAGCTTTCACAAACAATCTTGATGTTTCATGTGTACATATCGCCAGACATGGTATTACCTCATAGTTTTTACCCTTATATAATATTGCTATGAAAGAATAATTTGTGCTTACTTCCAAATGCAGGTACTACTGCCTATCTGTGGGGTGTGTGTATCAAGTGACATAGGATAGTGGGTTTCATCCGTAAGCTAAATTTTATTGGTCTTCTTTTTCACTATTTACAGGTTATATTCAACTTAGGGTTGTAACTCTCATTCCTTTAAATAAATTACTATACATAATTAACTTTTTCATATGTATTGCTTTATTTTTTTAGTTGCATTTTCAATGATTCATTAAACTTTAGCAAGAGTGTTTAGTTTTTTTTTCACCTCTCACTTCTCATAAATGAAAAAATTGTATGTTCAAAACCCAGAGGCCGAATCATGAGGGCAGGCTTCAGCCTGTTGACGCCGGCCTACTAGACTCTAAGTTGCTCTTGTGTATACTCCACAGTGTTCTAATCTTCAGAAGGCCTTTGTGAGTACGAATAAAATATTTCTAATGGTCTTTTCTGAAATGTAATCCTTCATAATTTTGTATGGAAATATATAATGATTTTTTCCCTGTACATCTTATCTTAATAGTTTCTATCATCATAATTTTTGGTTTTCCTACTACTAGCTTTTAGTATATCATCACATCCCTAATTCTACTTTCTTATATTTAAAATTATTAGAATCCTATGTTCAAACTAATTCTTTCAAAAAGATCTGTACCCTAGGAACATTTTTGGTTGGAATAATTTCAGAAAGAGGGCTGATATTATGGATAAATATGTACGTTTTTATGTTCTAATATATCCAAAAGATCATAAGCGTGTCGAGATGAGTGCGTGAGAAATATCATTAAAGAGAGGTGAAAATGTGCCCCAGTATTTGTTTGCTCACTTTCAGCGAATACGTCCTTTAATTCACATTAAAAGCCTGGAAAAAAAGTTCACAAGCAGCCATAAGATACTTAAAAGGCATTATTTCGTAATTTTGCATTCTAAATTTCATAGTCGTAATGAAAAGATAATTTCATATACAAATATAATATAAATACTACATATGTTACCATCTTCTCTACCCATTAAAATGATGCCCTCGTATTTGCGGGGGCCACTGTGCTAGTTCTAATTAAAGAGAAGATGTACAACAACCCTGTGGACTTGCAGGAATGATTGTGGGTCACATAATCAAGCTCTTTTATAGTGCAATTGCTAGGGAAGAATACATTAATTAAGCTCCGCGGTCATCACAACCAGTGCGATCGAACGCTGGCTTCTCAGCCTCTTCATGTAGAAGTCTTCCACGCCGATGCATGGCGGCGAGTGACATGCACGCTACGTGTAGGCAGAAGTTGCTCTGCCAGAGATGAAAATAAGCAACACCCATGTGAGCCGGGCATATGCACATACTATGAAGACCTTTTTGCCTATTCCCTAGCCCCTTTGCGTGTCATGATCGCCATCATCATATCTGATCTTAGAATTAGGTGTTGCGGTCATACACATACGAGCAAGTCCATAACTAGTTCATTTTTTAATTATTTTGAGTACAATTTCATTTTATTTAATCGCATACTTAACTACAATTTTACCACTATCAAGAAGGTACTCCCTCCTATTTGTAAGTGGTACATCTTAAAACTTATGTTCGAGTACCATATAAGATTGGCTATTAGATTAGGATGGATGTGTGGCTCATATCAATTTTGAGGTACTGTAAAAGAGCATGGTTCATATGGATTAATTAGAATCCACCAAAAGTCTTATTGTTAAAAATCCTCCAAACCAAAGAGAACCTAAGGTGACAATGACATGCAAGATAGTGAAGGAAGGAATTTTCTTTCTAGTTGAAGAGTCTTTCCCTATTCAGAATCTTTTTTGACCCTATTTAAAATGTGAGAATTTCACATGAATTCGGTAGGACAGTACAAGCCATAATGAACGAATCCAAGTCTTCCATTTTTCTTTTTAAGATTGCTATTGGCAAAGACACAAATTCTTTTTCCATGTGCAAATATGCATTGACATTATAGCTGTTCTGAAATCTGATGTTCATTTCATGTACTGTAGTCTAGTCTGAAACTTGTAGCTTTCAACTTGTCACCATATGGTTAGTATAATCTATGTGGTGAGGGCGGAGATAAAACATTAGGATGCTGCAAGGTAGATAGCGGGGGACAAAAAGTAGCACAAAAGGTTCGACTGATATATGAGAGTGCAGTCATTTTCTGCTCGGCCAGGGTCGCCTTTGTAATAAGTGGACCAGTATCAAAGTGGCGATGCGGTCATCGGTGCTTCCCTCGTAGAGGCGCATGGGATGCATGCATGAATGAGCTGAACGATAATCTAATGAGTGCCGTGCAAATGGCAGGAACAAGAGAAGCGCGTGTTTCATCTCACACCAACGATCGAACAAAACATATCACCACCAACAGTTGACCGTGGTGTCAGCTTTCGAAAAAATATAGATCCATGATCCATGATCCATCTCCACCGCAGTGCAAAATGGTTTCGTTGCAACCCACCCACTGATTCTTAACGCTTTTCGGGTACTTTAATGAAATGTGTTTCACATGGACAATTATCGTACGAATGGTAAATCATCGTGAAGCAATATGGTAGTGGATTATGAGAAAAGATTCATCTCCAACCCGCTGCCAAAACGGTTCGGAAGGTAGCTAGCTAGTTTTCTCAATTCACTAATGATCGACCATTCAATCACCATTAACTGATCTACTTGCATCTAGGAGAGGCCCAGTGGAGTCTGCACAAAAAAGGTTGAGTTACACATGAAAGGGCGTACGTACAAGTTAACTGATGTGTCAAGCTCGTGCATAAATTGATCATAAAAAACTAAATCAATTGTATCGCTTTTATTTGTCGGGGAACTAACCAATGATCTTGAGGGTCACCTTTGGCTCTTGTTCATATCTGCTCTGTAGCTCTGGAAAGCCCCGAGTAATTGGTGTCTTTCCTTTGCCGCTGCAGTGATTGTACTCCTATATAACATTAAGAATGCACGCACTGCAGCCAGAAGCTGGCTGCTCGCTCTGACTGCTTTCTACCAACCGCTGAGTCGATCCGATCCATGAACCGTTGGCTGCCGGCATGCAGGGAAATTCCTTCCTTGTCTAAAAATATGACAGTGCCTGCTAGAAGCAGTGCATGTCCGTTGGGGCCATTGATGGCCATGTCGTATTCTTCTTCTTCAGCACATAATCCGGGTGCGTAGCTAGCTGGTGGATGGTCGCCAGTGCGTTCCCGTCGTCACGCTCCCTGACTGTGATGTGCTCCACGGCCTTGCAGCAGCCCAACACTTGCCGATTCATTCACGACAAAGGAGCCAACTTGGCATAATTGTTGGGCATGACCATCCGGTTCACCGAATTCTGTACTACTACTTGTAGCTCGCCGCAGGTCCGTGTCATCCAGCTCCGGGCACGACTCTCTAGGTGCACGCACCGAGAAGTATGTGTGTGGATGGCAAGCAAAGGCTCCAGAACAGGATCAATGATCTCATACCACTTTTTGTTGCTGAGAAGGAGGTAAAAGCTATCTCAATGAATGACACACTCACACGATGAAATGTTACAAGACACAAAATTCTTGTGCGGCATTCAACTAGCAGAATTTTTGTTTTTGCTTGTCTATTCATTTAATTGGCCACTACTTGAGCCGTTCAGCTACAAATAGGAAGGGAGAAAGACATTAGTTGGACCGAGCTTCATGGCAATGCCATCCCGAAGCCACTCACTCCACAACCCCAACATTGCTGCCGCAATCGCTAGGCCTCATGCCATCCCATATAGTAACCACAACAGTCTACATATAAAGAAATAAACCAGCAGCCAAGTCGTGTACATACACACACAACATGGCGCATTATTTGCTAGCCGAGGAATAAAGCGAAACTAGGGTTCATGCGATGTTGACTAACACAGAAGACGCTGTGCTTAGTCGCGGGTAAATTGGGGCCTCATGCTGAGTTCTTTAAGATAGGCGGTGGCACGGCGGAGTTCTTCCTTGAGCCTCATATTCTCTGTACATAGGCGTTGGTGCTCCGAGGTATCCTGAGTTTTTAGCCTCACCCCTGCACATTTGAGGCATGTCTTGTTTTCAACGACCCACTTGATGGCTTGGTTTTCATCTTTTAGCATCTGGTTCTCTCCCTGAAGATTCTTGGTGTCCTGTAGTTGCCTCTTGCCCTGCATTTATTAATTTCAGTTATGCGTCATTTTAGGGGTTAGCAATGTATGCATGCTACCATGTTCACGAGGGGATTATAGTACTACATTGTAATATTAGATGACCAATAATGCTACTATTTTTAGTGGAGTTTGTATTGTTTAACAGTAAAACTTGCATAGCTGCATGTCTTAGGTGACCCATGTGGCCAAATCTCATTTAATTCATTGTGGAAAATTCACTGTGGAAAAGAATGGAATACATACCTTGCTAGAGGAGCGTTTGTTTTGGAACCAAAACTTGACCTGCAGGGCACTCATGTGAAGCCTCTCGCTAAGGTCTTTCCGGAGTTCTGCATCTGGATAAGGGCTTTTCTGGAACACACTACATATCACGTTAATGAAAATGGATTAGTACACATGTTTTTTGATAGGTAAGAAACACTGATTGAGTATGTATTGTACGCTTCAAGTTGTTGGATTTGTTCTCCACGGAGACGGTTATAATTTGCACGCCTTGTCACCATTCTCTGCACATGATTGGTCTCTTCATCGTTATTGTTGCCTTTGTCTGCAGCAGCAGCGTTGGCATCGTCAGTGTTGCCCATGTTGGTAGTGGCTCCCAGCAGGTCATGCATCTCATCACCATGCTCGTGCGGGGGTAGGTGGCCCTGTTCGCTTGTGATGAAGTGATCCAACATATTTTGCACATCACTGTCGTATTCTGGCAACTCCCCATCCATGGTGATCTGTTATCATGAAACAAAATATATATTCTCATGTGTAGAGTTAAAGGTAACAATGAACAAATATCTTAAGAAAAAAGAATGCAGTAGTGAAAAAAGAAATCAAGTAGACTTTAGTTGGCAACGTAGTACATTTAGATTTAGATTTTAATTTCCAACGCAGTCGGATGTTACTCCACATTAAGAATACTTAAAATTCATCTGTATGAGTTTCCTAGACCAAGATGTAATCAAGTAGACTTAAATTACTCTCAGAAATATATTGACATAATTTCCTGAATTCACTATCACATATTCATGATTATCTACCGCTGATTACTTCAATAATTTCTAAACATATATGCCCTACATATTCCTCAATTCACTATCGCAAAACTATTACTTTCTATCTCATCGTGTTCTTTTATATGTATCAGAAAAACCTTACTCTATCTATATATACATTGGTATCTATCTACAGATTCCGTATGTGATATATTTAAACAAGGCCTTACATACAATAAGATAAGTACCAACTACTCCTACAATTGCAGAAGCAAGAAATTAAAATATACTATGCAAGGGAAATCATATTAGAATAAATAATAGCATCATAGGCAGAATAATACAATCAGATCTATGAATATATACAATCAGATCTATGTTAGCAAGATCCTAGCCATCTCCCAAGCAAAATGATGAAATGCTACTTTCTTTGTGTATCCACTCATTCCATGGTGGATCTACCTTTCTTCCAAGAATACAAGGGATAAGAGATGTCATGGAGGATTCCTGCTCAACTTTAGAAGCTATATATCCAAGGATAACTAGAGTAGAAGGGTATAAACATTACTAGATGAACGGCTTAAGGAAATACCGCTGGCTTCGGTTGTCGACCTCCTTAGAACTTCGGTAGGCGAAAAAGTACAGGAATCTGTTTTGTTCCTACTGATATATCAAACTCATTCAGCAAAGTAGCTATGACCGTCCGAATTTAAAGCCGTGAGCAGCATGCAAAATTTATGCCATAACCCATGATTAATGCAAGCAATTACTTGTATCCAAATATAAGGCTCATATATCATGGATTTTGCATTGGCCTATATATAGGTCATATTTAATACTCACTAAGCATATTTGTGGAGTGAATATTGGCATATTGATACAATATATTATGATATTAAAACAATATAAATTGCTTCTTCATAAAATTAATAGAAAAGAACGACTTTGATCGATAATATATTTGTAAATCTAAATGATATACATGGACATAAAGATTTCTTCAGTCAATAATACGTATAGAGTATGTTTTTCTTGGAAGAAACACTTTCTATGCACACAATAGAAAAGAACACCAACAATAACTTGTATCCAAATATAAGGCTGAGATGCCATGGATTTTGATAGTTGCCGCATGTCCTATATATAGGGCATAATTAATACTAATTAAGCCTATTTGTGGAGTGAATATTGCCATAATTATAACAATATATTATATGATTAAAATAATTGAAAAAGGGTGGTTCTCATTATATATATACATAATATACATGGACATAAACGGGTGGTTCTGATCCATTATATGTTGTAGACCAACAAGATATACATGGACATAAAGAGTTCTTCAGCCAATACAACATACAATGTATGTTATTTTTGGAAAAAAACTTCCGATTTATTCATCCACTATTAAGGGAGCACAAATAATACCAGGACTAATAGAAATTACATCTTGGTCGGCGACAACAACAAGCACTGGAGTGAGCTGAAGACGTGCCACCATCATCGCCCCTCTCTCACTGATGTCGGCCAAACCTTGTTGTAGTACTTAGACGGGAGTCCTCATGGGAAGGCCTCATAGGACCACTAAACTAGAGCAGCAACCATCGCCGATGAAGAGAAGCGTATATCATGATTCACTAATCAATTTCTAGCACATTTCCCTCCCCGGTCACACCACCAGTGTCAATGTTCAAGTCACTCAAGCAACCCGACCCCAATAACGATGGCCCTGGATGCGCTGGCTGGCCCACCTGTCATGCACTTACCAGCTGATTCACCTGGGCCCGCCATGATCTGACCCAACAACGTGGCTTTCGACCGGCGGCGGGCCTTTGTTCCCCCGCGCGGGCAAGAACCAACGGGCGCTGGCGAATGAGAGTGGCCCCGGGCAGACCCGGCGGTCCACCTGTCAAGGACCTCCCAGCCGGGTCTCCCGGGTATGAGCCGGCCGAGCAGATCACACGAATCAGATCATCCCCGAGAGGCTACCGCTGCATGCCACAAAGCAACCGATGACACGTATGCTCTCATAGCCCGTGGATCTCTCGCGTGATCCGACACCAATGACGATGGCCCCTGGCGCACTAAGAGGTCCACCTATCATGGACCATCCAACCAAGTTAATCGGATCAGACGCTACCCGACTCAGCCCCATGGCTTTGGCCCGACAGGGGGTATACACACCACCAGGAGTGTCCGGATATGCCACCACACGGGGGCGGGTCCATGTCGAGAACCACCCAAGGGCGGTGACCTCAGTCTGGCATGCGGTCCATCCGTCATGGACCATCCATCCAGGTCGCCCACGCGCAAGCTGTCCGGCCAGATCGGACGGCTTGCATCGGCCCTGAGAGGCTCCCGCCGCAAGCCAAATGAGGACCGACGACCATGAGCCTCTCTTCGCCGCGAGGAGCCCAAGGATGCGGGTATTCCAGCATCCTTTATAGGAGTAATGACTATGATCATTCATGGCATGATCTTGCATAGGCATTACGTCCGTGATTTGTAGATCGTTATCCAACTTCATCTTCAACTAATACTCCACCCAAGCCTACTATCCAACATTAAGTTTATAATAAAAAAAGCATTGCAATTAGTATGAGGGAAGAGTGTAGACAATAAAACTATCATATATATGTAAGTGATAAAGAAACTATCATTTATCCTTAGTGGCAATAACACAATATGTGTCCAATCCCTTATCAACAGGATCAAATTCACCGCAAGGTTGAGCTCACTACCATGCACAAATATCTATGAAGAACTACCAACCAATCATGGCCAGAGACGAAAAATAGATTGAAAAGCATACACTTGTGGAGCAAAGAAACTTCATAAGATTCAATATAATTCAATGAAGAATCTGATAATAAAGTATCAATTCATCATATTCTAACAAACATAACCACCGATTACATTTTATTGATGTCAATCATGTCAGGCACCTCACCAGAACTTTGTATTGAATTACTTGAGAGAGAGGATGCCATCCAGCTACGGCTATGGACCATAACGTCCTAAGGAAACTACCCACACATGTTCTTGGTGGTAGCAAGGTTGATGAGATGGCTGTAGCAATGGATTCACCCTCTGGCAGGATGCCGGAATAGGCCTCCAGATTAGATCTCCCCGGAACATAAACTTGCGGCGGCGGAAAAAATCATGGTAATATGGTACAGACGTTTTCAAAAAATATGGGGTTTATGGGCAAAGGAATCATCGCAAGGCGGTGCTAGGGGGCCCCACGTGTCTACTCCATGAGGGTCGGCCCCTGGTTGCATGGCTTGGATTCATGGAGGGCTAGGGGTGCCCCCCTGGCCTCTCCCATCACTTATTGGAATCTTCTAGAGTACCGCTGTCCTGGTTTATTAGTCCCCTATGTAATTTGTGCTAAACTTTTACCAATTTAACTGACAAAATGTTAGTCCATGTCAACAAAAAATATATCGTCGGATTCGTATTTGAACATAATTTTCAATGATATAATGTTTTGGGGTTAATTATCCTTTTGCCCTCAGTGGTGTCCATGTGCTTAGTTTTGCCCTCAGTGGCAAATCGTGCTCAATTTTGCCCCTAGTCCATGCGCAGCTACTATGACAAGGTCAAACGGCCAGATTTTAGTCCATTCCATCCGCCAGCATAACTGGTAGTGGGTTCGGAGCTTACACGTGGGACCGCGTGGATGTGGGTTCCGAGCTGACATGTGGGACCGTGAAACAAAATCCGCAAATCAATCCTAGGGTTCTAACCTGCGAACTCGACGCCCACTCTGTCCCGTCCGCCGGCCGGCCGTCCTGCTCCGCCGCCGCCACCAGCGTAGCCGCCAGCTACACTGCTGCGGCCGCGGCTGCGGCCGTCCTGCTCCACTGCTACCTGCTCTGCCCGCCACCTTCCTGCGATGCCACAGGTGGGGCGCCCGCCACCTACTCTACCCGTGGCGCGGCCTCCTTCCGTGCGCCCTGCCAGAGCGCTGATAGGTGGGGGGCTCGTGGACCTGTTTGAAGTACGTTGGTGAAACCCAGGGCAAAATCGCGAGCAGCGGCGACCCCGGAATATTTGGTGAGGCAGGCATCAGGCTGGAGATCCGCAACATCCACGACTAGGTTCCTGAGGGGTAAGTCATGCCTCCTCTTTGGATTGAGCTTAGTTGTGCATTTCAACAGTTCGAGTTGGTTTGCCCGGTTAGTGTGCTTTTTGCGTCTATATTTTTCATCAGTTAGGATGGAGTTGCGATTTGCTTTCTTGGTGCACATTATAAGGGACCGGTACATGTTGAATGCAAAGAATAAGAAGAAATTCCAAGGAGGTTTTGATGATATGTTGCCAATGGCTTGTAATTGGAGTTTCAGACAATTTGGGGAGGTAATTTGTAGCCAATATCCTTGGGGTTTGCTTGATGAAGTGGAATACAAATACTATGATGGGGAAAAGAAATGGGTGAGAGTTAGTAATGATGAAGAGCTGGCTATCATGTTTGCTAGGCATAAAGAGAAAGAGAATTTTCATGTGAGGCTGCAAATTGATGTGCTTGAGCAGGGATTTCGACCTAGGATGGCGGGTGCAACATCTCGGGGAGAACCAAGTCATCGTAATGGCATCTCTAGCCAGAATAGTTCAGTTAGTGCACGACGACGTGGTGGCTCGACAAGCGTGGGACCGGCAGTAGGGTCCCCCTTGAAGTGGAGCCTGATGCCTACAATTTTGGGGTTGATGAAGAGAAGCTATATTCTGACGTTTTTCAGAATTTACGACGGGCACCTCGGGCTGAAAACCAAGATGAGGCTCACAATGCAGTCCGTGTGGACGATGACATGGTGGGTGAGGATGAAGACCTTGTAGTTGTTCAATGAGACCCTTTGAACCCTCATATGGAAGAAGGTACCGTTTTTGAATCCATGACTGAGTGTAGAAATGCACTTGTGACATACTGCATCAAGGTAGAACGTACTTTCAAAGTTGACAAGAGCGATCAAGTACGTTACAGAGTGCACTGTCCAACTGAGGGTTGTCCATGGAGGTTGCTCGCATCTAAAATGCGAAATAGCATGAATGTTCATGTCAAAGTGAACCATTTTAAGCACACATGCCAGGAATCAACCCTTAGGAAGGATACAATCAGTAGATCCAAGTCAAGATGGGTGGCAAAAGAAGTAAAGGAGTGGGTGAAAGAAAACCAGCAAGTGAGTCCAAAGGAATGGCAGAAGAACATCAAAGACAAGTTCAAGATAGATTTACCATACATGAGGTTGTTCAATGGTAAACAACATGCTATGGATTCTATTTATGGTAACTGGCAGGAAATTTTTCAATTGTTGTATTCATTCAAAGGTGAAGTGGAGAGGACCAACCCAGATAGTATTGTAGATATTGACCACCACACCATGGAGTACACATTCAGGGGAGTGACAAAGACCAAGGAATGCTTTAGGAGGGTTTTTGTCTGCTTTGAGGCTTGTCGCCAGGGTTTTCTGGCAGGCTGCAGGCCTTATTTGGCTATTGATGCTACTTTTCTCATAGGGAGGTTTAAAGGACAGTTAGTAGCAACTTGTGTAGTTGATCCACACAGTTTTGTATTTCCAGTTGTGTACGGTGTGCTGGAGACAGAGTGTGAGGAGCGCTAGACTTGGTTTTTACATAATCTGCGCCGGGCTATTCCACATCCCAATGGGTTGGTAATTCATACAGATGCCTACAAAGGTTTAGAAGTGTCCGTGGAGAATGTGTTCCTTGGAGTAGAGCATAGGGAATGCATGCGTCACCTTGCTGCAAATTTAGTGAAGAAATTCAAAGGAAAGGTGTATACCAACAATTTATGGCCACTATCTTTGACTTGCAGTGTGAAGAAGCTCAACTACCACTTGAGAGAGTTATACATGAATCTCAAAGTGAAAGAATACTTGGAAACACAACACTCCAAGCTATGGGCCAGAAGCCAATTCAGTGAACTGAGCAAAGTTGACTATGTGCATAATAATCTAGGAGAGTCTTTCAACTCAACAATATGGAAACTAAAGGGTCATTATGTGGTTGATTTTCTTGACATGATAAGGATAGAATACATGCATAAATTTCATTATCGTGCAAGAATAGCCGATGCAAAATTCCTGGTCCACATTATCATCCCTGTCGTGATGAATGAACTGAAGCAGAAAACAACAGGCGTGGAAATGAACATGACTCTTTGCTCGGGTACCACAACAGAGATATCATATTTGGATAAAGAGAAGAGGGAATGTAGATATCTAGTGGATTTAGAAGATAGAACTTGCAGAGCTAGGCAATGGCAGATAACTGGGTTGCCATGCATTCATGCCTTGTTTTTCATCACTTCTCTCCCAAGTCCAGCAGGCAACATACAACAGTATGTGCATGATTACTACTCTGTTGCAAGGTTCAAAGCCACATATGCGTATGCCTTGCCTGCTATGGAGGGAAAAAACAATGGGACATGGTGGACCCTGGATTCAAGCTTTGCGCTCTAGTTCTGAAGAGAGCAGCAAGTAGACCAAGGGAGAGTCGAATCAGACCTCGCCGCGAAGGATATGGACTTGGAGCGAGGAATTGTAAGTGCACAAGGTGTGGTGGGTCTGGTCATTTCAGTAATATTGTGATAACACAGTAGATAGCGTTCGGAGAGAGTTTCGATGAAGGCTTCGATGAAAATGTTGGTTAGCAGCCGGTTTCCTCAACAGATGATGAAAATGATGGTCAACAGCCGGTTTCATCAAATGAGGATTTTCACGAGGTTCCAAATGATGATGGTCAACAACCGCATGATTTTGATGATGATCCAAAATATCCTCCAAATGATGATTCAAGTGAGGCTCTAAATGGTGATCCAAGTGAGGCTCCAAATGGTGATCCAAATGAGGCTCCAAATGGTGACCAACCTTCTGTTGTTGTGAGTTCTGCTAGGTATGTAAATCTTGCAAATACTACTGTACATTTATCACATGACATTATCTCATTACCCTTTATGTTTTGCACAGCTCTACGGTAGGTTCGAAGAAGGCGTGCAAGGTATCGACAACCAAGAAGAGAAGAGAAGAAGCAATGGGCACAAGGTGTACAAGGAGCAAAGTGATGGCAAGAAGCTCAAGGAACAAACAGAAGCCCCAACGCTAATTATGAATACTTATGAGACATTATGAATAATGTTATATTTCTATTGAATGATGTTGGACTATGTTAGAACTATGTTTGAATGATGTTGGACCTATGTTAGAACTTCAAATTTGACATGCTATATGGATGTTGTAATTCTTTCAAAACATTGGTAAACTCACATTCATGAAAAATGTGCTAAAAAAGAGCTCCAAAGGTAGGGTAAACGGCCTCATTTCTAAGCAAGATTTTTTGACCTTGTCTAAATGCGCCAAATAACTTCCGTACACATATATTCTATATACACAAACTATGTGCGCTGATTTTTCCTTTTTTTGATTTGCTCATTTAATTTCTAGTCAAACCTAACTTTGACCAAGATTTAAACAAGTCTAAAACATCAACATGAAAAACTAAGCCTGGATCCTTCTTAGTCACTCCAAAATGAAGCTCGTCATGTTTTAGTTTTGTCGTTTTTATTTTGTTGCTTTTCTATGTCGTGCTTGCCATGTCGTGTCATGTCGTGTCCTTGGACTTATCTATCTATGTAGGGTACCCATCTATGTAAGGGTATGATGTGTTACATCTTATCAATCCAAGTTATTATGTGTGTTCAAAAATGTCTGCGGCCAAAGATATCATTTCTTCTCTAAACCAAGTTATGAACTAACATGCACATTTATTCCCTTCAAATCCTAAACCAAGTGCCACTCTAACCACAATCATGTGGCAATGCAAACATATGTTTCCAACCCTCCAAAAGTTCTGTGAAAAACAAAGGAAAACCACTCTCACACGTGTGCAAACATTCAGTACAAACATGCGTTTTTAAACCCTAAACCAAGTCAGGTCTCACTATGTATAGCTTCCTTCCCAAGCCATGTCAAAGTCTTTCCATCTTCCCTAGCGGTTACCAGCGCAGCCCTAAACGCCACAAACCCATGCGGTCCTGGGTTTGAGTCCCAGTCGCACATATTTTTTGTGCATTTTCCACCCATCATTTTTTGGACAAATTATTTTTTTCTCAATGTAATGCCCTTCAAAAATGTTCATTAATTTTGGCACCAGGTGTAAACCTCTACCACAGCTTTGGCACATTTTCCATGACATTTTTGTCTTTGATTTAAATCACGAGGTATTTGAATTGGAGTAATTAAATTGTTTAAATATTTAACAGCTCCAAAAAAATTCTAAACTTAATTGTTTGGCTCTGGAATAATTAAATTAGCTTCCAAAAAAAGTTTCAGCATTAAATAAAATGAATTACTGCCTAAATTAAATCAGAATAGAAAAAGAAAAACATGCAAGAGATCTCATTTTCCCACCCCGGAATGGGCCTAATTGGATGCAGTTGGCCCATTAGTCTAGCCTTCACTTGGCTCTCCGCTCTGATTTGGCCCATAGAGGAACCTTTTTTGACAGAAAGGCAGAGCAGAGAGCTGCATTTCATCGATCAAAGTTGCTGAATTTCTCATTTCTTCTTCCTTTTTGCAACATATTTAAATGTTGCTCATTTCTTCTCTCTTTTTTCAACATTTAAACAACTTTGACCAACATTTAAACAAGGTGAATTTCTCATACAATTTCAGGCTTACAAATCCCTCCATAATTCATGCCTTTCCATACAATTTCAACATTACACCTAGTGCGATTACCATAGCTACAAATGACCAAAAGTAATTGCAAATGAGTATTTGTGCTTGATCTTCAAACTTCCTAACTTTCTTATTCAGCATCCTAAGCTCAACAGCTAGCTCTCTGTCAGTGTGTGGTTCGCCCTCCATCTCTTCTTCCGGAGCTCATGCTGCGGCCACTACCATTCGTGGCAGCATGCGCAACCATTCTTCATGCTCTTCTTGTAGTTCATTCATCAGAGTCTTGGCCAGAGCATCGACCCAAAGGAAGAAACATTCCACCTACATGAATGCCAAACAGATCAACCCATTGCTCAAAGATCCCGACCACGAAAATGGTGCAATTGCACCGATTCTTACCCCATTCTCGCTGCACACGTAGAACAGACGATTCCGGTTCCTTGATGTGTGAGAAACCCTCCAATCAACGGCCTCCCGACACCGCAGATAGACGAAGATAGGCATCTCCACGCTCGCCGGGCTCTGCATCCGCCAGGTGCCGCGGGAGCTTGAAGAAGACATGGAGCTCAGAGCCGAAGGGGATCTCAACGCGGCCGCACCCTCCACATCTATCTTCCCACCGCCGCTCTCTCTGTCTCCATGGTCACCACCGTGCTCTATCTCACCCGCTCTCTGTGTCGCCGTGGTCACCGCCGCTCTCTATCGCCCGCTTATATAACACACCCGCAACAGCTGTCTGCTCAACGGCTCTTTGCTGGGTCCCACAAGCCACGCGTGCAATAGTCTGATTGTCTAGCGCATCTCTGCCGCCTGGTCCCACCTGTAAGAACCGAGTCAAAAGGTTGACCTGACGGAGACGACAGTTTTCATGGAACGAGTTGGTGTGGACACACTAGGGGCAAAACTGGGCACAATTCACAACTGAGGGCGAAACTAAGCAAATGGACACCACTAATGGCAAAAGGATAATTAACCCAATTTTTTCTGACATGCATGAACATTTTGCTAGTTAAATTTATGGTCAAAAATTGGCACAAATTACAATGGGGACCAATAAACCAAGACGAAGGTAGTACTTGCAAAAAATCACCATAAGTTTCTATGGTATTTTGAGTTCATAGATATTGATTTTCTGAAAAGTCAAAACATGCACAAAACGGTAACTGGCTCTGTGCACTTAATTAATAGGTTCATCCGGAAAAAATTGCTATGAAAAGTATTGAAAAGTGATATTATAATATCATGAAATAAAAAATTATCGATATGTTTGAGATATATTAGTGCCATAAAAATCTTACAGTCGAATCGCACCAGTAACGTATGCAATTTGTCGTGGCTAATGTACACGTTTCTTTCGGGACGAATCCATAGTTTTCATGTCAGCATCCCACAAAACAGTGTTATTCTTCTTCCTCTCCTCTCGTTATCTCGACACCTTTATCATCGCCATTGTTAGCTAGCCCCCTCGTGTTGTGGCATTCTATTTTGCAATACATACAAGAAGGCATAATTAATAAAACTCACCGCATCATTGCATTAACCAGTTAAATCAATAAACATGTCTATGCACATGAGCATTCATATTCATATATTCATGTGAATTGGGTATTTGTATTGAAATGGGTTATTCGTGGTTGTTATATCATCTTGGCGCATTGCATTGTATGAAGGTGTTAATACGTCCAAAAACAGTCATGTCTTCTTCTACCTTTATGATGTCTATTCATGTCATTTTCACCGGACATTCATAGGCGCACACACCTGCCCGGTTGGGCCTCACCGCACAATTTCCTCACGATACACAAACTCGTTTGACTCCTCATAGTTCCCTCCATGGTTTTGGGTTTTATCTTCTGAAACTTAGTGAATTTATCATTCATTCCTACCATGTTTTAGCATGTGTAACATAGTGAAGTTGTAAAAACATGGTATAACATATTCAGAAGTGATTTTATTTCAATGCCCTCATCACTAGGACCCAATATGCAAATGAAACATAAATTGCACTTTTGCTTCAAAAGATATATAATATATTCAAATTGGAAGTCCAAATAAAAAGCATGAGTTGGGGTCGGTGCCCGCACATGTGTGCCACTATGTGTCTTTTTATTAGTTACATTACTTTGTTTCCAATTTTGCTGCCAGATATGACAATTTATATCGTCTCCCTTTTGAGAAAAGTCAAAGAATGACGACAATAAATAGAAAAGCCTAAATATAAAAGAATAGGAAGACAAAGAAATTCATACAAAATTACACTCATGGGGTGTAGCAAGAGGGCACGATAGGGCTTGTAGGGCCCACCACTACTAGGAAAAGGCCTACTAATGGCGCACCGGTTTTGCCTACTAATGGCGCACTACCGGTGCGCCATTAGTAGCATGCCATTAGAATTTTTTACTAATGGCGCACCACTGGTGCGCCATTAGTATCTGGTATACTAATGGCGCACCAGCCAGTGCGCCATTAGTATGTAACACCATGCGCCATTAGTATGCCTCCTGGGGGGCCATATGTAACCATGTGCTTTGTCACACTAATGGCGCACTCTACCACGATGCGCCATTAGTATCCTTTGGCATACTAATAGCGCACTCTGCCTTGATGCGCCATTACAAGTCTCAAGACCGCGAGTATCGAGTTTGTCTTCACATTACAAGTCGATATCGATCATCTAAACTACCATCACATAAAAGAGAGTTGTGGTCATCACGATGAGCATCATCGCGATCAAACTGCTCCTCATCCGGTTCCTCCAACGCTCCCTCCTCTCTCCCGCTAGATAGCGGGCATATCTAGATTCGGCCTCCGCCCTAGTGGTGTACCCTTTGTAACTGTTACCGCTGAAATGGTGAACCTGTCTCTGACACTCCTCCCAGTCGTTGTAGACTCCGGGAACCTTACCCTTGTACACGACATACGACGGCATCTCTATGCACAAGCCAAACAACAGATAATACATAAGCAATATGTAAGTATGCAACAAAAGGATTGAAAGAGAAAAGCAAGACATTAATAGCACGATTCATGGTCCTACTAATAAATAGCATCGATTACATCTAAGTTGAACGACTGTCCAAACCAAAGAGACATACGAATTCATTAAAGTTTAATTACAACATGAGGTAATCAATGTTTCAGAACTACACATCACTACTTTCGACTGGACTCATCGGACAGGAGCGTGGATGAAGCCGCCGTCTGTCGTGATGGTCATGAAATTGCGGTCGTTGTCACCCTGCATTTGTAGCGTTTCATCTATCTCACTGTTGGACGGTTGATATCTGACGAAGAACTGCCCCGAGGTATGAAGGACATCTTGATGGATGATGTCCGCAAACTCCGACCGGATGCGAAAGAATTCTTGTCTGAGGTCCGCGTCCTGGACTGCCGACAACCTCGCGGCCCAATCTTTGAGATTATCTGGTAGCAGAAGTTGATGATGGTCCCTTACGATCACCCGCATGTGATGGAGGGTGTAGTATGCATCCTTCTGACCGCCAGGCGGCGGCTTGACACAGCAGAACTTCGTATTGTGTGAGAACATGTGCTTGCCGTACTTACGAACTGCCCTGGTGAAGGTGCCTCCAGATTTGGCGTAGCCGGGGAAAACATCATCAAGAACTTTCTTGACATTTGTGTAGTCTATCTTGGAGTTACGGTTCGGGTCGAAATACGTGGCCATGGAATATTTCGGGCTTAAGAGGATGAGTGTGCAATGTGTGTCACTGCACAGAACACGGAATGTTAGAAAAAAAAGAACGATCAAAATCTAAGAAATCATATGTTACGGGGCGGTTAAGGGATGACTTACTCGGGAAAGTAAGCCACAAGGAAGTTATCCTTATCTGGGTTTGCCAGAATGACGCCTTCGAGGTGTGAACTCGCAACTTGGCGGTCCCCAGCGCTGTTCAAGTGCTTGGCACGCATGTATAAGGGGTCGACTATCACGATGTCCGGGGTCTTGTCTCTAATGATCCGCATCTCCATACTCAGCGAAAACAACCGAACGAAGGTGTAGTGCAGCGGATGAAGGTTAAACATAGCAAAGATGTCATCAAACCGCAGGACGATCGTACCCCCGATGTCGCCATCTGCAAAGCCCTTGCCCTCTGGCACCTTGGCCACGAAAACCGGGTATGCCACATCATTCTCTCTCAGATGCCGCTTCTCCAAAGAAAGAACACTGTCGTGCAGACTCCGCATAGCACCGGTTGTAGCATTTAGCATATTTGGCGGTAGCACCGCCCTACCCACCACATGCACCCTCCTCGAGATATCCTTAGGTGAAGGTGGCACGTCCTGAGCACGGATCGAACTCGGTGCCGGCTGGCTCGCACCGGCACCCTTGTTAGTCTTTCGTTTCCGTCCCTTCTTCTTGATCTCCTGTAATGGGACCGAGTTCTGCTCACAAACCGCTTTCTTGAGCGTGTTGGGGCTGATAATATTTCGCACCTCAGCTATCTGAGGCTCGGTGAAGGCGGGAGCTGGAGGCGTCTCCTGAGAACTGAACGGCAGACGACGCCTATTGCAATTGGATTTCTCCGCCGTACCTGCTAGATTGCGGTCGTCTTGGTTGGGTTCTTGAGAAAGAGGCCCGCAGAACTCGTCAGCGTACCCATGTTCGGCAAAGTACTTATCGACTTTGGTAAATGTACCGTCGTCGTTGTCGTCGTTGTCCGGATCCTGTGCCATAGGGCTGTCCAGATCCTATGCCATAGGGATGTCTGACATAGGGATGTCCGGCAGGTCCGGCAGCGTTGCGGCGTTCTTGCCATGGCTTGGCGCCGGCACGACTGGTGGTCTTGTTTGTGGGGTGGTGTCCCCCGCCCCCAAACGAATCTGGCTCTTCGGCCAAAGCAGCGGCCAGTTTACGCAGGCGCTGAGGGTCATCTCATCTTCTTCGTCGGCCCCAGCGGGTCGAACCGGAGGTAACAGCTCATCGCAGCCTAGCAGCACCCGAACCACTTCAACCCTATACACTATGGGTGGCATCGGATTACCGTGGAACATGCGATTGCCCGGTTGAACGATTCTGCCCTTGGCGACATCGACCAACTCGGCGCCCACGAAGTGCAGAAGAGTGCAAGGAACGTCGGCGGTGCCCTGCAAAAACATGTACAGGGCGTCAGGGATGCCAGTCAAAGGCAAGGAGATGAAGTCATCGGCCGAGAGGCTTAGTTACCGTGATGCCGTCGAGCTCGGCTAATGTCGAGGCACCGCCAACGGCGGGCATGCAACTGACGGAGGGGGAGCTTGCTGGCGAGGTGCCGGTCGGCGTACACCCGGGTGCATTAAGCTCCAATGCCCGTGCCGGCGCCGGAGACACGAATACCGCCTCCGCCGAAGACACCAATGGCGCCGCCGCCGGAGACACCAATGGAGCCGCCGGATACACCAATGGCGCCGCCTGCGTGTTGTGCGAGTTGCTGGCCGTGAAGCTGGGAACCGGGGGAGGCCCCTGTTGGCCGCCCGCAATCCACGTCGTCAGCCCATGAATCAACGTAGGCACCATGGCGTTGAGCTTCGTTCCCAGTTGTTGTTCCACTTGCTCTTGGACAAGCTCCGGAATCCGTGCCACTTGTGCCTTGAGTGCTTCAACCTCGCGCGTCTGGCTTTCCGAGCTGGCCTTTTTCTCCTTCCGCACACCACCGGTATAGTATGACCCCCATTTTGTGGACAAGCCTTTGCCGGCCACACGACCAGCTGACGTCGGCTTAGTGAGCTTATCCTTGCTTTTCATTATGTTCAACGCCCTATTTAAAGGGCTGTCAAAAGGGGAGCTCTGAGACGACCCCGCGCTACTACTTTCAGTTTCCTGCGAAAGGAACGTGAACCATTTAGAAATATTGGGGATTAGTTAGAGTGCAACCATATGGAGCTAATCACGCGGGGGTGTATTCCTTACCAGAACAAGCTCAAGCGCCCTGGTCTTCGGATCCGTGGTAAGCTCCTTTGTTATCGGGTCCTCCTTGTACCGGGCCCTGACATAGTTCCTGGTCTGCTTGTTACCGCTGTATTTCTCGAAGAAGGGCGATAGGCCTTGCTCGGCACGCTCCGCGTCCTCCTTGTCCCATATAGGCTCTGCCACTCTGTAACCGCCGGGACCGAGTTTGTGTTCCACTAAGTTCAACTCCCGCATTTCTTTCCCCCACTGACTTGATTCGGTGGTTGCACTGCTCTCGCACTTTATCTTGAACTCCTTGTAGTCATCTTCGCTCATCAAAGGATATTTCGCCTTGATCTTCTCATAACTATCACCTTTATCAATCATTCTCTTCACCGCGCTTCTCCAAGTAGATAGGGCCGTGCTCATCTTCGTGAGGGCGGCACTGTTCACTTTATTCCCTGAGAGGCGTGTGTTTTGAAATTCGGTGGGGAACTTGTATCGTTCGTGCAGCTTCGTGAAGAGGAGGTTGCGCAAATTCCCTCGGTCCTTATGCCTAAGGTTCTCGGTGTTGATCGAGACGGTGCTCCGGAGAATGCACCCGAGCTGAACCGAGTACCCCTTGACTATATGTTTGGGCTCCGTTGGATTCCCGTCGGAGTCCACTTGAGTGAATTCCTCCTTGAGGGTGCGGAGCGCATTTGGGCGCCGGTCCTTCCTTTGCTTCTTCGGTTGGCTGCCATCTGTGTGTGCGCCGGCATCATCAGTGGTGGCATCCTCGGCGGCACCATCAGTGGTGTCATCCCCGACGCCACTAGGGGTTGTGTAATCAGTATCGGTGTCTTCCGCGACGTCCTCATAGCGGTGAGGTTGTTCCTCCATCTCCTGGGACAGCTCCCAGAATTGCTTGCCGCCCGAACCGCCGGCCTCATCGTTGTTGGCCATGTTTCACTTTAAATAGGAAAACAGTTTGGTCAAAAAGTTGGTTATTGTCAAGGAACAAGATCATGGTCTCATCATTTAGGGTTTGTCGACAGCGAGGCATCCTAAAAGCTAAACTTTTATCATTTAGGGTTTGTCGACGCCAAGGCACCCTAAAAGCCTAAGCCGAGGCACCCTAGGTTGGGCCTAATCGCTTGGCACTAATCACTTGGCTCTATTGCCACCTATGGTTTAATGCAGCAAGAATGGCGGGGCATTTGATCCTACTTAACTAAGTACTAAGATACCCCGGACCATGCATTAGTCGCAAGTACCCCATATGTCCTATTTTTAGCAAAGTCATGCTAAAATTTCAGCATGACCTTTGCTGAAAATAGGACATATGGAGTACCCGAATTTGCCGGAACGGAAGTTAATCAACATTCCGGCAAACTCAAGGGCCTCTCAGGGTACCTGCAAATTCATCATGACACGATGGTCGGAGACAAAATCCAGCAAACTAGCAAGATGATCATCATCTTTGCAAGATAATAGCTCAAGGTTTTGACAGTAGCCTCTGAAGAAAACAACATTGCAACATTCAAGTTCACAGGATAAAAAAATCATCCACATTCACCAACCCACATGATGTTAAAACCCACATGAGCTGTAAACAGACTTAAAAACCCCACATGATGTTATAACTGTATACACTGAACATGATGATACCAAATGGGAAGGAAAGTTGTATCACTCTAGATTAGTGTAGCCACTATCTAACAAAACCAGGATGTTAACAAAATTACACCATGATGATACCAAATTCTTGTAGCAGTACAATGAGTTCACAGGATAAAAAAATCATCCACATTCACCAACCCAAACTGGTGGAGATACAGCAAACCAGAACCTCCCAGGTTTCTGCCATTTTATTTTTCCCACCGTATATGTTTTTTGATTCATGTCATGGTACTTGCTGTCAAACCAAGTATTTTCTTTCTACATAATCTGGGAAGTTTCCTTCTTACTGTCTCACTATCTTACTGTCTCACTACAAAAAACTAGTATGCTTAGTTGAGACTAGTATGCTTAGTTGCATTATGACAGACAAAAACTACAAATATTTGTGTTTTTAGTTGAGAAATACAGCGACTGTGTGATAGGCAAGGTTCAGCTGGCAAAGTGTCATGATTCAGACAACAGAGCAGGTAAGCATAGCAAGTGGATAGTTTAGTCAGTATACTAGTACTCTTTAGAAAGCATGAGACATATATTACTTGTAGGAGACTTCGTCGGAGAGTTGCCTGTGCATTGAAAATACAACGAGATCAGCAAAGGATAGTAAGATATATACTGAAATTATCATAACAAAATGCCAGCTACTGCCATGGTCAAAGAATAGATTATGATAGCTGGACAAGTACAGGTCAAACTAGATAATTTTCAGAACCGGTTTAACCACCGCAGGATAAAACAATGCATCCAAGACTGAGCTTAGACGAATATCCTCATAGCATAATCTGACATCAAGCAAATATTATAAGAACAGTGAAAATGTATGTTCACTGCAAATGAATATGGACCAAGTATCCTCTAAAATGCATCTAAATGCAAGCTCAGAGATTTGAACATTTGGAAAATCCTAGCTACTTAATTCTCCAACCCCCTTTCCTTGTCCAAATTTCTCCAACCCCCAACCCTAGAACACATCAGAAGGAAATAAAGAGGGGGAAGAGGGGGGAAGTGGCTCGGGTGCTCACTTGGGAGGTCGAGGGCGACTCGGGACAGCCGAAGCTAGTCGAGGCGGTGCGAATTCGGTGTCGAGCGTTGGCGCTCCTCTTGGTCAGGCCGCACGGTCGAGGGCGTCGAGCGGTGGCGGTCCTCCTGGGCGTCCAAGCTCGTCCGGGTCCTCGTAGTCGAAGAGGAAGACGGTGGCGGTCCTCCTGGGCAGGCCGCGCGGTGTTGGACGGCGAGCACATCGAGGGCGCAGGCGGGGCCACGGGGGGAGGGGGCGCTTGGGCAGGAGGACGTCGAGGGAGGCGGCGCTCGGCTCGGGGACGGCGAGGGAGGCGGCGAGGGAGGCGGCGCTGGGCTCGGGGATGGCGAAGGAGGCGAGGGGGCGGCAAGGGGGACGGCGAACACGGGGGGCAGCGGGTGAGATCGATGAGGCAGGGGAGAGATTGGGGATTTAGTGTGGGGGGAAGCTTTCTAATGGCGCACCACCCCCTCGTGCGCCATAAGTACGGCTATTCTAATGGCGCACCACACCTCGGTGCGCCATTAGAATTTTGTTTTAATCTAGCCCACTAGCCCTATCTACAACCTAGCCCTATCTACAACAGAACCCACCCACTAGCCGGACTGGTCAGCACGCAGCACACACACCAGGAGGTCCTGGGTTTGATTCCTAGGCTCCCCAATATTTTTTTATGCATTTTAAATGCTGTTTTTTATATTTATTTGTGTTTAAATATGTCCTCCTGGAATCGAGATCAAGATGGAGGGGGATCGAGATCAAGTGTCCTCATGATTTCAAAAAGTGCCCATGAAATTTAAAAATATTCATGATATCAAAAAGTGCCCATGAAATACAATCGAGAAATGAAGACTACGATTTAAATACAATCGATCTTAGCTATCTATCTGTTCACAATCTTCCTGCCCTTCTTTTTCGCAAATGGAGTTCTTCTGTGGAACGGACGTCCTTTAGGTAGGGTGGTCCTGCTTCTTCTTGTGGTGTGTGCTGCTACTTCATCGTCGTCGTCATGTTCGATCTTCGGGTCGCTGTACTTGTCGAAGGCTTGCTCATTGGCTACTCCATCCATTCCGATGATCTTCCTTTTGCCTCTCCTCACGAGAACACGACTGGGCTTTGGCGGGTCGGTAATGAAGAAGCATTGGTCCACTTGGGAAGCCAGTACCCATGGCTCATTTTTCGCGGTGACGTTTGCGCCCGCGGTCTTGGATTTGGCTTCGGGTATAACCATGGTGGTGAAATATCAGTCTTCTTTTAGGACTCTCTTGGCCCATTTGACACGGAACATTGGCACCTTCTCTCCAGCGTAGCTCAGCTCCCAGATCTCCTCGATCCTTCCGTAGTATCTGTCCTTGTCCTTACCGGTGTAGGATTCCATCGTTACCCCGGAGTTCTGATAAACATCGCTCTTCATGTCGTTGTCCTCAGTGTAGAATGTGTAGCCGTTGATATCGTACGCCTCATAGGTCATTAGGTTGTGCTCGGCGCCCTGTGACAAGGAGAATATGAGTTGTTATTCCGCGGAAGAATCCTCATGTAAAGGGTACGACAGAAGCTTCTGCTTGAACCAACGCGTGAAACATGAGTTGTGCTCTTTGAGTATATCTCCGTCCGTCCTCAGTTGGCCACGGTCATTGTACGTCTTCTCAATAAAGGTTTTGTGCTCTACCACCCAAGGATCGACCACATCTATGTGTTGTAGCGCGACTAGGTTTGCTCTTTCAAAGTCGGCGAGTCGACCCTCGAAGTCGACATGCATTTCGCAGCGACCCTCACGATGACCCCATCCAGCGAGCCTACCGAGGTGCCTGTTGACGGGCAGACCAACGGGGTTCTCGATGCCTAGATAATTCGTGCAGTAGGAGATGCACTCTTCGGTCAGAAAGCCCCTGGCTATACTTCCCTCTGGACGTGACATGTTCCGAACGTATCCTTTGATGACACCATTCATCCTTTCGAACGGCATCATGCTATGCAGGAACATCGGCCCGAGTTGGATGATATCCTCCACGATATGGACCAGCAGATGCACCATAACGTCGAAGAATGCGGACGGGAAGTACATCTCAAGCTCGCATAGTATCACCACGATCTCTTCCTGTAGCCCTCTGAGTTGCCTCACGCCAATCGACTTCCGAGAGATGACGTCGAAAATGTTGCATAGGCCAAATAGCATTTCACGGACGTGCGCGTCCATGATCCCACGGATTGCAACTGGAAGTATCTGCGTCATCAGCACGTGACAGTCGTGAGACTTCATCCCGTTGAACTTCTGCTTCGCTGGGTCTAGGTATCTGCTTATCTTCCCCACGTAACCGTAAGGAAGTTTTACTCCTAGGAGGCAGGTGAAAAACTGTTCGATCTCCTCCTGACTTAGAGTGAAGCACGCGGGAGGGCAGTCATTTCTGGTCTTCTTGGCCCTTTTACCTTTGCGATGACTTTTTGTGTCCTGCTTCGCCTCATCATCATCATCATCATCATCATCATCATTAGCGTGAAGCTCCTGCCTGATGCCCATTGATTTCAAGTCTGCCCTTGCTTTTGGCCCATCTTTGGTCCTCTTTGGCATGTTGAGCAGGGTACCAAGCAGACTCTCGCACACGTTCTTCGTGATATGCATGACATCAAGGCTGTGAGGCACACGGTGGATCTTCCAGTACGGCAAGTCCCAGAAAACAGACCTCGTTTTCCATACCTTCAGCAGCGGCTCTGGCGCCTTTCGCTTCTTTCCCGGCTCTGGCGCCTTTTGCTTCTTTCCCGGCAATGGGCAGTCTTTCCAATTTTTCAATAGCTCATCTATTTCCTCGCCGCTCCTCGTACACGGGATTTTTCAGGGTTCGGTTTCACCATCGAACAGATCCTTGCGTTTCCTCCACGGGTCATCGTCGCGAAGCCACCTTCGATGTCCCATGAAAACGGTTTTTGAAGACCCGGGATCTCTATCTAGCTGGCGATACGTTGTGTCATCCATGCACCTTACGCATCCAGAAAATCCGTGGACTACCTGCCCCGCGAGATATCCGTAACCAAGATAGTCGTGCACCGTCGTGAGCAGTGCGGCTCTCATAGGGAAATATTCTTTCTCTGCGGCGTCCCACGTATTGGCTGGCGTTTTCCACAGCGTGTCTAGCTCCTCCTTCAGCAGCCCCAGATACAGATTGATGTCGTTCCCTGGTTGTTTCGGCCCTTCAATTAGCATACTCATGTGAATGTACTTCCTCTTCATGCACAACCAAGGGGGAAGGTTGTACATCCACACAAACACAGGCCAGGTGCTATGTGTGCTTCTCTGGCTGCCAAACGGATTGACTCCATCGGTGCTCGCGCCAAACACGATGTTCCTTGGATCCTTCCCAAATTCTGGGTATTCGAAGTTCAACGCTTGCCACTGGCTCGCATCCTTAGGGTGACTCAGCATCTTGTCTTTTTTATTTATCTATGGATAATTTCCGTCATCTTCCCGCTTCTTCTCCTCTCTATCCGCGTGCTAGCGCAGGAGCTTTGCTACCTTAGGGTCCGCGAAATACCGCCGCAGACGAGGAGTGATCGGAAAGTACCACACCGATTTTCGAGGAGCTTTCTTCCTCTTCTTGTATCGAGTGACGCCGCACACCGGACATATGGTAGACTCCGCGTGCTCGTCCCGATAAATGATGCAATTGTTCATGCACACATGGTATTTCACGTGTGGTAAATCCAAAGGACACACGATTTTCTTCGCCTCCTCGAAACTGGTCGGGCACTTGTTCCCCTTAGGAAGACGTTCGTGCCAGAATGACATGTTCTCGTCGAAGCATGCGTCAGTCATTTTGTGTTTTACCTTCATCTCCAGAGCCATGAGCGTTACTTTCAGGCGGGTATCCTCGGGCCTGCATCCTTCATACAATGGAGTAACCGCGTCTATCTCCGGTTGATCCAGCTTGGCTTTCTCTCGGGCGGCAGCTCTTGCGTTATCCGTCTGCTTGCGAAGCAGCTCTTGAATATGAGGGTCCTGCACCCAGCCTCCATCGTCGTCTGCTCCGGCATCTTCATCTTCATGATCATGCCCTTCGTCTTGATCTTCCTCATCATCATGTACGACATCTTCTACATGATGATTATGTACATCATCACCGTCGCGATCATGTCCTGGAGATTCTTCGTCTTCTCGCCCGCCCTCGCCGCAGTGGTTGTCTTGTTGCCCTTCCTCATTTCTTGCCCGACCTCCATGGACGACTTCATAGTCATCTTCATCACCTTGCCACCGATAGCCATCCATGAAACCACGCAAGAGCAGGTGGTCCCGCACCTGCCCGGAATCCGGGTCCGCAATAAGGCTCTTCAGCTTGCATCTTCGACACGGACATCTTATCTCCGTCTCGTTCTTTTGAAGCATCTCGGCCTTCGCGGAGCTCAAAAACCTATTCACGATGCCTTCGGTCATAGTGCGGACCATGGTCGCCTGCGGGGTAGAGCAAAACGATATTTTAGAACCAAGAAATTTTTTGGCATGACCTTCCCTAAAAATAGGACCAAAAAGAATGCATAGTGCCAAAATTCTCGCCGAAACGGAAATGAATCAACATTCCGGCAAAATATTGGCAAACACAAACATATATGCAACACCACAAACACAAGCAACACCACAAACATACATAGATCTAGCTAGGACACAAAAAGTGCATGTGCACGTTGTTGGAGCGAGCTAGGGAGAAAAAAAGTAGATCTACATCATGAAGATAGCTTTCCCCTTACTTACCTATCAAAAAAAGGTGATGTCACCACTTAATTTTGATGAATCTATGGTGGAAATGAGGTGAGGAGGAGGAGGCAGCCGAGACAAATTTGGAGGAGGAGGTGGAGAGAATGAAGTGGGGAAAGTGAGTGGGTAGGTGGGCTGTCCAAAATATCTTGTTCGTCCCAGGTTACTAATGGCGCACCACCACAGAATGCGCCATTAGTAACCTTGGTTACTAATGGCGCACCGGCAGGTGGTGCGTCATTAGTACTTTTTGCAGAAAAGTAAAAAAAACATATGTATACTAATGGCGCACTGTGGAAAAGTGCGTCATTACTAGTTTAAACTAGTAATGGCGCACTTTGGCACAGTGCGCCATTAGTAGGTTTGCAAAAAAGTAAAAAAAATATATACTAATGGCGCACTGTCTTGGTCGTGCGCCATTACTAGTTCTAACTAGTAATGGTGCACTTTGCCCTCCATGCGCCATTAGTTTGTATGGAAAAATGGGAAAAAAATCAATAGTAGTGGCGCACCGTGAGCACGGTGCGCCATTAGTGTGGAGTGTCTTCCACACTAATGGCACACGAGCAACCGCTGTGCCATTAGTATATAGTAGTGGTGCACTACTTACCTGGTGCGCCATTAGAATCAGTCCTATCTATAGCCCTTTTCCTAGTAGTGCACCAGTCGCTCCACCCCTCTCATCCAACCATTATCGTCACAATTTTGACCCTAGATAGCATCCGTCATAAGAATTTAATTTATGGGTGTATTTATAGAGGAATGGAGGAGGACGAGCCACCGACAAAGAAAAATTATTCGGGGCCAAAATACTTCCCAACTCTCTTCTCCACAAAATCCATGATAGATTGCCAAGGATTGGTTTGTACCCATGGTAATGGATCCAATCTACATATCCTCCATGATGATCCCATAATGTGTGAGTAGTATATCAATGCTATAGAGGTTATGTAGTAGTAGATATGTCAATTCATCCCTCATTTTCGTGGACCTAGGATGGTTTTGTGATTTCACTAAAGTAGTATATATCTTAATTTGTACTAACAAGGATGTGTAATGATGATAGTTACATCTTGGTCCTATCATCGGTTGGTATACACTTTACAAATACATTCGACGAGTGTCCATTAATTGCTCCGTCGTGCTCTAATCTGGGATGTTATATTATGTGCATGTATTAATGTATTGGCATTGGCATCGGGTTTCGTGGACTTGGTTGTCCCCTCATTTCTTGTAATCCGTGAAAGCCCAAAGATGAACACGGTTGTGTTAAAAAAGCTATGCAATCTTTCCTTTTGCGGTTATCACTAGTAGTACATGCCAAAATCTTTGTTGGTTAGCCAACACCATAAAGAGCATAGGAGAGAGAGAGAGAGGACTTCATTTATTGGAGTATTTATAGAGGAAGGGACGAGGACGATCCACCGACAAAGAAAAATAATTCTTCAAGGCAAAAATACCGCCCAACTCTCTTCTCCACTGAAATCCACGATAAATTGCCAAGGATTGATTTGTACCCATGGTAATGGATCCAATCCACAGAACCTCCACAGTTATTCGATAATGTGTGAGTAGTCCATCGAGGCTATGGTGGTTGTGTGGTAGTAATAGATATATCAATTTCCCCCTCATTTGCTTATTACTAGAATGATTTTGTGGCTTCATTGAAGTAGTACCATTATGGGTATGATGTGGATCTATCTTAATTTGTTCGAATAGGGATGTATAATAATGATAGTTACATCTTCATCCTATCATTGAGTGGTATACGCTTTACAAATACATTGTATGAGCGTCCATCAATGGCTCCGTCATGCGCTAATCTCGGATGTTATATGATGTACATGTATTAATGTATTTGCACTGGCATAGGGTTACATGGACTTGGTTGGCCCCTCATTTTTTTAATCCGTGAAAGCCCAAAGATGAACACAGTTGTGCGACAAAAGCTATGCAATTGATCCTTTTGTGCTTATCATTAGTAGTACATGCCAGCATCTTTGCTGGTTAGCGAACACCATCAAGAGCATATGGGAGAGAGAGAGAGAGAGAGAACTCGCGAAACAGTTGAACTCCTTGTTGCTTATGTGTTAAGTGATAATGCTGCTCTTTACTTTACATGACAGCCCATGTTTGTATAAGTCGGTTAATTGAGAAACGGACAGCTGAATCTTTTCCTTGCACACCCACTTTTTATTTAGCCTGTTTAGGTCAAAAGAAGAAATGTCAACCGACACTTACATGTGTTCAACACTCATTGTCACTGTATTTTCCAAACAATAATAGTCTGGAGCAGGCGTACGTGTCGGTCATCCGGATTGCGCACATGAGAAGGGATTTACCCAGGTTTAGGCCCTCGGTTTGAGGTAATACCCTACTTCCTTCTTTTCTAGAATTATTTATATAACCATATATGAGAACTATGTTTTGTTTCTACAAAGTGGTTCTATCGGTAGACCGTATGTGGTGTACCCTGCCACACCTTATATGCTTGGTCCCTTCTCAGCCTCTTCAGGTATAATAAGTCTTCCAAGCCGATGCATGGCGATAAATGACTTGCATGTTATGTGTGGGCCTAACTTGCTCTGCCATAGATGAAACCATTAAGCAACACCCATGAGAGCGAGGCACATGCACACACTATGAAGCCCATTTTGCCTATTCCCAAGCCCTTTGCATGTTACGATCGCCATCATCATCTCTGATCTTGGGACTTGGCATTGCAGTCACACATACGAGAAAGTCCAATCCTAGTTGATAATTAATTGTTTCAGTATATTTTTATTTTGTTCTATCACATTTGATTACATTTTTACAACTATCATGAAGGCACTCTCCCCTATTTGGCGGTGGTACTACCATATAAGATTGACTATTAGATTAGGATGGATGGGTGGCTCACATCAATTTTGAGGTACTGTAAAAGAGCTTGGTTCACATGGAGTAATTAGAATCAACCAAAAATATGTTAAAATTCCTCCAAACCAAAGAGAACCTAACATGACAATGACATGCAAGATACTCAAGGGAGGACTTTTCTTCCTGGTTGAAGAGTCTTTGCCTACTCAAACTATTTTTATACCCTAATTAAAATGTGAGTATTTCACATGACTTTGATAGGACAATAGAAGCCAAAACGAAGGAATACAAGTCTTCTGTTTTCTTTCAAGATTGTCATTTGCAAATACATAAATTATTTTTGCCATGTGCAAATATGCAATGACATTATAGCTGTTTCGAAATTCTGTGTTAATTTCCTGTACTTAGCCTTGTCAAACTTGTACTTTTCAGCTTGTTACCATATGGCAGGTAGTAAACGGGAGAGGATTTGCAGCATGGAGGCACGGGGCACTGAGTCCCTTGTGTGTGATTTTTCTTTTGGCTTTTCATTTTCAAACTTAAATCTTTTGAATAAAAAGTTCAAATTAAGTTCTATTTTCATATTCGTGTTTCTTGGGTTGAGGGCTTGCAAATAAGATCCATTTTGAATATGTTTGACAAATTTTAAAAATAAATGTTAAGTTTCAGCTCTTGAAACATAGTACGTGCGACCGATAAAATCTCGATTTTTTTGCCTACGACCCAGAAAAATATGCTTTCAGTTTTATCTATGGAACTTGACAAAAGCGAGAGTGAAAATCACAATTATCAGATAAAAAATTGTAAGTTTCAACAATTAAAACTTAAAACTTATTATGCACTCGTGCGGGATCCAACTACTTCGCCAATCGCGAGGCAATTGAGCTGTCGGGCAGGGCTGGGCAGCTGTGTGCACGTGCGAATTTCCGGTACTTAGTCTACATGACCAGGAAGGATATACAACTGCAGGGTAGCGGGGGACAAAAGGAAAAAAACGAAGTAGCACAAAAGGCTCGATCTAAATATGAGAGTGGTCGGGCTCGTTTTCTGCTCGGCCACGATCGCCTTTGTAAGTGGAGCAGTATCAGAGTGATTGAGCATCCATTCAAAACAAATGGAAACCATGTATGGCTATGGCTGCATGCATCGTATTTTCCCTCAAGAGTGGAAAGCGCCAAATGGGAAGTTGACTGCAAGTTCGGTACGTTCTTAGATGTACGTTGCTTTCTCGATGAAGGTCGCATATCTCAAGTCGCAGTCGTGGGCGTTAACGATCAAATGCGCGTGCATGCAACTTGCTCAATGGTTGCTTAGGACTAGCTAGGGTCAGGGCACGAATCATTTGCATTTCTTTGGTACTCCTATCGCGACACACGAACCATATGTGCGAAACCGGTTGGTGAAATGGCGATACGGTGTGCGTGTGACCCTTGTGACTTATTTGTGTACCTGTAGACCTTCGTGTGTGTGTGTGGTCTTGTTTGGAACCTTGTTGGATGCTTGGTTTGGGCGGTTGCTTTATAATATAAAGCGGGGCGAAATCCTTTTTTGATAAATGGCGATACGGTCATCGGTGCTTTTGTCATGAGAAGACCATGTTTCATTTACACCAACGATCTATCAAAAAATATTAGCAGCAGTGGCAAAGAGGTTGGGTTGTAATCCGTTCACTGATTCTTAACGCTTTCCATATGCTTTTTCAAAATGTGTTTTACACGGATGGTATCATCGTGAAGCAATATGTGATAGTGGATGTCCAGAAAAGATCCATTTCCAGCCCGATGCTAAAACGGTTCGGTCGGGCAGCCTCTCCTAGCTTGCTAGTTTTCTCGAGTCGCTAATGACGATTGACCATTCAATCACCACTGACTGATCAACTTGCATGTCGACGGAACCCCTTTTCAGTTTAACACATGATCTAGGAGACGCCTAGCTGAGCTTTCACAAACGAGGTTGAGTTACACATGCAAGAGCGTCCGTACGAATTCAGTGGGGGTGACGAACAGCATTGGAGATGTGTCGATCTCGCGCATGAATTGATCATCAGAAAACGAATCAATTGTATCTTTTTTGTTTGTCGGGGAACTAACAAATGATCTTGAGGGTCACCTTTGCGCTTGTGCATATCTTAGGCAAACTGATAATTCGCACATGTGCTGGTTGCCCGGAGTAACTGGTACCATGCCTTTGCCCCCGCAGTGATGTATCACTCCAGTATAACATTGAAAATGCACGCACTGCATGCAAACGGAAGCTAGCTGCTCGTCGCTCCGACTGCTTTCTGCCAACCTCTGAGTCAATCCGATCCATGAACCGTTGGCTGCTTGCCCAACTAACCGTGGCCAACAAAGGTTCAAAAAGTAAAAAAAAAAACGTGCCTAACTACTTCAGCACATCATCTCTGGGCCACAGGCTGGAGGATGCTCGTCAGTTCGTTCATATATTCACGCTCCCTGACTGTGCAGTGCTCCACGGCCTTGCAGTAGTCCTGCACTTGCCGATTCATATGCGACAGAGTTGCCCATTTGGCATAATTCTTGGGCATGACCATCCAGTTCACCGAATTCGGCACTACTACTTGTAGCTCGCCGCAGGTCCTCATCATCCTGCTCCGCTCATGAATCTGCAGATGCACGCACCGAGGAGTGTGCATGGTGGATGGCAGGCAAAGGAGTAGGAACTCGGGTGGTGTCGGATAAAATTCGCATGTAAATAAACATTGTAAACGTGGCCTCAGGGAGCTTCATCCCCTTTCTTCTATAATGAATATTACGCACACTCGTGCGTATTCGAAAAAAAGGACCAACGGAAAAGCTATCTCAATGAATGACACACTCACATGATCAAATGTCACAAGGCATACAAAATTCTTGATGCGGTATTTGACATGCACATTTTTTGTTTTTTGCTTGTCTCTTTATTTGGCCACTACTTGAACCGTTCGGCTACAAATAGGAAGAGAGAAAGACATGAGGTGGACCGAGCTTCATGAAAATGCCATCCCAAAGCCACTCACTCCACGATCCCCACATTGCTGCCGCAGTTGCTAGGTCTCGTGCCATCTCACGTAGCAACCAGAACACTCTGCCGAAAGAAATAAACAAGCTAGCGGCCAAGTCGTGTACATACACACACATCATGGCGCGTTATTTGCTAGCCCAGGAATAAAGCGAAACTAGGGTGCATGTGACGTTGGCTAACACGGAAGACGGTATGCTTAGTTGCGGGTATATAGGGGCCACATGCCATTTTGGTGGAGACCCTCTTTATGAGGCACACGTTGAATTTCTTCCTTGAGCCTCATATTCTCGGTACATAGGCATTCGCACTCCGAGGTATCCTTAGTTTGTAGCATCACCTGCACATTTGAGGCATGTCTTGTTTTGCACAACCCACTTGATGGCTTTGTTTTCATCTTTTAGCTTCTGGTTCTCTCCCTGAAGATTCTTTGTCTCCCGTAGTTGCATCCTGCCCTGCATTTATTAATTTCAGGTATGTGTCATTTTAGTGGTTAGCAAAGTATGCTACCATGTTCATGAAGGGAGTATCGTAGTACATTGTAATATCAGGATGACGAACAATGCTACTGTGTTCTGTGGAGTTTCTACTGTTTAACAGTAAAGCTTGCATAACTGCATGTCTTAGTGACCCATGCGGCCAAATCTCATGTACTTCACCGTGGAAAAGAATTGAATATATATACCATGTTGGAGGTATGTTTGTTTTGGAACCAGAATTTGACCTGCAGGGCACTCATGCCAAGCCTCTCGCCATGGTGTTTCCGGAGTTTCGCATCTGGATAAGGGCATTCCCGGAACACACTACATATTACGTTAACGAAAATGGATTAGTACACATCATCTTCGATAGGTAAGAAACATTGATTGAGTATGTATTGTACACTTCAAGTCGATGGATTTGTTCTCCGCGGAGACGGTGATAATTGGCACGCCTTGTCACCATTCTCTGCTCATTATGAGTCACTCCATCGTTGTTGTTACCTTGGTCTGCAGCAACAGCGTGCGCATCATCAGGGTTGCACACGTTGTTAGTGGCTCCAACGAGGCCACACATCTCATCTACATGATTGTACTGGAATAGGTGGTTGTATTCGTTCATCATGAAGATGTGAAGCTCATTTTGCATAACACTGTTGTATTACGGCCACTCCCCGTCCATGGTGATCTGTTATCATCATGAAACATAATCTTTATTCTCCTATGTAGAGTTAAAGGTAGCAGTGAACAAATATTTTAAGAAAAAACAATGTAGCAGTGAAAAACGAAACCGCATGGAAGTAAATGCCATCGAACACTCTAAGGCTTAAAGTACATACAAGTTTAAATTGCCAACATAGTTGGATGTTACTCCACTTTAAGAATACTTGAAATTCATCCATATGAGTTTCCTAGACCGATGTGTAATCAAATAGACTTTAATTACTCTCTATAAATATATTGACATACTTTCCTGACTTCAGTGTAAGATATTCATGATCATCTGTGGCTGATTACTTCAATAATTTCCAAACATATATGCCCTAGCTATATAGTGATGCAAAACTTTTACTTGCCCATCTCATCGGGTTCTTTTATATTTATCTCAAGAACTATACTCTATCTATATATACATTGGGATCTATCTCTCTGATTCCATATGTGTGATATATTTAAATAAGGCCTCTTTGTGCAGGTCTGGAAGGCTCGGAACGACGCTACCTTCAACAACGCCGGGCGCCACGCCGGCAACATACTCACTAAGGAGGAGGATGACCTCCTCCTCTGGAGACGCCTTTTGATGGATCGGATACCGTCGATCCATGTTTTCTTTCTGTCGGCAGTTTAGCTGCCCCCCCTCCCACCATCTCTCTCTCTCTCTCGTTGTGTTTGTTGTTTCTCTTATCTTGCTGTTTTTTATCCTTTAGATGAAAAACTCTGTAGGACTGCCCAGTCGCTTCAAGAAATATAACAACCGGTGGGGTTTTGTGCCCCCCGTCATTCTAAAAAAAGGCCTTACATACAATAAAATAAGTACCAACTACTCCTACAAATTATAGAAGCAAGATATTAAAATATACTATGCGAGGGAAATCATATTAGCCATAAATAGTAGAATCATAGGCACGATAATACAATCAGATCTATGAATATATGCAATAAAATCTATGAATATATAAATGTTGGGGAACGTAGCAGAAATTCAAAATTTTCCTACGTGTCACCAAGATCTATCTATGGAAAAACCAGCAACGAGGGGAAGGAGAGTGCATCTACATACCCTTGTAGATCGCTAAGCGGAAGCGTTCAAGAGAACGGGGTTGAAGGAGTCGTACTCGTCGTGATCCAAATCACCGGAGATCCTAGTGCCGAACAGACGGCACCTCCGCGTTCAACACACGTACAGCCCGGTGATGTCTCCCATGCCTTGATCCAGCAAGGTGAGAGGGAGAGGTTGAGGAACACTCCATCCAACAGCAGCACAACGGCGTGGTGGTGATGGAGGAGCGTGGTAGTCCAGCAGGGCTTCGCCAAGCACCGCGGGAGAGGAGGAGTAAGAGAGGTAGGGCTGCGCCAAGAGGGAGAGGTTCTCGCGTCTCTGGCAGCCCCAAAACCCCACTATTTATAGGGGAAGGGGAGGGGGCTGCGCCCCCTCTAGGGTTCCCTCCCCAGGGGTGGCGGCAGCCCCCAGATGCCATCTGGTGGCGGCCAAAAGGGGGGAGAGGGCAGGCGCACCTGGAGTGGGCCTTAGGGCCCATCTGCCCTAGGGTTTGCCCCCTCCCACCCTTCCCTGCGCCTTGGGCCCTGTGGGGGGGGGGGCGCACCAGCCCATCTGGGGCTGGTCCCCTCCCACACTTGGCCCATGCAGCCCTCCAGGGATGGTGGCCCCACTTGGTGGACCCCCGGGACCCTCCCAGTGGTCCCGGTACGTTACCCGAAAAACCCGAAACTTTTCCGGTGACCAAAACAGGACTTCCCATATATAAATCTTTACCTCCGGACCATTCCGGAACTCCTCGTGACGTCTGGGATCTCATCCGGGACTCCGAACAACATTCGATAACCACATACAAACTTCCTTTATAACTCTAGCGTCATCGAACCTTAAGTGTGTAGACCCTACGGGTTCGGGAACCATGCAGACATGACCGAGACGTTCTCCGGTCAATAACCAACAACGGGATCTGGATACCCATGTTGGCTCCCACATGTTCCACGATGATCTCATCGGATGAACTACGATGTCAAGGACTCAATCAATCCCGTATACAATTCCTTTTGTCTAGCGGTATTGTACTTGCCCGAGATTCGATCATCGGTATGCCGATACCTTGTTCAATCTCTTTACCGGCAAGTCTCTTTACTCGTTCCGTAACACATCATCCCGTCATCAACCCCTTGGTCACATTGTGCATATTAGGATGATGTCCTACCGAGTGGGCCCAGAGATACCTCTCCGTTTACACAGAGTGACAAATCCCAGTCTCGATTCGTGCCAACCCAACAGACACTTTCGGAGATACCTATAGTGCACCTTTATAGCCACCCAGTTACGTTGTGACGTTTGGTACACCCAAAGCATTCCTACGGTATCCGGGAGTTGCACAATCTCATGGTCTAAGGAAATGATACTTGACATTAGAAAAGCTTTAGCATACGAACTACGATCTTTGTGCTAGGCTTAGGATTGGGTCTTGTCCATCACATCATTCTCCTAATGATGTGATCCCGTTATCAACGACATCAAATGTCCATGGTCAGGAAACCGTAACCATCTATTGATCAACGAGCTAGTCAACTAGAGGCTTACTAGGGACATGGTGTTGTCTATGTACCCGCACATGTATCTGAGTTTCCTATCAATACAATTATAGCATGGATAATAAACGATTATCATGAACAAGGAAATATAATAATAATAACTAATTTATTATTGCCTCTAGGGCATATTTCCAACAGTCTCCCACTTGCACTAGAGTCAATACTCTAGCTCACATCGCTATGTGATTAACACTGACAGGTCACATCGCCATGTGACCAACATCCAAAGAGTTTACTAGTGTCTAAACTAGTTCACATCATCATGTGATTAAAACTCAATGAGTTCTTGGGTTTGTCATGTTTTTCTTGTGAGAGAGGTTTTAGTCAACGGGTCTGCAACATTCAGATCCGTGTGTACTTCACAAATCTCTAGGTCATATTGTAAATGCTGCTTCCACGCTCCACTTGGAACTATTCCAAATGGTTGCTCCACTATACGTATCCGTTTTGCTACTCAGAGTCATTCGGGTAGGTGTTAAAGCTTGCATCGACGCAACTCTTTACGTCGAACTCTTTATCACCTCCATAACCGAGAAACATATCCTTATTCCTCTAAGGATAATTTTGACCGCTATCTGGTGATCTACTCCTTGATCACCTTTGTACCCTCTTGCCAGGTATGTAGCAAGGCACACATCAGATGCGGTACTTAGCATAGCATACTATAGAGCCTACATCTAAAGCATAGGGGACGACCTTCATCCTTTCTCTCTTTTCTGCCGTGGTCGAGCTTTAAGTCTTAACTTCATACCTTACAACTCAGGCAAGAACTCCTTCTTTGACTGATCCATCTTGAACACCTTCAAGATCATGTCAAGTTATGTGCTCATTTGAAAGTACCATTTAGCGGTTTTGATCTATCCTCATAGATTTTGATGCTTAATGTTCAAGCAGCTTAATCCAGGTTTTCTATTGAAAACACTTTTCAAATCACCCTATATGCATTCTAGAAATTCTACATCATTTCTGATCAACAACATGTCAACAACATATACTCATCAGAAATTCTATAGTGCTCCCACTCACTTCTTTGGAAATACAAGTTTCTCATAAACTTTGTATAGACCCAAAATCTTTGATCATCTTATCAAAATGTACATTCCAACTCCGAGATGCTTACTCCAGTCCTTAGAAGGATCGCTGGAGCCAGCATACCTTTTAGCATCCTTAGGATCCACAAAAACTTTCTGATTGTATCACATACAATCTTTCCTTACGAAAACTGGTAAGGAAACTCATTTTGACATCCATCTGCCCGATTTCATAAATGCAGCTAATGCTAACATGATTCCGACGGACTTAAGCATCGCTACGGATGAGAAAATCTCATCGTAGTCAACTCCTTGAACTTGTGAAAAACTCTTTGCCACAAGTCGAGCTTTATAGACGGTGACATTACCGTCCACGTCCGTCTTCTTCTTAAAGATCCATTTATCTCAATGGCTTGCCGATCATCGGGCAAGTCCACAAAAGTCCATGCTTTGTTCTGATACATGGATCCTATCTCGGATTTCATGGCTTCTAACCATTTGTCGGAATATGGGCCCACCATCGCTTCTCCATAGCTCGCAGGTTCATTGTTGTCTAGCAACATGACCTTCAAGACAGGATTACTGTACCACTCTGAAGCAGTACGCATCCTTGTCGACCTACGAGGTTTGGTAGTGACTTGATTCGAAGTTTCATGATCACTATCATAAGCTTCTACTTCAATTGGTGTAGGTGCCACAGGAACAACTTCCTGTGCCCTGCTACACACTAGTTGAAGTGATGGTTCAATAACCTTATCAAGTCTCCACCATCCTCCCGCTCAATTCTTTCGAGAGAAACTTTTCCTCGAGAAAGGACCCGTTTCTAGAAACAATTCCTATTGCTTTCGGATCTGAATTAGGAGGTATACCCAACTGTTTTGGGTGTCCTATGAAGATGCATTTTGTCCGCTTTGGGTTCGAGCTTATCAACCTGAAACTTTTTCACATAAGTGTCGCAGCCCCAAACTTTCAAGGAACGATAACTTAGGTTTCTCCAAACGGTGTCGTCTCAACGGAATTACGTGGTACCCTATTAAAGTGAGTGCGGTTGTCTCTAATGCCTAGCCCATGAACGATAGTGGTAATTCGATAAGAGACATCATGGTACGCACCATATCCAATAGGGTGCAACTATGATGTTCGGACACACCATCACACTATGGTGTTCCAGGCGGTATTAATTGTGAAACAATTTCCACAATGTCTTAATTGCGTGCCAAAGCTCGTAACTCAGATACTCATCTCTATGATCATATCATAGACATTTTATCCTCTTGTCACAATGATCTTCAACTTCACTCTAAAATTACTTGAACCATTCAATAATTCAGACTTGTGTTTCATCAAGTAAATATACTCAACATCTACTTGAATCATCTGTGAAGTAAGAACATAACGATATTCACTGCATGCCTCAGCACTCATTGGACTGCACACATCAAAATGTGTTACTTCCAACAAGTTGCTATCTTGTTCCATCTCACTGAAACCGAGGCTTTTCAGTCATCTTGCCCATGTGGTATGATTTGCATATCTCAAGTGATTCAAAATCAAGTGAGTCCAAACGATCCATCTGCATGGAGGTTCTTCATGCGTATACACCAATAGACATGGTTCGCATGTCTCAAACTTTTCAAAAACGAGTGACTCCAAAGATCCATCAACATGGAGCTTCTTCATGCGTTTTACACCAATATGACTTACATGGCAATGCCACAAGTAAGTGGTACTATCATTACTATCTTATATCTTTTGGCATGAAAATGTGTATCACTACGATCGAGATTTAATAAACAATTTATTTTAGGTGCAAGACCATTGAAGGTATTATTCAAATGAACAGAGTAACCATTATTCTCCTTAAATGAATAACCGTATTGTGATAGACATAATCCAATCATGTCTATGCTCAACGCACACACCAAATAACAATTATTTTGGCTTAACACCAATCTCGATGGTAGAGGGAGCGTGCGATGCTTGATCACATCAACCTTGGAAACACTTCCAACACATATCGTCAGCTCACCTTTAGCTAGTCTCCATTTATTCCGTAGCTTTTATTTCGAGTTACTAACACTTAGCAACCGAACCGGTATCTAATACCTTGGTGCTACTAGGAGTACTAGTAAAGAACACATTAACATAATGTATATCCAATATACTTCTATCGACCTTGCCAGCCTTCTTATCTATACCAAGTGTCTAGGGTAATTCTGCTCCAGTGGTTGTTCCCCTTATTAGAGAAGCACTTAGTCTCGGGTTTGGGTTTAACCCTGGGTTTCTTCACTGGAGCAGCAACTGATTTTCCGTTTCATGAAGTACCCCTTCTAGCACTTACCCTTCTTGAAACTAGTGGTTTTCACTAACCATCAACAATTGATGCTCCTTCTTGATTTCTACTTTTGCGGTGTCAAACATCGCGAATATCTCAAGGATCATCATATCTATCCCTGATATGTTATAGTTCATCACGAAGCTCTAGCAGCTTGGTGGCAATGACTTTGGAGAAACCTCACTATCTCATCTGGAAGATCAACTCCCACTCGATTCAAGTGATTGTTGCACTCAGACAATCTGAGCACAAGCTCAATGATTGAGCTTGTCTCCCTTAGTTTGCTGGCTAAGAAAATCGTCGGAGGTCTTATACCTGTTGACGTGGGCACGAGCCTGAAATCCTAATTTCAGCCCTTGAAACATCTCATATGTTCCGCGATGTTTCGAAAACGTCTTTGGTGCCTCAACTCTAAACCTTTTAACTGAACTATCACGTAGTCATCAAAACGTGTATGTCCGATGTTCGCAACATCCACAGACGACGTTTGGGGTTCAGCACACTGAGCGGTGCATTAAGGACATAAGCTTTCTACTATCCGCATAATCGCTACTGTCAACTTTCAACTATATTTTCTCTAGGAACATATCTAAACAGTGGAACTAAAGCGCGAGCTTACGGCATAATTTGCAAAGATCTTTTGACTATGTTCAGGATAATTAAGTTCATCTTATGAACTCCCACTCAGATAGACATCCCTCTAGTCATCTAAGTGATTACATGATCCTAGTAAACTAGGCCGTGTCCGATCATCACGTGAGACAGACTAGTCATCATCGGTGAACATCTTCATGTTGATTGTATCTACTATATGACTCATGCTCGACCTTTCGGTCTCTTGTGTTCCGAGGCCATGTCTGTACATGCTAGGCTCGTCAAGTCAACCTAAGTGTTTCGCGTGTGTAAATCTGGCTTACACCCGTTGTATGTGAACGTAAGAATCTATCACACCCGATCATCACGTGGTGCTTCAAAACGACGAACTTTCGCAACGGTGCACAGTTAGGGGGAACACTTTCTTGAAATTTTAATGAGGGATCATCTTATTTACTACCGTCGTTCTAAGCAAATAAGATGCATAAACATGATAAACATCACGTGTAATCAAATAGTGACATGATATGGCCAATATCATTTTGCTCCTTTTGATCTCCATCTTCGGGGCTCCATGATCATCATCGTCACCGGCATGACACCATGATCTCCATCATCATGATCTCCATCATCGTGTCTCCATGAAGTTGTATCGCCAACTTATTACTTCTACTACTATGGCTACCGGTTAGCAATAAAGTAAAGTAATTACACGGTGTTGTTTAATGACACGCAGGTCATACAATAAATAAAGACAACTCCTATGGCTCCTGCCGGTTGTCATACTCATCGACTTGCAAGTCGTGATTCCTATTACAAGAACATGATCAATCTCATACATCACATATCGTTCATCACATTGTTCTTGGCCATATCACATCACATAGCATACCCTGCAAAAACAAGTTAGACGTCCTCTAATTGTTGTTTGCATGTTTTACGTGGCTGCTATGGGTTTCTAGCAAGAACGTTTCTTACCTACGCAAAACCACAACGTGATATGCCAATTGCTATTTACCCTTCATAAGGACCCTTTTCATCAAATCCGTTCCGACTAAAGTGGGAGAGACTGGCACCCACTAGGCACCTTATGCACCAAGTACATGTTAGTCGGTGGAACCTATCTCACGTAAGAGTACGTGTAAGGTTGGTCCGGGCCGCTTCATCCCACAATACCATCGAAACAAGATTGGACTAGTAACGGTAAGCATATTGAAAAAAATCAACGCCCACAACTACTTTGTGTTCTACTCGTGCAAAGAATCTACGCAATAGACCTAGCTCATGATGCCACTGTTGGGGAACGTAGCAGAAATTCAAAATTTTCTTACGTGTCACCAAGATCTATCTATGGAGAAACCAGCAACGAGGGGAAGGAGAGTGCATCTACATACCCTTGTAGATCGCTAAGCGGAAGCGTTCAAGAGAACGGGGTTGAAGGAGTCGTACTCGTCGTGATCCAAATCACCGGAGATCCTAGTGCCGAACGGACGGCACCTCCACGTTCAACACACGTACAGCCCGGTGACGTCTCCCATGCCTTGATCCAGCAAGGTGAGAGGGAGAGGTTGAGGAAGACTCCATCCAGCAGCAGCACAACGGCATGGTGGTGATGGAGGAGCGTGGTAGTCCAGCAGGGCTTCGCCAAGCACCGCGGGAGAGGAGGAGTAAGAGACGTAGGGCTGCGCCAAGAGGGAGAGGTTCTCGCATCTCTGGCAGCCCCAAAACCCCACTATTTATAGGGGAAGGGGAGGGGGCTGCGCCCCGTCTAGGGTTCCCTCCCCAGGGGTGGAGGCAGCCCCCAGATGCCATCTGGTGGCGGCCAAAAGGGGGGAGAGGGGAGGCGCACCTGGGGTGGGCCTTAGGGCCCGTCTGCCCTAGGGTTTGCCCCCCTCCCACCCTTCCCTGCACCTTGGGCCCTGTGGGGGGGCGCACTAGCCCATCTGGGGCTGGTCCCCTCCCACACTTGGCCCATGCAGCCCTTCAGTGATGGTGGCCCCACTTGGTGGACCCCCGGGACCCTCCCGGTGGTCCCGGTACGTTACCGGAAAAACCCGAAACTTTTCCGGTGACCAAAGCAGGACTTCCCATATATAAATCTTTACCTTCGGACCATTCCGAAACTCCTCATGACGTCCGGGATCTCATCCGGGACTCCGAACAACATTCGATAACCACATACAAACTTCCTTTATAACCCTAGCGTCATCGAACATTAAGTGTGTAGACCCTACGGGTTCGAGAACCATGCAGACATGACCGAGACGTTCTTCGTTCAATAACCAACAGCGGGATCTGGATACCCATGTTGGCTCCCACATGTTCCACGATGATCTCATCGGATGAACCACGATGTCAAGGACTCAATCAATCCCGTATACAATTCCCTTTCTCTAGCGGTATTGTACTTGCCCGAGATTCGATCGTCGGTATGCCGATACCTTGTTCAATCTCGTTACCGGCAAGTCTCTTTACTCGTTCCGTAACACATCATCCCGTGACCAACCCCTTGGTCACATTGTGCACATTATGATGATGTCCTACCGAGTGGGCCCAGAGATACCTCTCCGTTTACACGGAGTGACAAATCCCAGTCTCGATTCGTGCCAACCCAACAGACACTTTCGGAGATACCTGTAGTGCACCTTGATAGCCACCCATTTATGTTGTGACGTTTGGTACACCCAAAGCATTCCTATGGTATCCGGGAGTTGCACAATCTCATGGTCTAAGGAAATGATACTTGACATTAGAAAAGCTTTAGCATACGAACTACGATCTTTGTGCTAGGCTTAGGATTGGGTCTTGTCAATCACATCATTCTCCTAATGATGTGATACCGTTATCAACGACATCCAATGTCCATGGTCAGGAAACCGTAACCATCTATTGATCAACGAGCTAGTCAACTAGAGGCTTACTAGGGACATGGTGTTGTCTATGTACCCACACATGTATCTGAGTTTCCTATCAATACAATTATAGCATGGATAATAAACGATTATCATGAACAAGGAAATATAATAATAATAACTAATTTCTTATTGCCTCTAGGGCATATTTCCAACAATAAAATCAGATCTATGTTATCTCCTTTGTTTTACATTTCAAAGATCAGCTTCATCTATAACAAGATGCTAGGCATCTCCCAAGCTAAACGATGAAACACTACTTTCTTTGTGTATCCAGTCACTCCATCGTTGATCTACCTTTTTTCTAAGCATACATGGAATAGCCGAGGTGATGGAGAATTCGTGCTCAAGTTTAGAAGCTATATATCCTAGGATAACTAGAGTAAAAGAGTATAAACATTACTTGACAAACGATTTCAGGAAATGCCGTTCGCTTCAGTAGTCGTCTTCCTACTGAGATATCAAACTCATTCAGCAAAGTAGCTATGACCATCAAAATTTTAAGTCGTGAGTAGCATGCAAAATTTATGCCATGACCCATGATTAATGCAAGAAATTTCTACTATCCAAATATGACTCATATATAATGGATTTTGGCATGATGAATATATCGGTCATATTGAATACTCATTAAGCATAGTTGGAGTGAATATTGGCATATTTATGACAATATATTATGTTATTAAAACAATAGGAAGTTGGTTGCTCAGATTATCAATAGAAAAGAATGATTCAGAATGATAATATGTTGTAGATCTAAATCATATACATGGACATAAAGAGTTCTCCATCCAATCCTACATACAAAGTATGTTTTTCTGCAAGAAAAAACTTGCAATGTATTCATCAACTGTCAAGGCAACACAATAGAAAAGAACACCAATAATAACTTGTACCCAAATATAAGGCTCACATGTCATGGATTTCGACCGTTATGGCATGGACTATATATAGGGCATATATAATTAATAATCATTAAGCATATTTGTGGAGTGAATATTGTCGGTGCTAAATCTGGCAGCTCGGGTAGTGGGTCCCAAGCTTAGTGATCTGAGCTAGATGGTAATAGAAGAAGTAGGGACACAATGTTTTACCCAGGTTCGGGTCCTCTTGATGAGGTAAAACACTACATCGTGCTTCTTATATATTTGATTGTGATGGGATGCAAAGTACAATGTGATTTACGGCGAGATGGTACGAGGGAGTTCTAAGCTCTAAACAGCATATGTCTGTCTCTATAGGCTAAAATCCACGTCTTATATAGGCACCGGATGTATCTAGGGTTTATAAATGGTTGGTGGTGATCTAGCAATTAGCATGCCGATCCTTTAAACGCTTCGTGAAGTGTAGACCAAGTTTTCGAAGATCTTCATTGGAATGACAATGAGGGCTAGGCCAGTTGAGACCCATTCATCGATCACCGGTAGGTCCTCGGCGCGGCCCATCAATGATGGGCTATCGTGATGCACACCCCCTAGTGCGAGATACCGTTAGTAGCCCCGAACTAGTCTTCAAGCCGAGGATACCACACGCTGTATTCAGAATAGTTCCACAAGTTTGGGTCTTTTGCTTGGCAGACGAGTTCAATCCCCTATGTCGGGTCTCGATTCCGAGGATATGCTTGGCTCCGAGGTCTTTTTACTTGCAGCATTGATAATCACATAACAAATGGTCGCTTGGAAAGACCTCCCTCCTTGACACATTTCAACAAGGCCGCATAGCCACGAAGGAGTGCCGTAAGAAGTTTGACCAGGTCAAAAATCGTGACAACTTTTGAGCCAAGAACCGAAGCGTCACCTCCCATGGAAGATATGATCTGTCTAGTCAACAGTCATTATTGAGGATGTCGTGGCCCCAAGGTGTTTCTATTGGCTCACCACGTCAATGAAAATATTGTGCTCCCGGATTTCCAGCGATGCCATCAAAGCACCTGCTTTAATATTGGTGCCCATTGGCTGCAGAGCACATCGGGAAGCGCCGATTCATTCCCTATGGTGGGGTGACCAATGGTCTTCGATTGCCCTATAAATACAGAAGGCTAGTGAACCTAGTTTACCCATACTTTCACCCTCTGCTCTAGTGCAAAGGACGGGCCTCACATCTAAGTGTCTCAAGATCTAGCTTTTTAGCCCTTCTTTATCCTACTTCTTCTCTGTATAGGATGTGGATGACTTCTCCTCGTCCCCTCTCCGCTCCCGACCCACCACCTCCGCCGCCTCCGGCGACTCCTAGCCTCCCCTCCGGCGCTCTCTGCCCTCCCCTGTCACCTCATCGCCCTCCAACTCCGCGCTTCGTTCAAGCTGGCCAAGTCGCGCTCCGCAATCTCCTGCGCGTCCATGATTCCACCGGCCTCGCTCTCGAGGACGCGGTGTTTAACTGCTTCCACCTTCCGGTCTCCTCCACAAACTCACCCTCCTCCACCCCCTGCTTTCGCACTTCTCCGGCTCTGCTCTCCGGCTCGACGACACGCTCGCCGCAGCCTTCATCCAAGCTTGCTGCGGCGGTGTCGCCAGCGACTTCTTCGTCGACAAAGAATGGGACAACCTCTTCCATTTTTATGTTACCTTCCCGGAAGTGGCAACGATGCTCCTCGGCCTCCAGGTTTCCATCCGGCCACCGGCCTCCCTCTCCCTAGCCATTGAACCGTACGATGTCACCAGAGCCACCGCCGCTCCTCACCACCATCTCAGTTTCTCGGGTTGTCCCTCCCTTGCCGACCTTCTCCTTGTTCGCCATGACCTGGGTAGTTCTTTCGCGTCCTTGTCCTGGATGTGTCTCCGCTCGCCCGTCAACGCGCCCCCCGGCGTTCTTTGGCATGGGTGCCGCTCGTTTGCGCGCGAGATTCAGTTCCCCTTTGATCTCGACGTCGGTTCCTTCGCCCTTGTGCTGGCCTGTCTGTTTGGAGGAAACCATATCGCCTTCAATGTCTCCATCGAGGATGAAGGCCGTTTCTCCTTCACCGTCGCCAGCCATGCTGTGGCTTGCATCATCGCCAGCTTCTCGTGGCCCTTGGCGGCGGCGGCGGCCCCCTTCCAGGATCCCGCGATTCCTCCCGGTGCTGCGCCCGTGCCCCTGGATCACCTGCTGTCCCTATCCGTGCTGCTTCCATCTACTGATGGCCTTGCATCTGCCAAGAGCGTGCAGCTTCCTCGCCGTCGCTCCAAGGTACGCCTCGTTCGCCCTGGTATTTGCTTCCGCAACCTAATGCTGCATGACCATGCCCTGGATGTCGCATGCAACCCAGTAACTACCCCGTGCTCCGATCAAACCCTAGTTTGGATAGCTGTTTACCCTATTAAGCCAATTATTCCTTCTGTTAAGCTAGTTGTTGATGCTTTAGACCACCTTTTCGCAAGTTCCAACGTTTTTCACGTGCAATTTTTTCACTCTAGGCTGTTTTGCACCTATGTTACCTCACCGATCATTCATGACCATATGATCTCACACTCCCCATGTGTGCTCTCCCATTTTGAACTTAGCATGTTTGCCTCTCAGACCGAGGCCCAGCTCGATCTCGATAATCCCTTACGTAACGACTCTGCGGGTCAAACAACTATTCACTGCCCCGAACACGCAATGGATGATAGAACCAAGTCTATCCTAGGTCCTTTCTCCATCCCTCTTGCTCTTGGCCATTCTCATCACAACACGCAAGCCACCACCTTGCCCTCGCCCACGTCCGTCTCGCAGTCCACCCATGCAAAACCGGGCCCACATCCATGCATGCATGATGACACATCCCTTTCGCATGTGCCCCCGGCCCCAATCTCAGGCACGATCGTTTCCATGCCTCTGTCTCCACCCGATGCATCCCCTCGTGACGTGGTTGACTGCACAGTTCAGCCACCCTACCATGCATGCACTTCGATTAGCCCTGTCAACCACCCGTCCCAAACAGCTGACACCTTTTCAATCCTTGCATGCAACATCCCTTTGGCAACGGCAACAAATCCGCCCGTCCTGCTCCGTATCTCTTCGGTATCTACGCCAGCCCCTGCCCAGCCTCACCTGTCAATCCCCCCGGCTCTACCCGAGAACAAAAAGGCTAATCCTAGCCAGCCCATTTTTCCATCACCTACACCCACTTCAGACTATGAGACTCCGCTTCCTCGTAGCACACTATCCTCACCACCTCCCCAAGCCGCTGACTGCTGGGGCCACCCGTCTCTGTTGCCCCCCTCTCCCTCGGTTCCATCGCTCGACTCGTTTCTGCACCCTTCCCTCGCCTTGTTTGACCGCGCTTCCAATGACGCTGACAGGGAGGGCCCTTCATCGACGTCAGCAGGCCCCATTAGGGAAGATCTCGAGCCACCCACCGGCCCTCCACCTACCCAAGACACTGACAACGGGCCCTGGCCTCCTCATGACCCGCACTCTCCTCCCTCTCTCCTCACATGCACGGAGCAAACCTTGGTCTCGCACGCATGCGCTTATCGCGTCCCGTTCGCCCCGCTCCCCTCTAATCTGAGCCCCGTGTGCCATGACATGCCCCCCTTCACGCTTCCCCTGGTACGATAGATTCCCTCGCCCCCTGCCATGCGCCGCGCCATGCATCAACTAGCGCCCCACTCTCCTACAAGGCTGCCCTCCTCACGCCCACCCTACCCTCCCTGCCACCTCCTCCTCTTTATATACCTACCCTCCCCCCTTCCCACCCTCGTACAAACCCGCCTCCTCTCCCACTCCTTCAGCCTGGCGCTGCGACGAAGAAGAAGAAGAAATGTCGGTGCTTCCGCTGCCTGGTGCAAGACCACCTAGTCTTTGACTGTCGGGACCCAATCCGTTGCTCCCGCTGCTGGAGATCCGGCCACCGCAGCTTCAGGTGCAAAGCTTCTCGCCTAGTTGCTCTCTTTCCTCTGCTCCCCCATCTCCATGTCCTAGCCTTAACCTAGCCTTTGTTCCTGCCCGCAGCATGGATGCCTCGACCAATGCTGCTCCTGCCTCCCTCGACGCTGTGGAGCCGGCGACGCTACGGATTGGCTCCTTCCTCGTGCCTGTCGCCACCTGTGGCTCGTCCTCCTTGCTCCCGCCTTGCAATGGTGCCACCACTAGCAAGGCAGACCTCCTCTGCCCGAGGCTGCGATCTACCTCAACTCGGCCCCGCCGGACCTCTCCCACCCCATCGACGCCATCGCAGTCCAACTCCGGCTCCACCTCATCAAGGCGATCCGAGACCTTGACGCCGCTGTGGCGGCCACGGGTGCTCGCCATTCCTTCCCTCTGCCTATGCCAACCCCCACCCCTCGCTCTGCTCGCACCTAGCCACCTAGCTTCTATCGAGGGCCCCCTACCTTTGCTCCGATCCCACAGCCACCATCTTAGCCCCTCATCGTTGTCCCTCCTCAGCTAGTCCACGACGACATTGCTCGCTACACTTTCGTGCACTTTGGCATCCCAGTGCACAACCCCTTCCCAGATATTCGACGTGCCATCCGCCAGCTTGGCAGCAACCCCACCTTCCGCGTCGCCGCCTCCTTTAGTGGGGCTGGCCTAGTTGCCTTCCCCAATGCCTTTGTCCGCCATGCTGTTCTCGCCCGTGGCCCCATGCACATCGACGACAACTCCATCTCATTTGAGCCTGCTAAAACCATGGCCGCTCCACTGCCTCTTCGAGGACGACATCACCGAGATCGAAGCCATTGGTTTTCCCCTAGAGCTGTGGCACCCCTCCGGTTTCCACTTCATCCTCAACTTCCTTGGAGAAATCTACTCCATCGACCAGTACTGCCTTCTCTCTGATGATCGCACTTCCATCCGCGCCCATATCGCCCTGTTCAAGGGCACCCGTCTTCCCGACGGCGTCACAGTGCAACTCCCTAATCTAGACATCCTGGTAGTCCAACTACTTGAGCATGGCAGAGTCACTCGTATTGGGCCAAATGACCCCTCCCCTTTCTCATCCGATGATGGTTCTGCCTCTGATTCCGCCTCAGACTAAGGTTCTGATGATTCTGGCCGCGCGCTTGGCCTAGAGTGCACTGAGGCTGCCATGGCCGCCTTCGGGCCAGTAGTTGTGTCCCCGGAGTTCCCGTAGGGCCCTGCTTCCTCCCCTTCCAGAAACGCTACCCTGACTTCCGATCAATTCCTTGACCTCGCTATCTCCTCCTCTGATTATGATATCTCGATGGCCCGCATTGGCATAGCCCCACCTGTGCACCTCAACTCCATCTTGCACCACCTTCCCTCCGCCCCCACCTCAGGCCCTCTAGCCTCACCTCCGGAGCCCGCCCTGCCTGCCCAGACAATTTGTGCTCCTCCCCAACCCCACCCGGTGGCTTCTATTCTGTTCACCTCCATTGCAGCCGCTTTTGAGGCCATCGCCGAGCAGCACGCTCTGCCGATGGCCTCCCCCGTGGTCGCCTCCCCTATTCCTGACGCGCCTGCTTCCTCTCCTCCGTTGCGCACCTACTCACGCCGCCCTCGCTCCGGCATCTCGCCGGGGCTGGTCATCCCCGCCGTTCCGCTCCCTTCAGAGCCCGCTCCTGCGGTTCATGAGGCCGTCGCTCAGAAGAGGCGCGGCAAGGCCAAGCGCGCCAAGGACGTTCTGCATGTCTGTCGTAGTGCCCGTCTCGCCTTGGCCGAGCCATATGCCAAGGAGACAATGGCAGATAAGGCATCCCGTGCCAAGGCCAAGCGCCTGTTCATGGCAAGCTCAGCCCAAGACTTTGACGATGCAGTCCGCTCCGCTTCGCTTGTTGCTGATGACTCAGAGCTGGGCTCGCCGCTGGCGCATGCTGCCCTGGCCAAAGAGTGTGGCTCCTCTACTGACGAGATCGACCTTGTCGCAAAGGCCGTTGGTCACAGTTTATTAGGTTGTCAAGGCTACTGCTTATCTATGTCTGTTGTCTCTATGTCTGTATGCGTGCCTGCTGGTTTAGTGAGTCCTGGTGTCTATGTTAGTGTTTAAAATGACGACAACGACTATGTATCTCTGCTCCTAGAATGTTAGGGGCTTGGGTGATGTGGACAAATGTAATGATGTTCTATCTGAACTTCTATCTATCAAAACTCATATGTTGTTACTCCAGGAAACTAAACTTGCCACACCCTCTGTCCCAAAAATTCGGTCTTTTCTGCCAACTTTCCTCGATTTCTATGCCATCTCACCAGATTCGGGCACCGCTGGGGGCCTGCTATCCGCTGCCAACACCAGCTCCCTTCACAACACAAACCACATAAACCATGGTTTCTGCTCCACTACCTCCCTCACATCTCTCGCTCTCCCTTCCCCCATTTGCGTCACAAACATTTACAGCCCGACTAGCAGGGCGCAAAAACCACTTTTCCTTGCGGAATTAAAAGCCATAGCCCCCTATGAGAACACCCCGTGGCTAGTTGTAGGTGATTTTAACATGATTCGCTTCCCCCATGAGAAAAACAATCCCAACTTTCACCAACGAGAATCCCGCTTGCTCAATGACACGATTGATGAGTTAGCTCTCCTAGAGCTGCCTCTCCTAGATCGGCAATTTACTTGGTCCAACAACAGAGAAGCCCCTGTCCTCGAATGGCTTGATCGCGCTTTCTTTAATTTAGCTTGGAATCATGCCTTCCCAAACACCTCCTTATCCTCTCTCACTCAGGCCATCTCGGATCATGTGCCACTAATCATCTCCATATCCACGTCCGTACCCCGCTCCCGCCTCTTTCGGTTCGAATGATGCTGGGCCTACAACCCGACCTGCAAACGTCTAATCTCCCAGATCTGCCAACCACCAGCTATGGCCCACCTCTCCCCCTCAGCCCACTTGGCCCACTGCCTTCAAACCTGCCATTCCCGCCTAAAATAGTGGACCAAAACCTTGCTTCCTGCCCATACAAGAGAGCTGCGCTGCAAACGTGTCATATCTCTAATCGACTTAAAGGAAGAATCGAGGACTCTCACCCCCTCCGAGTTTCAACTACGCGTAGTTGTTAAAGCCACACTGCTAAGAGCCACACGCGACCGCATGCTCGCTCTTTGGCAACGATCCAAAATCAAATGAGCGATCTACGGTGACGAGAACTCTAAATTCTTCCACGCCTCAGCCTCTCAACGCTTCCAATAAAACCAAATCCCGGTCCTACGACACCTTGGGCGCGACTTTTTCTCCCATGACCAGAAAGCCAAAATTCTAAAAGATTACTACCAACTTTTGCTTGGCACTCGGGCCACTACCCACTGGAACTTCAACCTAACAAATATCTACCCAACACAAATCCCATAGCTAAGGCACCTCGAGGCCCCTTTTTCCGATGACGAGATAAAACTAGCTTTCTTGCACAAGAACCCTAATGCCAGCCCTGGCCTTGACGACTTCGGTCCTAGTTTCTACCGATCCTTCTGGCAAAACCTTAAACCCCTCATCATTCCCTTCTTCCAGGAGTTCGCAAATTCATCCTCCCAAACCGAGCACTTCAACCAATCCATCATCATTTTACTCCCAAAAAAAGAGGGTGCCGACAATGCCAGCGCCTTCAGGCCCATCGCCCTGCAAAACTGCCCTGTCAAAGGGACCGCCAAGCTTCTCACGAATCAGCTAAAATAGTACATTCCCTTGCTTGTTCATGGTGATCAAACAGGCTTCATCACTAGTCGATGCAACACCAAAAACTTCATCCACGCTACAGACTCGCTAAATTGCTGTCACAAACGCAAGGTTCCCACCATGGTCCTTAAGCTTGACTTCAGAAAGGCATTCGATTCAATCTCCTTGATATCCTTAATTAAAATTCTTCCGCGTCGTGGCTTCCCAACCCGCTTCTATAATTGGGTTGATGACCTACTCACCTCCGAAAAAACTGCTATCTCTCTCAAGGGTATCCCTGGTAGCTGGATGCAATGCAGGAATGGCCTGTGGCAGGTTGACCCTATATCTCCCTACCTTGTCATCATAGTAGCTGATGTACTCCAGCAGATGATCCTTAAATCTTCTTCGACTGACGATAGTGTCCTGCACCACCCTGTCTACCCGGACCACCCTCCGACCGTACTCCAGTATGCCGATGACACGCTAATCAACGCCCACGCCTCAGTTGCAGCCACAAAAACTCTCAAAAAGATCCTCGACGACTTCGCTTCGGCGACAGGCCTATGCATCAACTTCTCCAAAACAACTTTTGTGCCTATGAATATCGACCCTGTCGTTTCTGACCTAATCGCCCAATCACTCGAATGTGAGATTGCCACCTTTCCTCAAACCTACCTAGGCCTCCCTCTCTCGCTGCACAAGCTACCACCCTCAGCCTTTCAACCAATCATCTCCAACTGCAGAAGCCTTCTTCCTGGCTGGTGTGCAAAACTACTAAACCATGCAGGCCGCCTCGTCCTGATTTCCTTGGTCCTTGACTCCCTGGCTACTCACTTTATGTCCGTTTTTAAGCTGCCAAAAAAGGTTATCAAATTGTTAGACTCCATTCGTAGAGCCTTCTTCTGGGCTGCGGAGGAAATGTGCACCGGCTCCAGATATTTAATTGCATGGAAAAACGTTTGCAAACCTAAAGTCTATGGTGGTCTAGGCATCAAACATCTCGCTTTCTAGAATGAAGTTTGCCTTTAAATACCTTAACCACAATAACAGCTCCACACCGATACCGTGGATCTCCTGGCTAGACATGCAGCACCTTTGTAGCCTACCTCGTATAGCCACATGCTCAAACCCATCCTTCCTTACGAAAATCATCCAAACCCAGCTCCCAAAACTGCTATCCTTTACCTTTGTGCTCACAAATAATGGCCAAAAGACCTTTTTCTGGCTTGACTCTTGGCTACAAGATACACCACTAGCAACTACCTTCCCAAGCCTATACTCACACTCCACAAACACCCACATCCCGGTGGTGCACATCATGCGGTATGGGGTGCAAGAAAACCTGGTGAACAGGCTAACCTCGGCCTCCTCGCGCAAGCTTGCTGCTCTCTCTTTGTTGTTGCAGGACTTTCAGCTGTCTGATGCTCTGGACGAAAGATTTCTGATCATTGGCACTGGCTTCTCAGCCAGGAAGGCCTATGGAATGATTCTGGATGAAGATGTCGAAGATGATCATGACCCTCTGATTTGGAGATCTAGGCCCCCCCACAAGATAAAAATCTTCGCTTGGCTGCTGTTCAGAGGAAGGCTAAACACTAAATGCAATCTGCTCCACAAAAAGATCACCACCGATGTTGCATGCCCTTGATGTGGCGCCCCCTCCGAGGACACTTCCCACCTGTTCCTCAGTTGTCCGCGTGCATTTCGTGTTGGGGAACGTTGCAGAAAATTAAAAAATTTCCTACGGTTTCACCAAGATCCATCTATGAGTTCATCTAAGCAACGAGTCACGGGAAAGAGATTGCATCTACATACCACTTGTAGATCGCGTGCGGAAGCGTTCAAGGGAACGGTGATGATGGAGTCGTACTCGCCGTGATTCAAATCACCGATGATCAAGTGCTGAACGGACAGCACCTCCACGTTCAACACACGTACGGTATGGACGACGTCTCCTCCTTCTTGATCCAGTAAGGGGGAAGGAGAGGTTGAGGAAGATGGCTCCAGCAGCAGCACGACAGCGTGATGATGGTGGAGAGGCAACACTCCGACAGGGCTTCGCCAAGCGCACAACGGAGGAGGAGAGGTGTTGGGGAGGGGAGGGGCTGCGCCTTGGATCAGGTGTTTAACCCTCCCCTCACCCCTCTATTTATAGGGGAAGGGGGAAGGGGGCCGGCCCCCTCTAGATGATATCTAGAGGGGGGCGGCGGCCAGGGAGGGGGCTTGCCCCCCAAGCAAAGGGGGGCGCCCCCTTTAGGGTTCCCCCCCCCAAAACCTAGGCGCATGGGCCCAAGGGGGGGGGCGCCCAGCCCTCTAGGGACTGGTTCCCTACCCCACGCGGCCCATGTGGCCCACCAAGAGGGGTAGCCCCTCCCGGTGGACCCCCAGAACCCCTCCGGTGGCCCGATACAATACTGATATGCCCCCGAAACTTTCCGGTGTCCGCATGACAACTTCCCATATATAAATCTTCACCTCCGAACCCTTCCAGAACTCCTCGTGACGTACGGGATCTCATCCGGGACTCCGAACAACATTCGGTAATCACATACAACTCTTCCTAATAACCCTAGCGTCACCGAACCTTAAGTGTGTAGACCCTACGGGTTCGGGAGACATGCAGACATGACCGAGACGGCTCTCCGGTCAATAACCGACAGGGGGATCTGGATACCCATGTTGGCTCCCACATGCTCCTCGATGATGTCATCGGATGAACCACGATGTCGAGGATTCAATCAATACCGTATACTATTCCCTTTGTCAATCGGTACGTTACTTGCCCGAGACTCGATCGTCGGTATCCCAATACCTCGTTCAGTCTCGTTACCGGCAAGTCACTTTACTCGTACCGTAATGCATGATCCCGTGACCAGACACTTGTTCACTTTGAGCTCATTATGATGATGCATTACCGAGTGGGCCCAGAGATACCTCTCCGTCATACGGAGTGACAAATCCCAGTCTCGATCCGTGTCAACCCAACAGACACTTTCGAAGATACCTGTAGTGCACCTTTATAATCACCCAGTTACGTTGTGACGTTTGGTACACCCAAAGCACTCCTACGGTATCCGGGAGTTACACGATCTCATGGTCTAAGGAAGAGATACTTGACATTGGAAAAGCTCTAGCAAAACGAACTACACGATCTTGTGCTATGCTCAGGATTGGGTCTTGTCCATCACGTCATTCTCCTAATGACGTGATCCCGTTGTCAATGACATCTAATGTCCATAGTCAGGAAACCATGACTATCTGTTGACCAACGAGCTAGTCAACTAGAGGCTTACTAGGGACGTATTGTGGTCTATGTATTCACACGTGTATTACGATTTCCGGATAATACAATTATAGCATGAATAAAAGACAATTATCATGAACAAGGAAATATAATAATAATACTTTTATTATTGCCTCTAGGGCATATTTCCAACAGTCTCCCACTTGCACTAGAGTCAGTAATCTAGTTACATTGTGATGAATCGAACACCCATAGAGTTCTGGTGTTGATCATGTTTTGCTCGCGAGAGAGGTTTAGTCAACGGATCTGCGACATTCAGATCCATATGTACTTTGCAAATATCTATGTCTCCATCTTGAACATTTTCACGGATGGAGTTGAAGCGACGCTTGATGTGCCTGGTCTTCTTGTGAAACCTGGGCTCCTTGCTAAGGCCAATAGCTCCAGTGTTGTCACAGAAGAGTTTGATCGGCCCTGACGCATTGGGTATGACTCCTAGGTCGGTGATGAACTCCTTCACCCAAATTGCTTCATGCGCTGCCTCCGAGGCTGCCATGTACTCTGCTTCACATGTAGATCCCGCCACGACGCTCTGCTTGCAGCTGCACCAGCTTACTACTCCACCATTCAACATATACACATATCTAGTTTGTGACTTAGAGTCATCCAGATCTGTGTCGAAGCTAGCATCGACGTAACCCTTTACGACGAGCTCTTCGTCACCTCCATAAACGAGAAACATGTCCTTTGTCCTTTTCAGGTACTTCAGGATATTCTTAACCGCTGTCCAGTTTTCCTTGCCGGGATTACTTTGGTACCTTCCTACCAAACTTACGGCAAGGTTTACATCAGGTCTGGTACACAGCATGGCATACATAATAGATCCTATGGCCGAGGCATAGGGGATGACGCTCATCTCTTCTTTATCTTTTGCCGTGGTCGGGCATTGAGCCGAGCTCAATCTCACACCTTGCAGTATAGGCAAGAACCCTTTCTTGGACTGATCCATTTTGAACTTCTTCAAAATCTTATCAAGGTATGTGCTTTGTGAAAGAGCTATGAGGCGTCTCGATCTATCCCTATAGATCTTGATGCCTAATATATAAGCAGCTTCTCCAAGGTCCTTCATTGAAAAACACTTATTCAAGTAGGCCTTAATGCTGTCCAAGAATTCTATATCATTTCCCATCAAAAGTATGTCATAAACATATAATATGAGAAATTCCATAGAGCTCCCACTCACTTTCTTGTAAACGCAGGCTTCTCCATAAGTCTGCATAAACCCAAACGCTTTGATCATCTCATCAAAGCGAATGTTCCAACTCCAAGATGCTTGCACCAGCCCATAAATGGATCGCTGGAGCTTGCATACTTTGTTAGCATTCTTAGGATCGACAAAACCCTCCGGCTACATCATATACAGTTCTTCCTTAAGATGCCTGTTAAGGAATGCCGTTTTGACGTCCATCTGCCATATCTCATAATCATAGTATGCGGCAATTTCTAACATGATTCGGACGGACTTAAGCTTCACTACGGGAGAGAAAGTCTCATCATAGTCAATCCCTTGAACTTGCCGATAACCCTTAGCGACAAGTCGAGCTTTATAGATGGTGACATTACCATCCGCGTCCGTCTTCTTCTTAAAGATCCATTTGTTTTCTATCGCTCGTCGATCATCGGGCAAGTGAGTCAAAGTGCACACTTTGTTTTCATACATGGATTCTATCTCGGGTTTCATGGCTTCTAGCCATTTGTTGGAATCTGGGCCCGCCATCGCTTCTTCATAGTTCGAAGGTTCACCGTTGTCTAACAACATGATTTCCAGGACAGGGTTGCCATACCACTCTGGTGTGTTACGTTTCCTTGTGGACGTACGAAGTTCAGTAGCAACTTGATCAGAAGTACCTTGATCATCATCATTAATTTCCTCTCCATTCGGTGTAGGTACCATAGGAACGTTTTCCTGAGCTGCACTACTTTTCGGTTCAAGAGGTAGTACTTCATCGAGTTCTACTTTCTTCCCACTCACTCCTTTCGAGAGAAACTCTTTTTCCAGAAAGGATCCATTCTTGGCAACGAAGATCTTGCCCTCGGATCTTAAGTAGAAGGTATACCCAATGGTTTCCTTAGGGTATCCTATGAAGATGCATTTTTCCGACTTGGGTTCGAGCTTTTCAGGTTGAAGTTTCTTGACATAAGCATCGCATCCCCAAACTTTTAGAAACGACAGCTTAGGTTTCTTCCCAAACCATAATTCATACGGTGTCGTCTCAACGGATTTAGATGGTGCCCTATTTAAAGTGAATGTAGCTGTCTCTAGAGCATATCCCCAAAATGATAGCGGTAAATCGGTAAGAGACATCATAGATCGCACCATATCCAATAGAGTGCGATTACGACGTTCGGACACACCGTTACGCTGAGCTGTTCCAGGCGGCGTGAGTTGTGAAACGATTCCACATTTTCTTAAGTGTGTACCAAATTCGTGACTTAAATATTCTCCTCCACGATCCGATCGTAAGAACTTTATCTTTCGGTCACATTGATTCTCTACTTCATTCTGAAATTCCTTGAACTTTTCAAAGGTCTCAGACTTGTGTTTCATCAAGTAGACATACCCATATCTACTCAAGTCATCAGTGAGAGTGAGAACATAACGATATCCTCCGCGAGCCTCAACGCTCATTGGACCGCACACATCCGTATGTATGATTTCCAATAAGTTGGTTGCTCGCTCCATTGTTCCGGAGAACGGAGTCTTAGTCATTTTACCCATGAGGCATGGTTCGCACGTGTCAAATGATTCATAATCGAGAGACTCTAAAAGTCCATGAATATGGAGCTTCTTCATGCGCTTGACACCTATGTGACCAAGGCAGCAGTGCCACAAGTATGTGGGACTATCGTTATCAACTTTACATCTTTTGGTATTCACACTATGAATATGTGTAACATTACGTTCGAGATTCATTAAGAATAAACCATTGACCATCGGGGCATGACCATAAAACATATCTCTCATATAAATAGAACAACCATTATTCTCGGATTGAAATGAGTAGCCATCTCGTATCAAATGAGATCCAGATACAATGTTCATGCTCAAACTTGGCACTAAATAACAATTATTGAGGTTTAAAACTAGTCCCGTAGGTAAATGTAGAGGTAGCGTGCCGACGGCGATCACATCGACCTTGGAACCATTCCCGACGCGCATCGTCACCTCATCCTTCGCCAGTCTCCGCTTATTCCGCAGCTCCTGCTGTGAGTTACAAATGTGAGCAACGGCACAGGTATCAAATACCCAGGAGTTACTACGAGTACTGGTAAGGTACACATCAATTACATGTATATCAAATATACCTTTACTGTTGCCGGCCTTCTTGTCCGCTAAGTATTTGGGGCAGTTCCGCTTCCAGTGACCCTTCCCCTTGCAATAAAAGCACTCAGTCTCAGGCTTGGGTCCATTCTTTGACTTCTTCCCGGCAACTGGCTTACCGGGCGCGGCAACATCTTTGCCGTCCTTCTTGAAATTCTTCTTACCCTTTCCCTTCTTGAACTTAGTGGTCTTATTGACCATCAACACTTGATGTTCTTTCTTGATTTCAACCTCTGCTGACTTCAGCATTGAGAATACTTCAGGAATGGTCTTCACCATCCCCTGCATATTGTAGTTCAGCACAAAGCTCTTGTAGCTTGGTGGGAGCGACTGAAGGATTCTGTCAATGACTGCCTCGTCCGGGAGGTTGATCTCCAACTGGGACAAGCGGTTGTGCAACACAGACATTTTGAGTATGTGCTCACTGACAGAACTGTTTTCCTCCATCTTACAACTATAGAACTTGTCGGAGACTTCATATCTCTCGACCCAGGCATGAGCTTGGAAAACCATTTTCAGCTCCTCGAACATCTCATATGCTCCGTGCTTCTCAAAACGCTTTTGGAGCCCCGGTTCTAAACTATAAAGCATGCCGCACTGAACGAGGGATTAATCATCAGCACGTGATTGCCAAGTGTTAATAACGTTTTGGTTTTTTGGGATGGGTGCTTCACCTAGCGGTGCATCTAGGACATAATCTTTCTTGGTTGCTATGAGGATGATCCTCAGGTTCCGGACCCAGTCCGAATAGTTGCTGCCATCATCTTTCAGCTTGGTTTTCTCTAGGAATGCGTTGAAGTTCATGTTGACATGAGCGTTGGCCATTTGATCTACAAGACATATTTTGCAAAAGTTTTAGACTAAGTTCATGATAATTAAGTTCATCTAATCAAATTATTTAATGAACTCCCACTCAGATTAGACATCCCTCTAGTCATCTAAGTGTTACACGATCCGAGTCGACTAGGCCGTGTCCGATCATCATGTGAGACGAACTAGTCATCATCGGTGAACATCTCCATGTTGATCGTATCTTCCATATGACTCATGTTCGACCTTTCGGTCTCTGTGTTTCGAGGCCATGTCTGTACATGCTAGGCTCATCAAGTTAACCCTAAGTGTTCTGCATGTGTAAATCTGTCTTACACCCGTTGTATGTGAACGTAAGGATCTATCACACCCGAACATCACGTGGTGCTTCGAAACGACGAACTTTAGCAACGGTGCACAGTTAGGGGGAAGACTTTCTTGAAACTATTATAAGGGATCATATTATTTACTACCGCCGTTCTAAGTAAACAAGATGCATAAAACATAATAAACATCACATGCAATTATATAGTAGTGACATGATATGGCCAATATCATATAGCTCCTTCGATCTCCATCTTCGGGGCTCCATGATCATCTTCATCACCGGCATTGACACCATGATCTCCATCATCATGATCTCCATCATTGTGTCTTCATGAAGTTGTCACGCCAACGACTACTTCTACTTCTATGGCTAACGCGTTTAGCAATAAAGTAAAGTGATTTACATGGCGTTCTTCAATGACACACAGGTCATACAAAAATAAAGACAACTCCTATGGCTCCTACCGGTTGTCATACTCATCAACATGCAAGTCGTGATTCCTATTACAAGAACATGATCTCATACATCACAATATATCATTCATCATTCGTCACAACTTCTGGCCATATCACATCACATGACAATTGCTGCAAAAACAAGTTAGACGTCCTCTAATTGTTGTTGCATCTTTTATGTGGCTGCAATTGGGTTCTAGCAAGAAAGTTTTCTTACCTACGAATAACCACAACGTGATTTTGTCAACTTCTATTTACCCTTCATAAGGACCCTTTTCGTCGAATCCGCTCCAACTAAAGTGGGAGAGACAGACACCCGCTAGCCACCTTATGCAACTAGTGCATGTCAGTCGGTGGAACCTGTCTCACGTAAGCGTATGTGTAAGGTCGGTCCGGGCCGCTTCATCCCACAATACCGCTGAAGCAAGAAAAGGCTAGTAACGGCAAGCAAGTTGACAAGATCTACGCCCACAACAAAATTGTGTTTTACTCGTGCAATAGAGAACTACGCATAGACCTAGCTCATGATGCCACTGTTGGGGAACGTTGCAGAAAATTAAAATTTTTCCTACGGTTTCACCAAGATCCATCTAGGAGTTAATCTAAGCAACGAGTCATGGGAGAGAGATTGCATCTACATACCACTTGTAGATCGCGTGCGGAAGCGTTCAAGGGAACGGTCATGATGGAGTCGTACTCGCCGTGATTCAAATCACCGATGACCAAGTGCTGAACGGAGAGCACCTCCGCGTTCAACACACGTATGTTACGGACAACGTCTCCTCCTTCTTGATCCAGCAAGGGGGAAGGAGAGGTTGAGGAAGATGGCTCTAGCAGCAGCACGACGGCGTGATGATGGTGGAGAGGCAGCACTCCGACAGGGCTTCGCCAAGCGCACAACGGAGGAGGAGAGGTGTTGGGGAGGCGAGGGGCTGCGCCTTGGATCAGGTGTTCAGCCCTCCCCTCACCCCTCTATTTATAGGGCAGGGGGGAAGGGGGCCGGCCCCCTCTAGATGAGATCTAGAGGGGGGGGCGCCGGGCAGGGAGGGGCTTGCCCCCCAAGCAAAGGGGGCGCCCCCTTTAGGGTTCCCACCCAAACCCTAGGCGCATGGGCCCAAGGGGGGGGGCGCCTAGCCCTCCAGGGGCTGGTTCCCTGCCCCACGCGGCCCATGTGGCCCACCAAGAGGGGTGGCCCCTCCTGGTGGACCCCCGGAACCCCTCCGGTGGCACCGGTACAATACCGATATGCCCCCGAAAATTTCCGGTGTCCGCATGACAACTTCCCATATATAAATCTTCACCTCCGGACCCTTCCGAAACACCTCGTGATGTCCGGGATCTCATCAGGGACTCCGAACAACATTCGGTAATCACATACAAGTCTTCCTAATAACCCTAGCGTCACCGAACCTTAAGTGTGTAGACCCTACGGGTTCGGGAGACATGCAGACATGACCGAGACGGCTCTCCGGTCAATAACCAACAGCGGGATCTGGATACCCATGTTGGCTCCCACATGCTCCTCGATGATGTCATCGGATGAACCACGATGTCGAGGATTCAATCAACCCCGTATATATTCCCTTTGTCAATCGGTACGTTACTTGCCCGAGACTCGATCGTCGGTATCCCAATACCTCGTTCAGTCTCGTTACCAGCAAGTCACTTTAATCGTACCGTAATGCATGATCCCGTGACCAGACACTTGGTCACTTTGAGCTCATTATGATGATGCATTACCGAGTGGGCCCAGAGATACCTCTCCGTCATACGGAGTGACAAATCCCAGTCTCGATCCGTGTCAACCCAACAGACACTTTCGAAGATACCTGTAGTGCACCTTTATAATCACCCAGTTACGTTGTGACGTTTGGTACACCCAAAGCACTCCTACGGTATCCGGGAGTTACACGATCTCATGGTCTAAGGAAGAGATACTTGACATTGGAAAAGCTCTAGCAAAACGAACTACACGATCTTGTGCTATGCTCAGGATTGGGTCTTGTCCATCACGTCATTCTCCTAATGACGTGATCCCGTTGTCAATGACATCTAATGTCCATAGTCAGGAAACCATGACTATCTGTTGACCAACGAGCTAGTCAACTAGAGGCTTACTAGGGACGTATTGTGGTCTATGTATTCACACGTGTATTACGATTTCCGGATAATACAATTATAGCATGAATAAAAGACAATTATCATGAACAAGGAAATATAATAATAATACTTTTATTATTGCCTCTAGGGCATATTTCCAAAATTTCGCACTTGGGAAAGGCTGGGGTTAAACCCCCCTCCCAGGTTTCAAGATCTCTGGCTTCTCCAACCTCCTGGCGCCTTGGATGGACGGGTGTGGCCTGAAGTTCTTCTTATGATCATGTGGAAAAATCTGGGACTCTAGAAATGCTGCTGCATTCCGCAATGAGATTCAATCCCCTATAGCCACTGTTAGGAACATATGTAATGAGTTTGAGATCTGCCTGAACAGATTCCAGGACCCGTCTGACAAGGCAGCAGCCAATTCCTGGCTCCTGTTCCTTACCTCACGGCTCGCCGTGACCCTGTAATCCTGCTTGCCCATGCTGGCTTTTGAGTAATATACATACCGGTGGGGATCCTCTCCCCCTGATGATTCCTCAAAAAAAACTAGCACGTGGAAGAGATCTGCAGTCAAAAGCCAACGGTAAATGGGTGCAGTCGCTGCATTAGGCTCAAAGCCGTCACGTACCTTCCTACCATGGCGCAGTGCCACTCCCCCGTAGAGGAGGGTGCAAGCCACTCAGCATATGTTAACCCTACTCCCCACGAAGGAGATTGGGTGATCTTTATTTCTCATCTTATCCGAGGTTTAGGTTTTCCCCTTCACCCTTTTGCTCAGGGTTTCTTGTTCTCTTACGGGCCCGATTTTCATCATCTGGCTCCGAAATCTATTCTCCACATTGCTTCTTTCATAATTTTCTGTGAGGCCTTTCTTCGTGTTGAGCCACACTTCGGGTTGTGGCTAAAAGTGTTCCATGTCAAACCGTACAACAATGGACCCAAACTTGCGGAGTGTGGAGGGGCCACACGATTAGCTGACTCACCAACACGATTTGGCCCGAGGGCTCATTTATGTAAACGAAGCAGCTCTGGCAACAACAATGCACTGGTATCGTAAGGTGCTATACAAACGGGGTTTAACCCGTTTCCGCGACGGCATTCTCAACCGTCGCCAAGTGAGTGACTGCGATAGGGGGTCCTTCCAACACGACCCAAAAACCGTAGGTGATAGGCGAGCGGCTACTAACGATCGCCATAGAATAAACGTATGAGAAGTCGCCCCATTCCCACACGTTACGTCTGGACGTTACGTTTCTGATCCGAGAGACATCCCAAACAATTACGCCGGTATAGTCGTGTGAAAAAGGTGAACATTAACATTTAATCTACCGATATGTTTGCCATAGGTACGTTATCACACACAGTTTAAGAATGTAAAATGTGTGCGGTGCCTCTACTAACGTCAACATGTCCATTTTCATAACTGTGTACAATAGATATATTCCTATCACACATGCACACAGGTTTGAAACGTTTGCCGTATTACCATGAATTACACACACATATGAGACGAAACCGTGTGTGCATCCGTCGGGCATCGCAAACGTTTCACGTCAAAAAATCATTTGTTCTCTATTTTTCATTGCACACGCTATTTTCTTTCTAACCATGTGCACATTATTTTATTTGCTCTTGTATAATTTTATTTTCCCTATAATTTATTATTCTAATTGGAAATTTTGAAATATGAAACGTGGAATTCAAATTCTCAACACAATGGTTCAACAACGAATCCATGAAAAAAATCTCAGTACAATATGTTCGGTAATTACAGGACTAGACAACAAGTAACTATGATGAACCACAATATTTAGAGGCGGTTAAGGTGAAGAGACAAGTGTAAATAATTTTGACTGCCGATGGTGTTGAAGAAGCGGAATGCCCATAATGTGCCCTCCTGCATGCCATAGGCATGAACAACTTTTGTCCAACCCCCTCTGACGATCGCCCGCCCATCCAGCACCGCCTTCAGGAAGACTTCTAGAGCATTATGATGGTAGCATGACTTATATACTTTAACCTTTGTTGCTTCCACTCCGGTCATGTAGTTTGCAAGGTAATCATCTTCCAAAATCACTGAAAAGAGAAAAATTTCAGGTACTAAGGTCCAATAGAGTAACTTGTTATGGGCAGCGGGAAAAGGCAACACATTACTTAATTACCATCCTAAAGTTCACTTTTATCTTGGACAAAGTGTAAATAAAGAGCTTAATTCCCATCACCCGTTTCTTTCGCCTAACAATTTTTCTTAGGTTTCTCACTTGATACTTGTTCATGAATATCTCATTGCCCCATATGCAAAAAGGGATCGAAGCGTGGATCAGTACCGCTCATATATGTACCTACAAGCAACCAGTAAATGTTAGAAGCTAAACTGAGATTGCACAAATGATGTAAAATACAACTACCTACGATCCTAAGTACAAGTATTTTTTAAGATTTCAATGAACTACATACAGATGTATATAGAATTATAGATATAGTTTGGATTAGAATCTAGATTCATTAATTTTGCTCCCTATGTAGTTTATATTAGAGTCTCTAAAAATGCTTATATTGAGGAACGGATGGTGTATAAAACATGGGATGCAACTAAACTCGACGGCAAACAACAACATCACCCAATGTAGCCCTATGTAAGTATATGGAAAGCCAATGTTAACTACACATGGTTAACATCCACCAAAAATAGAAAATGGTAATAAAACAGCAACATTTGTAGTGATATCTTCATTGCGAAAGAGTAGCATGGTATGAAAGGGACGGATTAAAAAATGGATGTAATTGTTTACTGCAACAGACAAACTAGTATAACCATTGAAACTGGTATTGATAGAAATTAAATTGTCAGAGTTAAACATCGCAAGGCAGGTGCTACTAGAGCAGAGTATGGCTTTGTTGTGTATTAAAAGGTAGAGAAAATAGGCAAGACGGGCTAGGCGTGTTTACAGCAACATGCTTAATACATGAACTGTACAAAACATGCCCATTGCAACTGGTATTGGTAAGATTCAACTGGTGAGTTCATACTTGGTAAGCCCTGAAGGGTAGTGGCTGGGGCACTTCATATGGACAAGAGCCCGACCCAAGTTGGCCGCAGCGGAGGCGAGGTGTTCCTCCGGGTCGAAGAGTGGATCAGTACCGCCGACATGTGTACCTAAAAGAAGCAAGTAAATGTTAGAAACCAAACTGCAATTGCACAAATGATGTAAAATATTGTAAGACATGGGATGCAGCTCACCTTGATGGCAAACAGCAACATCGCCCATTATGGCCCTGCGTAAGTACATGGAAAGGCATGTTAAGTACAACAGGGTTCGCATCCACTAATAATAGCAAATGGTCAGCTTCTCTAGTATATCTTCATTACGGAGAGTAGCGCATTAGCAAAGGGACAAATTAAAAAATGGATGCAACTGTTAATTGCGACAGGCTTAACAGCATCCTAAATCATGTTTTGTAAGTTTGTAACCATTGAAATACAACTATTTAAAAATAGATACAACTGTTAATTGCAACAGGCTTAATAGCCATTGAAACTGGTACTGATAAAAATGCAATTGGTAGAGTTAAACATCACAAGGCAGGTACTGCCAGAGCAGAGAATGGCCAGGTTGTCTATAAAAAGGTAGGGAAAATATCTAAAACATGTTAGGCATGTTTACTACAACATGCTTCATACATCGACCGTACAAAACATAGCCATTAATTGCAACTAGTATTGATAAGATTGAACTCGTCAGTTCAATCTTGGTAAGTCCTGAGAGGTAGTTGCTGGGGCACTTCATCTTGGCCATTAGTAGCACGCCACTAGTATATTTTACTAATGGCCCAAAGTCAGCGGCGGCGGCACTACTAGGAAAAGGCCTACTAATGGCGCATTGGTTTTGCCTACTAATGGCGCATTACCAGTGCGCCATTAGTAGCACGCCACTACTATATTTTACTAATGGCACACCACTCGTGCGCCATTAGTATCTGGTATACTAATGGTGCACCAAGCAGTGCGCCATTAGTATGTTACACAATGCACCATTAGTGTGCCTCCCGGGGGGCCATACCTAAGCATGTGCTTTGTCATACTAATGGCGCATGCTATGTTGATGCGCCATTAGTATCCTTTGGCATACTAATGGCTCACCTAGTTGTGATGCGCCATTAGTATAAATATTTGGGTTTTTTTACTTTTCTTATTTTTGCACAGGTTACAAAATATATTATTGGACAGAATATAGACAGCAGCACACAGCAACATTAGATTCATCAAATACAATAGAAGATTAGTCTCCGAATACAATTCATCACATTAGTCTCCGAATTCAAAAGACCGAACAAAGATAAAACATTACAAGTCTCAAGACCGCGAGTATCGAGTTTGTCTTCACATTACAAGTCGATATCGATCATCTAAACTACCATCACATAGAAGAGAGTTGTGGTCATCACGATGAGCATCATCGCGATCAAACTGGTCTTCATCCGGTTCCTCCAACGCTCCCTCCTCTCTCCCGCTAGATAGTGGGCATATCTAGATTCAGCCTCCGCCCTAGTGGTGTACCCTTTGTAACTGTTACCGCTGAAACGGTGAACCTGTCTCCGACACTCCTCCCAGTCGTCGTAGACTCCGGGAACCTTACCCTTGTACACGACATACGACGGCATCTCTATGCACAAGACAAACAACAGACAATACATAAGCAATATGTAAGTATGCAACAAAAGGATCGGAAGAGAAACGCAAGACATTAATAGCACGATTCATGGTCCTACCAATAAATAGCATCGATTACATCTAAGTTGAACGACTATCCAAACCAAAGAGACATACAAATTCATTGAAGTTTAATTACAACATGAGCCAATCAATGGTTCAGAACTACACATCACTACTTTCGACTCGACTCATCGGACAGGAGCGTGGATGAAGCCGCCGTCTGTCGTGATGGTCATGAAATCGCGGTCGTTGTCACCCTGCATTTGTAGCATTCCATCTATCTCATTGTTGGACGGTTGATATCTGAGGTAGAACTGCCCCGACGTATGAAGGGCATCTTGATGGATGATGTCCGCAAAGTCCGACTGGATGCGAAAGAATTCTTGTCTGAGGTCCGCGTCCTGGATTGCCGACAAGTTCGCGGCCCAATCTTTGAGATTATCTGGTAGCAGAAGTTGATGATGGTCCCTTACGATCGCCCGCATGTGATGGAGGGCGTAGTAGGCATCCTTCTGACCGCCAGGCGGCTGCTTGACGCAGAAGAACTTCGTATTGTGTGAGAACATGTGCTTTCTGTACTTACGAACAGTCCTGGTGAAGGTGCCTCCAGATTTGGCGTAGCCGGGGAGAACATCATCAAGAACTTTCTTGACATTTGTGTAGTCTATCTTGGAGTTACAGTTCGGGTCGAAATACGTGGTCATGGAATATTTCGGGCTTAAGAGGATGAGTGTGCAATGTGTGTCACTGCACAGAACACGGAATCTTAGAAAAAAAAGAACGATCGAAATCTAAGAAATCATATGTTACGGGGCGGTTAAGGGATGACTTACTCGGGAAAGTAAGCCCCAAGGAAGTTATCCTTATCTGGGTTTGCCAGAATGATGCCATCGAGGTGTGAACTCGCAACTTGGCAGTCCCCAGCGCTGCTCAAGTGCTTGGCACGCATGTAGAATGGGTCGACTATCACGATGTCCGGGGTCTTGTCTCTAATGATCCGCATCTCCATACTCAGTGAAAACAGCCGAACGAAGGTGTAGTGCAGCGGATGAAGGTTAAACATAGGAAAGATGTCATCAAACCGCAGGACGATCGTACCCACGATGTCGCCATCCACAAAGCCCTTGCCCTCTGGCACCTTGGCCACGAAAACCGGGTATGCCACATCCTTCTCTCTGAGACGCCGCTTCTCCAAACAAAGAACACTATCGTGCAGATTCCGTATAGCACCGGTTACAGCATTCAGCATATTTGGCGGTAGCATCGCCCTACCCGCCATATGCACCCTCCTCGAGATATCCTTAGGTGAAGGTGGCCCGTCCTGAGCATGGATCGAACTCGGTGCCGGCTGGCTCGTACCGGCGCCCTTGTTAGTCTTTCACTTCCGTCCCTTCTTCTTGATCTCCTGTAATGGGACCGAGTTCTGCTCACAGACCGCCTTCTTGAGCGTGTTGGGGCTGATAATATTTCGCACCTCAGCTATCTGAGGCTCGGTGAAGGCGGGAGCTGGAGGCGTGTCCTGAGAACTGAATGCTAGATGACGCCTATTGCAATTGGATTTCTCCGCCGTACCAGCTAGATTGCGGTCGTCTTGGTTGGGTACTTGAGAAAGAGGCCCGCAGAACTCGTCAGCGTACCCATGTTCGGCAAAGTACTTATCGACTTTGGTAAATGTACCATCGTCGTTGTCGTCGTCGTCCGGATCCTGTGCCATAGGGATGTCCGTATCCTGTGCCATAGGGATGTCCGGCAAAGGGATGTCCGGCAGGTCCGGTAGCGTTGCGGCATTCTTGCCATGGCTTGGTGCCGACACGACTGGAGGTCTTGTCTGTGGGGTGGTGTCCCCCGCCCCCAAACAAATCTGGCTCTTCGGCCAAAGCAGGGGCCAGTTTACGCAGGCGCTGAGGGTCATCTCATCTTCTTCATCGGCCCCAGCGGGTCGAATCGGAGGTAACAGCTCGTCGCAGCCTGGCAGCACCCGAACCACTTCAACCCTATACATTGTGGGTGCCATTGGATTACCGTGGAACATGCGATTGCCCGGTTGAACGATTCTTCCCTTGGCGACATTGATGAACTCGGCGCCCACGAAGTGCAGAAGAGTGCAAGGAATGTCGGCGGCGCCCTGCGAAAACATGTACAGGGCGTCAGGGATGCCCAGTCAAAGGCAAGGAGATGAAGTCATCGGCTGAGAGGCTTAGTTACCGTGATGCCGTCTAGCTCGGCTAATGTCGAGGCACCGCCAACGGTGGGCGTGCAACTGACGGAGGGGGCGCTTGCTGGTGAGGTGCCGGCCGGCGTACACCCGGGTGCATTAAGCTCCAATGCCCGTGCCGGCGCCGGAGACACGAATACCGCCTCCACCGGAGACACCAATGGCGCCGCCGCCGGAGACACCAATGGCGCCGCCTGCACGCTGTGTGAGTTGCTGGTTGTGAAGCTGGGAACCGGGGGAGGCCCATGTTGGCCGCCCGCAATCCAAGTCATCAGCCCATGAATCAACGTAGGCACCATGGCGTTGAGCTTCGTTCCCAGTTGTTGTTCGACTTGCTCTTGGACAAGCTCCGGAATCCGCGCCACTTGTGCCTTGAGTGCTTCAACCTCGCGCGTCTGGCTTTCCGAGCTGGCCTTTTTCTCCTTCCGCACACCAGCGGTATAGTATGACCCCCATTTTGTCGACAAGCCTTTGCCGGCCACACGACCAGCTGACGTCAGCTTAGTGAGCTTATCCTTGCTTTTCATTATGTTCAACGCCCTATTTAAAGGGCTGTCGAAAGGGGAGCTCTGAGACGACCCCGCGCTACTACTTTTAGTTTCCTGCGAAAGGAACGTGAACCATTTAGAAATATTGGGGATTAGTTAGAGTGCAACCATATGGAGCTAATCACGCGGGGGTGTATTCCTTACCAGAACAAGCTCAAGCGCCCTGGTCTTCGGATCCGTGGTAAGCTCCTTTGTTATCGGGTCCTCCTTGTACCGGGCCCTGACATAGTTCCTGGTCTGCTTGTTACCGCTGTATTTCTCGAAGAAGGGCGATAGGCCTTGCTCGGCACGCTCCGCGTCCTCCTTGTCCCATATAGGCTCTGCCACTCTGTAACCGCCGGGACCGAGTTTGTGTTCCACTAAGTTCAACTCCCGCATTTCTTTCCCCCACTGACTTGATTCGGTGGTTGCACTGCTCTCGCACTTTATCTTGAACTCCTTGTAGTCATCTTCGCTCATCAAAGGATATTTCGCCTTGATCTTCTCATAACTATCACCTTTATCAATCATTCTCTTCACCGCGCTTCTCCAAGTAGATAGGGCCGTGCTCATCTTCGTGAGGGCGGCACTGTTCACTTTATTCCCTGAGAGGCGTGTGTTTTGAAATTCGGTGGGGAACTTGTATCGTTCGTGCAGCTTCGTGAAGAGGAGGTTGCGCAAATTCCCTCGGTCCTTATGCCTAAGGTTCTCGGTGTTGATCGAGATGGTGCTCCGGAGAATGCACCCGAGCTAAATCGAGTACCCCTTGACTATATGTTTGGGCTCCGTTGGATTCCCGTCGGAGTCCACTTGAGTGAATTCCTCCTTGAGGGTGCGGAGCGCATTCGGGCGCCGGTCCTTCCTTTGCTTCTTCGGTTGGCTGCCATCTGTGTGTGCGCCGCCATCATCAGTGGTGGCATCCTCGGCGGCACCATCAGTGGTGTCATCCCCGACGCCACTAGGGGTTTTGTAATCAGTATCGGTGTCTTCCGCGACATCCTCATAGCAGTGAGGTTGTTCCTCCATCTCTTGGGACAGCTCCCAGAATTGCTTGCCGCCCGAACCGCCGGCCTCATCATTGTTGGCCATGTTTCGCTTTAAATAGGAAAACAGTTTGGTCAAAAAGTTGGTTATTGTCAAGGAACAAGATCATGGTCTCATCATTTAGGGTTTGTCGATAGCGAGGCATCCTAAAAGCTAAACTTTTATCATTTAGGGTTTGTCGACGCCAAGGCACCCTAAAAGCCTAAGCCGAGGCACCCTAGGTTGGGCCTAATCACTTGGCACTAATCACTTGGCTCTATTGCTACCTATGGTTTAATGCAGCAAGAATGGCGGGGCATTTGATCCTACTTAACTAAGTACTAAGATACCCCGGACCATGCATTAGTCGCAAGTACCCCATATGTCCTATTTTTAGCAAAGTCATGCTAAAATTTCGGCATGACCTTTGCTGAAAATAGGACATATGGAGTACCCAAATTTGCCGGAACGGAAGTTAATTAACATTCCGGCAAACTCAAGGGCCTCTCGGGGTACCTGCAAATTCATCACGACACGATGGTCGGAGACAAAACCCAGCAATATATCTTCTTGGGTGAAGACACCAGCACCACTAGAAGGTGTCAGGACTCAAAGATGCTCCTGCAGAAAAGATGAACAAACACATGCCACATATATTACACCACATTCATGGAAACAATAACGATGGTATCTTTTCTTATGGACAGCCCTTTCTTTCTCCTCTTGGCTTAAGCCCTAAACCCTAAAGCTGGTCTTGTGGCCTCATCCACTAACTAATGCAGGTCTTGCATTGCACACTGCCTTACAGCTGGTAAAAAGAGCTTTGATAGGCTAGTGCATGGAAGATAGACACAAATGTTTTTTCTGCATCGAAGCATGGACACAAATGTTGATATTCTTAGTCAGTGTTTTTTTCTCTTTCGCCATTGATTGGCTAGTGCATGGAAGCTAGAACTCCAAGTACTTGTTTGTGGTATGGAAGTAACCAGTAGCTTACCAATTCATGGTGTTTGGGGTATGGCGAAAGAACATGTCTACAACTGTCAGACCATCACAAGTATCAACAGAACATGTCTACAACCATGTAACAAATCATGTCTAGTTGATATGATGTAACAAATCTGACCATCACAAAAATCAAAAGAACATCTATACACCATCATTCAGGCCATCAAAAGCATAACAGAGCAATGGTGTTTTCTTCAGTTACCTTTGATCTGGCTGCTTGGAATCCACTGACCTTCAGATCCGCTGACCAATCCACTAACCTGCTGTTCATCAAAAGGAAAAATAAATGAGCATACGTGGTGAGTAGAAGGGATTGGGGATTTCGGGTTTCTGTATGGGGTTAGAACTAGTCAAGTTTGAATATTACACAACCCTGAACATTACACAATTCAAACTACAGAACATACACTGTATTCAGTGATCTTTCTAAACAAGCTACAGAACATACACTGTATTCAAACTTGCTGCTATTTAAGCAAGTTTTTGTAAGAAAACTGATTAGGACCCCCAAAAAACTTGCTGCCTTTCAATCAGACCAAATGTTTCACTTAATTTTATGAGTTAACTGAATTTACATTTAATTCAGTTAACCAAAATTACACTGAATTTTATTGTCAATTCCTAACTTCATCACTAGCTCCCCAGTTTGGTCTATGGTGTTGGCCAGTGAACAATCATGTTTGGTTGTCGCGTGTTTTTTACTCTTAGTGAGCCTCTGCATCAGTGAACGGTAGTGGCAAGCGTTAAGCAGTTACAGATGAAGAACCAGGAGGAACTAAAGTGTCTAATTGTAAAACTCTGAAATGCTGAAAGTACCTACTGGACATGTATGTTTCCGAAAATGTCAATTTATGTTGAATTTTATTAAGGTTTAATTGTTCATCCAGGAGCATATGCTCCTGGAGCCAAAACGCTACCCTTGATTGTGGATTGCCACAAGAACATCATTACTTCATTTTTTTTCTCTGAGGGGGAGAATTACACAACTATTGCAACCAGAGGAAGGAAGAAGTTCTTCATAAAGGTCGTCAGACAGTGTGTAGTGCAAGTTCCTCTTGGCTAATGTATTATCTTTAGTTCTCGATAGAAGGTGTTATTATCACCACCAGAGGGAGCATCAGTCTAAAAGTGCTCGCAACAAAATGAATGAATTAAAAATAGTCCAGAAAAACAGTGATTTGCAACTCAAGAATACTTCGTTCATTGATTTTGTAGATTCATTATTCATCGGTCTAATCAAGCGACTTAGCTAGTGATGAAGTTAGGAAAGACGATTGCTGAATTTGAAATCGCCTACCTGGGCTTGAGGGAGGTGTGGGCGGCGAGGTCGCGGGAGGAGTACTTCCTTGGCTCGCCGGCTGCTGCGGAGGTGACCGGTGGTGGAGGACGGCAGGGGCAGCTGGGCAGCGTCGAGTTCGGCCGGCTGGGCGCGCCGCGGCGGCGGGCCGGCAGCGGTGGCGGCGGCTAGGAACCCTAGCTGTCGCGCTCGGGAGGGAGGTTGACGCAGGCGGGGCCACGGGGGAGGGGGACGGCGAGGGCGCGGTCGCGGGTGGAGGGGGGACGGTGAGGGAGGTGGTCGGGTGCGGCGGGGGAAGCGAGCACGGCCGGGGACGGCGAGCACGGTCGGTGTGGGGGGAGATGAGGCAGGGGAGGATTAGAGAGAAATGTGAGGGGATTGGGGATTTTAATTTAGTGTGGGGGAAGGCTTAGCAATGGCGCACCACCCAGCGGTGCGCCATAAGTACATCCATAGCAATGGCGCACCACCGAGGGGTGCGCCATAAGTAATTTAGCCCGACTTGTCAGGTTATATACCACCTAACCCTATATACAACAGAACCTGCCCACTAGCCCGACTGGTCAGTATGTAGCACCCACACCAGGAGGTCCTGGGTTTGATTCCCACGCTCCCCAATTTTTTATGCATTTTAAATCCTGTTTGATATTTATTTGTGTTTAAATATGTTCAAACTTCTTTAAATCATAACAGTAATATTTTTTTTTATAAAAACAGTAATAATTTTTTAAAAAATATGTTCAAATTTGTTACTTGAAAATATCATCGGCGGCGGCGGTGGAGCGGGGGAGGGTGCGGGGGGTGCCCGTTGGCGGCGGTG
>NC_041385.1:137766029-137821425 GCF_002162155.2 Triticum dicoccoides
GGAGCGGGGGAGGGTGCGGGGGCTGCCCATTGGCGGCGGTGGAGCGGGGGAGGGTGCGGTGGGCCGGGTGCTCGGCGGCGGCGGTGGAGCGGGGGAGGGTTGCGGTGGGTCGTCGACTGCGTTGGAGCTAGCGGGGGAGGGTGCGGGTGGGATCGAGATCGAGATGGAGGGTGATCGAGATCAAGTGTCCTCATGAATTCAAAAAGTGTCCATGAAATTTAAAAATATTCATGATATCAAAAAGTGCCCATGAAATACAATCGAGAAATGAAGACTACGATTTAAATACAATCGAGCTAGCTATCTGTTCACAATCTTCTTGCCCTTCTTTTTTGCAAATGGAGTTCTTCTGTGGAATGGACGTCCTTTAGGTAGGGTGGTCCTGCTTCTTCTTGTTTTGCGTGCTGCTACTTCATCGTCGTCGTCATGTTCGATCTTCGGGTCGCCATACTTGTTAAAGTCTTGCTCATTGGCTACTCCATCCATTCCGATGATCTTCCTTTTGCCTCTCCTCACGACAACACGACTGGGCTTTGGCTGGTCGGTAATGAAGAAGCATTGGTCCTGTCAGAACCCCGACTCAATGTCACATCGATTTAGCCGGTAACACCTCATATCACTTTGCGGCCTCACGCACGGTATCCCACGGGTGTCGCCTTACCTTTGCCCGGGACCGTTTGCGCCTTTTGGCTCACGTATATGATAGTGTCGCTAGCATCCATATGATAAGGAGCCCGGGCTGACATGACTAGTCGTAAACCCAAAGTGGCACAGACTTACAGGGACAGGCATTCATGACCCAGCTTCGAACGTGTCGGTCATCAACAAGTGGGTCCGGGCTGTAGCACTGGGCTAGCAGGACTCCGGTAAACCGGGCTGTAGCGGGCTAACAGGACTCCGGTACTCAAAGCGTGACATTTCCCCGAAGGGACAGACACAGGAACGAAGAAGGACACATGCCGGCCAGCCTAAGTGTTCCAGAGCAGTAGCAAGCTACCATGGCTCAGCGGTAACACTAGGAGACATTTCCCGGTAAGAGAGGCTACTAAAGATAAACAACTAGATAGTCAGATCCCACACATACCAAGCATTTCAATAACATACACACAATATGCTCGATATGTGCAATACAACATGGCATCACAAAATGACTCTACGACTCAAGTAGTTTATTCAATAGGCTCCGAGGAGCGAGACATTACAAACATGGGTCTCATGACCCAACAATCAGAGCAAACAAGTCAAGGCACAAGCGGAAGCTATCATGTCTGAGTACAGACATCTATAAATGAAAAAGGCTGAGAAGCCTGACCATCTACCAGATCCTGCTGAGGGCACAAGATCGTAGCTGAGGTAACAAGCTAAACGTCGAAGTCCACGTGGAACTACTAGTGAGACCGAAGTCTCTCTGCAAAAACATAAAATAGGCAAACGTGAGTACAAATGTACCCAGCAAGACTTACATCAGAACTATCTACATATGCATCATTATCAACAAAGGGGATGGTGGAGTTTGACTGCAGCGAGCCAGCTTTGACTCGGTGGCTATCCTAAACTACGACTGCAAGTAACTCTTTGAGGTGGCGCACACGAGTCCACATATTCACCAACCAATACACCACTATGGATCCGCTCCCGTTTCCCTACGAGAACGCCATCCATAGCACTCACGCTTATCTTGCGTATTTTAGAGTATCCACTTTCACTTGTCTATGAACTATGCAATGGGGTCCAAGTTTCCATATCCGAGGAATCCGGCTATTCGAATAGATGATGATAACCCTGCAGGGGTGTACTTCTTCACACACGCTCTCGCCACTTACCGCCCTGTACACGTCATGTACCTCGGCAACCTTCAAGCGGAAGCCGGGCGAGGGAGTCAGCCACGACCTGACTAACCGAACAAGTCTCTAGTCCAGGTTTATCGCCTATTCGGGTTCCATCCGCAAGGAGATCCGGCCGGGGTGTCGCTTACGGCCCCAAACGATGTGTGCAGGGTTCCCAAGCCCACCAACCGGGTGCCACTTGGTACACCGTGCCACTGTGCCTAGTCTGTCCCAAGCCCACCTGTACCGGGTGCCACTTGGTAGACTACTAACACTGCCTACAAACACCAGAAACTAGTTGCAACTCCTGGACAGAGATCAAGTTGATTAATAAGTCGAGAGGGCTTGGAGCGCCCGGAGCCCAATGTGTGGTAGTAACTGATCATGGATCACAAACACAGAACTCAGTTCCTGAGGACGGCTGCAATGAGACAACCCACCATGTACTCCTACATGGCCTCTCACCGCTACCTTTACCAAATCGTGTTCACACATTTAGTTCACCCATAGTAGGACATGTTCACACGCCTCTGATTCATCCCCGATGAATCAGACCTGACTCAACTCTAAGCAGTAGCAGGCATGACAAACAAGCATGAATGAGTAGGCACAACAGGGCTCAAACAACTCCTACTCATGCTAGTGGGTTTCATCTATTTACTGTGGCAATGACAGGTCATGCAGAGGATAAAGGGGTTCAGCTACCGCAGCAAGTAACAAGTATATCGTTGTTGTCCTAATGCAGTAAAGGAGAGCAGGAGCGAGAGAGTGGGATTTTATCGGAATGAACAAGGGGGTTTTGCTTGCCTGGCACTTCTGAAGATAGCATTGAGTCTTCATCAGTGTCAACGATCACATCATCGATATCACGTCTATCGAGAGGGGACAATACCGGCAACACAAAAGGGAACACAATCAATGCAATGCACAATATGATGCATGATCATGACATGGCAAAATGAATGTGTTTTGGGCTAATGCAACTAGCAACAGATTAAATGAAGTTGGTTTGAATACAAAATTCAAATTCAAACTCCATATGTGATTATTCAAATGCCATTTAATTGATTTGTGCTAAACAGCAGCTATAAGTTGTTCTAACATGCATGAAAATGGTACAGATGGATTCCTTGAATTTTTCTGATAATTTTTCATATATAAATTATTTAATTTGGAGTTACGGTTAATTTTCTATGATTTTTAGAAGTTTATATAATTTTCTAGAATTTCCTGAATTATAATAAATCCAGAAAATGGTTTATTGCGTCAGCCCCACGTCACAGTGACGTCAGCAGGGTCAACTGGGCTGGCTCGGTCAAACCTGACGTGTGGGGTCCACACGTCAGTGACACAGGAGCTAATCCCGGTCAAACCCAGCGCTGACTGGGGTTTGACCAGGGGTGGGGCCCGCTGTCAGTGGCCTAGGGGGTTGGTTAGTGTGGGGGGGGTTAGCCGCTAATGATGCCCACGTCATCATCGCCGGACTTACGCCGGCGGCGACCAAAATGGCGGCGGCAACGCGCCGGACTTGCGCTAAAGGCGACGGAGGCGGCGGCTGAGGGCACCAGGGCATAGCCCTCGCTCTTGCGCATCCAGAGAGCCAAATGGGAGGGGTTGGGGTGGTTCGAGCTCGCCGGGGTCGAGCTCGTGGCGGCGGCCGGCGTTCGGGAGCAGCCGAGTATGGTGCTAGAGGGCACGGGAGGCGGAGCTACTGGTAGCTGCAGGTTCGTGGAGGCGCGCTGAGCACACTGGTGTACTCGGGTGAGAGCTCCAGTGGCTGCCGTGACGGCGGCGACGAGGTCAGCGGCGGCCGGAGATCGGGCCAGCACGGCGCAGTGGCTGCAGCGCGTTAGCCAGAGAGCAGAGGAGCGCGTCGGGACCCTGGGGACCTGGGGAGCACGCGGGAGCTACTGGAGCGAGCGGAAGAGCGCCGGGACGCGAGGTTCACCGGCAATGGCGATGGCCGGAGCTCGGTGCTTGCGGGGAAGGCGGCTACGGCACGGGAACGAGCAGAAAAGGAGGGGGAAAACGAAGAAGATCTTACGGCGGTCCTGGAGATCAGCACGGGAGGCTCGGGGACGGCCTGGCTGCAGCCAATCGACGACGGAGAGGTCCGGCGACCGGCGGTGAAGAAGATGGCGATTGCGTTGCTTCGGTGCCTCCGGGCTCGCGAGTTTCACCGGAGAGGAGCCGCTCGAGGTAGCAGAGGCGATGGACGACTCGAGGAGGCGAGGCGTGCGCGGTGGCTACAGATACGGTTGACGGCTGCGAGAGAGAGGGCAGCAGGGGAGAGAGGAGCCGACAGGGAGGAAGTGAGAGGGGGTCGGGGGTGTCGTGGCGTCGCGGAAGGCGACCAGGGCGACGAGGGGGTAGCCAGGCAGGCAAGGAGGAGCTGGCGCGGCTCGCCTGCGCGTCGGGCACGCAGCTGCTTCGGGGCGAGGGGAGGAAGACGACGGAGGGTAGCGGTGGCGGGCTGGGCCGGCCAGGTGGGGGAGCTGGGCCGGTCCTGTTGGGCCACCAGGTAAGCGCCAGGTAAGATGCTTTGCTCTTTTTTTTTATATATATTTGTTCTGTTTTCTTTATTTAATTCTTTTGCCACTGTTTGAATTAAAAATAATAATTCAAACAATGCCAAAGCTCCTCTGAATATTTTTATATTGCTAGATGGACTTTTCCAAAAGCTTATAAAATATTTCAGGGGTATTTGAAATTATATTCTAGTTATATGAATATAATTCAGATTCAAATAGCTAATGATTTAAATTCAAAGTCCCAAAAATAAATCCTTTTAAAATGTTCATTATTTTTGGTTTGCAATCAAAACCCTTGCCAAAAATATTAAACATCTAAGAGGAGCATTTTGGAACAATGAATGAGATTTTAGGGTTTTTGCCCTTCTTTATTTAGGGTTTTGAGGCTTCTGACTTCCTCAGTTCAAGTTTTAAAAATTTAAACATGATGCACAGATGGAAGCAAGCACAGGACAGGTCAGAGCTAGGGATGTGACAACTCACCCCCACTAAACAAGAATCTCGTCTCGAGATTCAAGCGTAGGGTAAGGTGAAGGGTAACGCAGACTAGTATAATCTTCACGATCCCGGTTGCACTTCAGTTGAACGTTGATTCGATCACCATCATTGTCTTCGAGTCTTGCTCTGAGAAATCCTGCCAACATGACATGGAGGGAAGAAGGAGACTCTAGAAGGGTCGATCTTCTCGAAGATCGAACAACTCACGGAATGAGACATAGGACCATCTCTCGGGTTGAGACACGAGATACACATCAAGAGGGGTGGAGAGGAACGGATGACGAAGGTTCACTAGGTGGACAACGATTCCACACCTAAGAAGGTGGTGAACGGTTGTCAACGTAGCGAGGAGTTGGGTTGCCATGATACCACAACGAGACACCTGGAGGAGGGTGATTCGTAGATTATTATCTTAAGTGGCAAAAAGAATTACCTTTGATATAGAGATCATTGAAACTCTCTATATCAGCCTAAGGCAAATCACAGCGATCGATTGGCGGGGGTCGGTAGAATGGCATACTCGGACTTGGATGATGTGGATTACCTTGTTGAAGACAACGTAATGAATGAATTTGCTTACCACCGGAAATGGAAGAGACCCATGGTAGAATGGCACATTGACGGTGCAAGCTAGGAACAAAATGCAAATGCTGGGAATGATTCTGGTAACTGGGGAAGAACCCAACAACAGAGAGTGAATTCACTGTTTGAAAAGATCATAGCATTGCCGAGGAAACTGAGAGCAATCCCAGTTAGAGATGATAACATGTAGCGCTTGTGCGTGCTCTCAAGAACTTGAGCATTTCCATATTCATCAAGGTTTTACCAACATCCGTGTCAAGGATCCTGGCAACACAACTTACTACCATGAGGAATAGCGATGGACGATGCAGATGCAAAGGAGGATAATACTATCTCAGATTTCACCTTAGCGAGCCAAGGAACAAAATCTGGACGATCGACCGAGAGACATTTAGCACTCCGCTTCTAATGTTCTCCTTGATGTGCTAGCGTATCCCATTCATAGATATGGTTTGATAACTAGAACATCAAGTAAAAGGTCGGACTTCGGGAACACCAAAAATCCATAGGGGCAACTAGGGAGTAAACCCTACGAAATCCCTATGAGGAGGTGGCCAACTTCATCAATCAAGATATTATAATAACAGGTCTTCCGGCTGGGTGTGTTGGCCACGACATCCACTTTACCGGTTACCGCGCGACCAATATTATAATTCTTGGGAAATATTCCAACCATCATATCTGCCTGAGATTCAGATCTGGTTGGTGTCAGGATATTCCAGACTCATCGAGTCCAGGAAGAAAAAAAATGAAAGTTTGCAACACAAATCGACGAGATGACGTTGCGGGATTCTCGGAAAATGAACTACGATAGCAAGCTCCAAAACATGAGCTGGTTCTGCTACAAACATGTGAACACGTTGTCCCAGACAAGCATGCCCACATGGTAGTCTTACAATAAAACACTACCGAGTTCTGGTTGGAAGTCATCATCGAGGATATCGAAGTCTTTACGCAAGTCCATGGATTAGATCCCAAGCATAGACTTCTTTTCCTTGAACAAGTCAATCAGTGGCTTGGTGTGCTAGGGATACATATAGATTGAAGGTTGCAAGTCTTCAAACCACAGCATTCTTCGCACGTGTGCATGACTGATTTGGAATGATTCCAAAGAAAGCAACATTGACTTTCTCGAATCCACGGCGGCAACTTGCATCAGATGCACATGAATTAAAGGAAGTCACTACCTTCATCCAAACATATGCTTCATGAGCTAGCATGAACAAATGCTTTTAAAAGTTTCCAACACTAGCTTAATGTTCAGCAATATTATCGAGAACACAAGGATGTTGTCAATGGGCACAACAACAATTCATCTGGGTTTCCTTTTAAAAGGAATTCCATAGTTAAGTGAACAAGTGATAGCATTGGTCAGACCAAAGATGTAATGGTGTATGCTCGAGGGATCAACCACGAATAAGACAACATTACGAGCATCGTTGGTACTGATTTGATTTGACGATAGCCCACACTCAAATCAAAGGATTGATAAGACAATAGGTCCAGCAACTGATCACAAGGACCAATCGATGAAGATATCATATTTCTTCAACACACACACACAAAAATATATCCCTTAACATGAACTAAGTTAGGCAAGCTTTTATCTTCCAACCCTCCAAGTTGTCGTTTAGCTTAACCAACTAGCTCAGGGATATCTAACACCGATTCTTGGAGGGAGGGTGGTTCACAAGAAACCAACTTGATCACGAACTCAACACAGCGGTCAGGTGACAACCCGGTAACACTTCCGAGAAGACATTTAGAAAATCACGAACCACCGGTATGTTACTAAGCTCGAGAACAATCTTGCTTTTGAGGGCAAGACGATATGATCAAATGGGTGAGGACCTGACAAGATCCTAACTCATCAATCGAAGGGTGCACCAAAATAAGGACTAGGTAGCACGATCAGTCTTAGAATGATGATTCAATAACCAACACACTAAGAATGAATTTATTGTCCTTTAACTACCCAGCAACGAGGTTGCTAGGCGTATTGATTTCACACATCACAATTCATTTGTCGGTATTCCGGTTGTATCAACACGAAGACCGAGGAATGACTAATGATGGCAAGAAGTATCACTATGTCAAGAATTCACAAAATGTGGTGCAATTCTCATGAAATTCCTGTCATAAAGAAGGTAATACTTCAGGGTAGAGCAGACCAGAAGCTAGATTGGCATTTTGATCTGCGGAGCACAACTTCTTTGACCCAATCCTGGTTATGGAAGAGGTACTGGAGTTTGTTTCTCCTAGTCATTCTGCGATAGAATGGCTTGACGGACCACAAGAGTAATAGGCATCGATAGACGAACGCACGCATACTCTTGACAATCAATTGATAGACGAGGGTCAGAATGCAACTAAAGAGAGACAACTCAAAAGAACATATAACTTTCTGGGTTGTGGATACATGGGTTGGTATGCCGAACAAAGTTCAACATAATTCTTCCGGATAACCCATGCAGAAAGGTTGAGCTGGCAGAGTCACAATATAGCATGGAGAACTCATAGAGGGCCTGTTGTGATCTTTTGGTCCAACAAACTTCTGCCATAATGGTTCATGGTATTTGGAAGAACGATATACCACGGACCTCGAGGACTATCGCAAAGTTACTAATATCCTGAAGGAACTAGTAAACACTATCAACATGAAGTAAGTAGAGTGAATCTTGGGTTCAAGAACCCAGGAATAGAATACCTACTACTAAGTAGCATCACGGGATGCTTTCGAGAATGATGGCCAGAATCATCACACTGGGAACACAAATCATGGCTAAATTACTAGATGATCCCCTAAGACGCCTAGGGTCATAATACTAGCTCCAACATATATGTCAAGGCAATAAAGTACCTCAACTCACTGATTTGTGTGATTAATCTGACCAAAGGCACATCGGAAACAGGAGGAAGGGATTTGCAAATGCATCCGACTATTTAGAAACCTGGGATGACTCGGACAGCATAACGGCTGTAAATGCTCAGAAAAGATTTGAGACATTCACAAAAATGGTGGCATAACCACTCGGAAGCACAATATCAAGGTTTCGAGATCAACAATTAACATACAGAAGTAGTAAGAACTGAACTGAGACTTAAATCCAACAATCTATAAGTCTACGGATTAGTAATACGTGATCCTGATAGAAAGAAAAGATAGCCTAGTTCTTAATCCCCGCAGGAGAGATAAGATGACTCAGATCAGAAGGCATAAGGTATAAGGAGTAAAAAGAGCCTTACGTTCCATCCCACAATCAATTCCCTTATATAACTAAAGAATTTCTAGACTCAACTTCGACCAGTTTGCCTTGGTAATCCTACAGGCAGTCAAGCTCTGATACCAACGCTGTCAGAACCCCGACTCGATGTCACATCGATCTAGCCGGTAACACCTCATATCACTTTGCGGCCTCACACACGGTATCCCACGGGTGTCGCCTTACCTTTGCCCGGGACCGTTTGCGCCTTTTGGCTCACGTATATGATAGTGTCGCTAGCATCCATATGATAAGGAGCCCGGGCTGACATGACTAGTCGTAAACCCAAAGTGGCACAGACTTACAGGGACAGGCATTCATGACCCAGCTTCGAACGTGTCGGTCATCAGCAAGTGGGTCCGGGCTGTAGCACTGGGCTAGCAGGACTCCGGTAAACCGGACTGTAGCGGGCTAACAGGACTCCGGTACTCAAAGCGTGACATTTCCCCGAAGGGACAGACACAGGAACGAAGAAGGACACATGCCGGCCAGCCTAAGTGTTCCAGAGCAGTAGCAAGCTACCATGGCTCAGCGGTAACACTAGGAGACATTTCCCGGTAAGAGAGGCTACTAAAGATAAACAACTAGATAGTCAGATCCCACACATACCAAGCATTTCAATAACATACACACAATATGCTCGATATGTGCAATACAACATGGCATCACAAAATGACTCTACGACTCAAGTAGTTTATTCAATAGGCTCCGAGGAGCGAGACATTACAAACATGGGTCTCATGACCCAACAATCAGAGCAAACAAGTCAAGGCACAAGCGGAAGCTATCATGTCTGAGTACAGACATCTATAAATGAAAAAGGCTGAGAAGCCTGACCATCTACCAGATCCTGCTGAGGGCACAAGATCGTAGCTGAGGTAACAAGCTAAACGTCGAAGTCCACGTGGAACTACTAGTGAGACCAAAGTCTCTCTGCAAAAACATAAAATAGGCAAACGTGAGTACAAATGTACCCAGCAAGACTTACATCAGAACTATCTACATATGCATCATTATCAACAAAGGGGATGGTGGAGTTTGACTGCAGCGAGCCAGCTTTGACTCGGTGGCTATCCTAAACTACGACTGCAAGTAACTCTTTGAGGTGGCGCACACGAGTCCACATATTCACCAACCAATACACCACTATGGATCCGCTCCCGTCTCCCTACGAGAACGCCATCCATAGCACTCACGCTTATCTTGCGTATTTTAGAGTATCCACTTTCACTTGTCTATGAACTATGCAATGGGGTCCAAGTTTCCATATCCGAGGAATCCGGCTATTCGAATAGATGATGATAACCCTGCAGGGGTGTACTTCTTCACACACGCTCTCGCCACTTACCGCCCTGTACACGTCATGTACCTCGGCAACCTGCAAGCGGAAGCCGGGCGAGGGAGTCGGCCACGACCTGACTAACCGAACAAGTCTCTAGTCCAGGTTTATCGCCTATTCGGGTTCCATCCGCAAGGAGATCCGGCCGGGGTGTCGCTTACGGCCCCAAACGATGTGTGCAGGGTTCCCAAGCCCACCAACCGGGTGCCACTTGGTACACCGTGCCACTGTGCCTAGTCTGTCCCAAGCCCACCTGTACCGGGTGCCACTTGGTAGACTACTAACACTGCCTACAAACACCAGAAACTAGTTGCAACTCCTGGACAGAGATCAAGTTGATTAATAAGTCGAGAGGGCTTGGAGCGCCCGGAGCCCAATGTGTGGTAGTAACTGATCATGGATCACAAACACAGAACTCAGTTCCTGAGGACGGCTGCAATGAGACAACCCACCATGTACTCCTACATGGCCTCTCACCGCTACCTTTACCAAATCGTGTTCACACAGTTAGCTCACACACAGTAGGACATGTTCACACGCCTCTGATTCATCCCCGATGAATCAGACCTGACTCAACTCTAAGCAGTAGCAGGCATGACAAACAAGCATGAATGAGTAGGCACATCAGGGCTCAAACAACTCCTACTCATGCTAGTGGGTTTCATCTATTTACTGTGGCAATGACAGGTCATGCAAAGGATAAAGGGTTCAGCTACCGCAGCAAGTATCAAATATGTCGTTGTTGTCCTAATGCAGTAAAAGAGAGCAGGAGCGAGAGAGTGGGATTTTATCGGAATGAACAAGGGGGTTTTGCTTGCCTGGCACTTCTGAAGATAACATTGAGTCTTCATCAGTGTCAACGATCACATCATCGGTATCACGTCTATCGAGAGGGGACAAATACCGGCAAATACAGAAAACACGATCAATGCAATGCACAATATGATGCATGCTATGACATGGCAATATGAATGTGTTTTGGGCTAATGCACCTAAAACCAGATTAAATGAAGTTGGTTTGAATCTAAAATTCAAATTCAAACTCCATATATGATTAATTAAATGCCCTTTATATGATTTGTGCTAAACAGTAGTGATAAGTTGTTCTAACATGCATGAAAATGGTATAGATGGATTCCTTGAATTTTTCTGATAATTTTTCATATATAATTTATTTAATTTGGAGTTACGGTTGAATTTCTATGATTTTTAGAAGTTTTTACAATTTCCTGAATTATAATAAATCCAGAAAATGGTTTATTGCGTCAGCCCCACGTCACAGTGACGTCAGCAGGGTCAACTGGGCTGGCTCGGTCAAACCTGACGTGTGGGGTCCACACGTCAGTGACACAGGAGCTAATCCCGGTCAAACCCAGCGCTAACTGGGGTTTGACCAGGGGTGGGGCCCGCTGTCAGTGGCCTAGGGGGTTGGTTAGTGTGGGGGGGTTAGCCGCTAATGATGCCCACGTCATCATCGCCGGACTTACGCCGGCGGCGACCAAAATGGCGGCGGCAACGCGCCGGACTTGCGCTAAAGGCGACGGAGGCGGCGGCTGAGGGCACCAGGGCATAGCCCTCGCTCTTGCGCATCCAGAGAGCCAAATGGGAGGGGTTGGGGTGGTTCGAGCTCGCCGGGGTCGAGCTCGTGGCGGCGGCCGGCGTTCGGGAGCAGCCGAGTATGGTGCTAGAGGGCACGGGAGGCGGAGCTACTGGTAGCTGCAGGTTCGTGGGGGCGCGCTGAGCACACTGGTGTACTCGGGTGAGAGCTCCAGTGGCTGCCGCGCGTTAGCCAGAGAGCAGAGGAGCGCGTCGGGACCCTGGGGACCTGGGGAGCACACGGGAGCTACTGGAGCGAGCGGAAGAGCGCCGGGACGCGAGGTTCACCGGCAATGGCGATGGCCGGAGCTCGGTGCTTGCGGGGAAGGCGGCTACAGCACGGGAACGAGCAGAAAAGGAGGGGGAAAACAAAGAAGATCTTACGGCGGTCCTGGAGATCAGCACGGGAGGCTCGGGGACGGCCTGGCTGCAGCCAATCGACGACGGAGAGGTCCGGCGACCGGCGGTGAAGAAGATGGCGATTGCGTTGCTTCGGTGCCTCCGGGCTCGCGAGTTTCACCGGAGAGGAGCCGCTCGAGGTAGCAGAGGCGATGGACGACTCGAGGAGGCGAGGCGTGCGCGGTGGCTACAGATACGGTTGACGGCAGCGAGAGGCGTGCTCGGGGCTGCGAGAGAGAGGGCAGCAGGGGAGAGAGGAGCCGACAGGGAGGAAGTGAGAGGGGGTCGGGGGTGTCGTGGCGTCGCGGAAGGCGACCAGGGCGACGAGGGGGTAGCCAGGCAGGCAAGGAGGAGCTGGCGCGGCTCGCCTGCGCGTCGGGCACGCAGCTGCTTCGGGGCGAGGGGAGGAAGACGACGGAGGGTAGCGGTGGCGGGCTGGGCCGGCCAGGTGGGGGAGCTGGGCCGGTCCTGTTGGGCCACCAGGTAAGCGCCAGGTAAGATGCTTTGCTCTTTTTTTTATATATATATTTGTTCTGTTTTCTTTATTTAATTCTTTTGCCACTGTTTGAATTAAAAATAATAATTCAAACAATGCCAAAGCTCCTCTGAATATTTTTATATTGCTAGATGGACTTTTCCAAAAGCTTATAAAATATTTCAGGGGTATTTGAAATTATATTCTAGTTATATGAATATAATTCAGATTCAAATAGCTAATGATTTAAATTCAAAGTCCCAAAAATAAATCCTTTTAAAATGTTCATTATTTTTGGTTTGCAATCAAAACCCTTGCCAAAAATATTAAACATCTAAGAGGAGCATTTTGGAACAATGAATGAGATTTTAGGGTTTTTGCCCTTCTTTATTTAGGGTTTTGAGGCTTCTGACTTCCTCAGTTCAAGTTTTAAAAATTTAAACATGATGCACAGATGGAAGCAAGCACAGGACAGGTCAGAGCTAGGGATGTGACAGGTCCACTTGGGAAGCCAGTACCCATGGCTCATTTTTTGTGGTGACGTTTGCGCCCGCGGTCTTGGATTTGGCTTCGGGTATAACCATGGTGGTGAAATACCGTTCTTCTTTTAGGACGCTCTTGGCCCATCTGACACGGAACATCGGGACCTTCTCTCTAGCATAGCTCAGCTCCCAGATCTCCTCGATCCTTCCGTAATATCTGTCCTTGTCGTTGCCGGTGTAAGATTCCATCGTTACCCCGGAGTTCTGATAACCATCGCTCTTCATGTCCTTATCCTTGATGTAGAATGTGTAGCCGTTGATATCGTACGCCTCATAGGTCATCAGGTTGTGCTCGGCGCCCTGTGACAAGGCGAATATGAGTTGTTCTTCCGCGGAAGAATCCTCATGTAAAGGGTACGCCAGAAGCTTCTGCTTTAACCAACGCGTGAAACATGAGTTGTGCTCTTTGATTATATCTCCGTCCGTCCTCTGTTGGCCTCGGTCATTGTATGTCTTCTCAATAAAGGTTTTGTGCTCTACCACCCAAGGATCGACCACGTCTATGTGTTGTAGATCGACTAGGTTTGCTCTTTCAAAGTCGGCGAGTCGACCCTCGAAGTCGACATGCATTTCGCGGCGACCCTCATGGTGACCCCATCCAGCGAGCCTGCCGAGGTGCCTGTTGACGGGCAGACCAACGGGGTTCTCGATGCCTAGATAATTCGTGCAGTAGGAGATGCACTTTTCGGTGAGAAAGCCCCTGGCTATACTTCCCTCTGGACGTGACATGTTTCGAACGTATCCTTTGATGACACCATTCATCCTTTCGAACGGCATCATGCTGTGCAGGAACGTCAGCCCGAGTTGAATGATATCCTCCATGATATGGACCAGCAGATGCACCATAATGTCGAAGAATGCAGGTGGGAAGTACATCTCAAGCTCGCATAGTATCACCACGATCTCTTCTTGTAGCCTTCTGAGTTGCCTCACGCCAATGGACTTCCGAGAGATGACGTCGAAAAAGTTGCATAGGCCAAATAGCGTTTCACGGACGTGCGCGTCCATGATCCCACGGATTGCAACTAGAAGTATCTGCGTCATCAGCACGTGATAGTCATGAGACTTCATGCCACTGAATTTCTGCTTCGCTGGGTCTAGGTATCTGCTTATCTTCCCCGCGTAACCGTAAGGAAGTTTTACTCCTAGGAGGCAGGTGAAAAACTGCTCGATCTCCTCCTGACTTAGAGTGAAGCACGTGGGAGGGTAGTCATTTCCGGTCTTCTTGGCTTTTTTGCCTTTGCGACGACTTTCTATGTCCTGCTTCGCCTCATCATCATCATCATCATCATCATCATCATCATCATCATCATCATCATCATCATCATCATCATCAGCGTGAAGCTCCTGCCTGATGCCCATTGATTTCAAGTCTGCCGTTGCTTTCGGCCCATCTTTGGTCGTCTCTGGCATGTTGAGCAGGGTACCAAGCAGACTCTTGCACACGTTCTTCGTGATATGCATGACATCAAGGCTGTGAGGCACACGATGGATCTTCCAGTACGGCAAGTCCCAGAAAACAAACCTCGTTTTCCATACCTTCAGCAGCGGCTCTGGCGCCTTTCGCTTCTTTCCCGGCTCTGGCGCATTTTGCTTCTTTCCCGGCAGTGGGCAGTCTTTCCAATTTTTCAACAGCTCGTCTATTTCCTCACCGCTCCTCGTACATGGGCGTTTTCGGGGTTCGGTTTCACCATCGAACAGATCCTTGCGTTTCCTCCACGGGTCATCATCGCGAAGCCACCTTGAATGTCCCACGAACACGGTTTTTGAAGACCCGGGATCTCTATCTAGCTGGCGATACATTGTGTCATCCATGCACCTTACGCATCCAGAAAATCCGTGGACTACCTGCCCCACGAGATATCCATAACCGAGATAGTCGTGCACCGTCGTGAGCAGTGCGGCTCTCATAGGGAAATATTCTTTCTCTACGGCGTCCCACGTATTGGCTGGCGTTTTCCATAGCGTGTCTAGCTCCTCCTTCAGCAGCCCCAGATACAGATTGATGTCGTTCCCTGGTTGTTTCGGCCCTTCAATTAGCATACTCATGTGAATGTACTTCCTCTTCATGCACAACCAGGGGGGAAGGTTGTACATCCACACAAACACAAGCCAGGTGCTATGTGTGCTTCTCTGGCTGCCAAACGGATTGACTCCATCGGTGCTCGCGCCCAGCACGATGTTCCTTGGATCCTTCCCAAATTCTGGGTATTCGAAGTTCAACGCTTGCCACTGGCTCGCATCCTTAGGGTGACTCAGCATCTTGTCTTTTTTATTTATCTCCGGATCATTTCCGTCATCTTCCCGCTTCTTCTCCTCCCTATCTGCGTGCCAACGCAGGAGCTTTGCTACCTTAGGGTCCGCGAAATACCGCTGCAGACAAGGAGTGATCGGAAAGTACCACACCGATTTTCGAGGAGCTTTCTTCCTCTTCTTGTATCGGGTGACGCCGCACACCGGACATATGGTAGACTCCGCGTGCTCGTCCCGATAAATGATGCAATTGTTCATGCACACATAGTATTACACGTGCGGTAAATCCAGAGGACACACGATTTTCTTTGCCTCCTCGAAACTGGTCAGGCACTTGTTCCCCTTGGGAAGACGTTCGTGCCAGAATGACATGTTCTCGTCGAAGCATGCATCGGTCATTTTGTGTTTTACCTTCATCTCCAGAGCCATGAGCGTTACTTTTACGCGGGTATCCTCGGGCCTGCATCCTTCATACAATGAAGTAACCGCGTCTATCTCCAGTTGATGCAGCTTGGCTTTCTCTCGGGCGGCAGCTCTTGCGTTATCCGTCTGCTTGCGAAGCATCTCTTGAATATGAGGGTCCTGCCCCCAGCCTCCATCGTCGTCTGCTCCGGCATCTTCATCTTCATGATCATGCCCTTCGTCTTGATCTTCCTCATCATCATGTACAACATCTTGTACATGATGATTGTGTACATCATCACCGTCGTGATCATGTCCTGGAGATTCTTCGTTTTCTCGCCTGCCCTCGCCGCGGTGGTTGTCTTGTTGCCCTTCCGCATTTCTTGCCCTGCCCCCATGGACGACTTCATAGTCATCTTCATCACCTTGCCACCGATAGCCATCCATGAAACCACGCAAGAGCAGGTGGTCCCGCACCTGCCCGGAATCCGGGTCCGCAATAAGGCTCTTCAGCTTGCATCTTCGACACAGACATCTTATCTACGTCTCGTTCTTTTGAAGCATCTCGGCCTTCGCGGAGCTCAAAAACCTATTCACGACGCCTTCGGTCATCGTGCGGACCATGGTCGCCTGCGGGGGAGAGCAAAACGATATTTTAGAACCAAGAAAAATTTTGGCATGACCTTCCCTAAAAATAGGACCAAAAAGAATGCATAGTGCCAAAATTCTCGCCGAAACGGAAATGAATCAACATTCCGGCAAAATATTGGCAACTATCGCATTTCAAATACTGGTACCTACAAACACAAACATATATGCAACACCACAAACACAAGCATCACCACAAACATACATAGATCTAGCTAGGCCACAAAAAGTGCATGTGCATGTTGTTGGAGCGAGCTAGGGAGAAAAAAAGTAGATCTACATCATGAAGATAGCTTTCCCCTTACTTACCTATCAAAAAAGGTAATTTCACCACTTAATTTTGATGAATCTATGGGGGAAATGAGGTGAGGAGGAGGAGGCAGCCGAGACAAGCTTGGAGGAGGAGGTGGAGAGAATAAAGTGGGGAAAGTGAGTGGGTATGTGGGCTGTCCAAAATATCTTGTTGGTCCCAGGTTACTAATGGCGCACCGCCATAAAATGCGCCATTAGTAACCCTGGTTACTAATGGCGCACCAGCAGGCGGTGTGCCATTAGTACTTTTTGCAGAAAAGTAAAAAAACATATGTATTCTAATGGCGCACTGTGGGAAAGTGCGCCATTAGTAGTTTAAACTAGTAATGGCGCACTTCGACATGGTGCGCCATTAGTAGGTTTGCAAAAAAGTAATATATATATATATATATATATATATATATATATATATATATATATATATATATATATATATATATATATATATATACTAATGGCGCACTGTATGGGTGGTGCGCCATTATTAGTTCTAACTAGTAATGGCGCACTTTGGCATCATGCGCCATTAGAGTGTATGGAAAAATGGAAAAAAAATTCAATACTAGTGGCGCACCGTGTACCTGGTGCGCCATTAGTGTCTTCCACACTAATGGCGTACCACCAACCGGTGCGCCATTAGAATATAGTAGTGGCGCACTGCTTGCCTGGTGCGTCATTAGTATCAATCCTATCTATAGCCCTTTTCCTAGTAGTGCGGGGGCGAGCTGTTCCTCTGGGTCAAAGCGTGGATCAGTGCCTCTAACATGTGTACCAACAGGCAACCAGTAAATGTTAGAAGTTAAACTACAATTGCACAAATGTTGTCAAATAGTGTAAGACATGGGATGCAACTAACCTAGACGGCAAACAATAGCACCGCCCGTTATCACCCTACATAAGTACATGGACATGCATGTTAAGTACAACAGGGTTAGCATCTACCAAAAATAGCAAATGCGCAGAATCTCTAGTAATATCTTGAATCCTGTTCTTTAAGTTTGTTGCTGGTATTGGTGAAATTGAGCTGGACAGTTAATACTTTAACATCACAGAGTGTGTAGTACTGAAATAAACAAGGCACGAACATGCTTAATACATCAACCGTACAAAACATAGCCATTGCAAGTGGTATTGGTAAGATTGAGCTGGCCAGATCATACCTGGTAATTCCTGAGAGATAGTTGCTGGGACACTTCATCTGGGCCAAAGCCTTCACCAAGTCGGTGACGGCCGAGGCGAGGTGTTCCTCCGGGTCAACACGCATAGCGGCCATCGTGCCATCGACCGCCATCAGCTCCTTGACCTCCATGTGATATGTGGTTGGGTTGTGCGGCGATGCTCTGGAGGTAGGGCGGCGGGGATTTGGAGGCATGAGGATGTTTCGTAGGCGCCACTTAAGCAATCAGGCCGGTGCCGTGATAGAGATCGGTTGGTTACCTGACTGGATTGACGATGCTCAGGCAAAACGTAGTTGTGGTTGAAGCTGTGGTTGTAGCGGCGACGGTTTGAGCTGATGGTAGGGGGAGGGGGAGGGGGAGAAATTGAGGAAATTTGACGGGTGGGGATGTGGTGGGGGGAATAAATTCTGAAATCACGCGTCTAATGGAAATTTCAACGTGAAACTTGAAACTTGGGCGGGGGAAACACACAACACAGTCGAAGCGCATAAAATACTCGTGCATGAGAAAAGAGAAAATTTGCAGATCCCATCTCCAAAAAAATGTACACGTGTAGTGATTTTTCCAGTCAATGGTACACTTGGTTTATTAGGAAACATCGCACAGGTAACTGACTTATGGAGCACAAACACAAAAAACGCACACGGGCGCCGTAGAAACCATGTGTTTTGTGATCTTATAATAATTCTTATATCAATCGGCATCTCCAAACGCACCTAATTTCAAAAATCTCTTTCATTGTATCAGGATTATTCAATGTACATGAACGAGGCAAGGTGACACCCGATGAGCAATCATCGGTTTATGAAATGCAATCAAGTGTCAACCTTGCTCGCTCACATAGCCATATTTGATCCTATGCAACAAGAGAGAAGCTTGCTGCCTTCCACCGGCGTGGCAATTTAAGCCAGTGTGCGGCCAACTCGCGCGGCCAGCTCTAGTCTCTGGTGGCTGCAAGCGTACGTTTCGGGAGTATTTAGGGCCGGGGTGTGGCTACAAAACTTCAGTAAACACATGCTAATCAACGCTCAAAGTACTCAAAGGATGCGCCTACCCACATTGTACGTTAATAATAGATAATACCAGCTTAAATTATTACTTGTAATTTTATCTAAAACTAGTACATGTGTAGTACAGGTAGATGCTCGTAATTAATTATACAAACTTACATGCTGCCATCGGGGCATGCTAGCCAGACGTCGTCATTCTCCTTCCCGGCCTTGTAGGCGGCGGCCCACCATGCTTCGATCTCCACCGAGGTCTCCTCAGCATGGCGTGCGGCCTCTTCTTTGTTGCAGTGGCGGGACTCTCTTTTCTTGACTGCTTTCTGTCTTTTCTGGTCCTTCTGTGCGGCTTTGGCCGCCTCTAGATCAACCTCCCATTCGGCCATGGCAGCATTAAATTCTGCCTACGTACTTGTGCCACCACCGCTGGTGATGAACTTGGCGCGGCGAGATGCCATCTCTTCCTTCCCATGTGTGCGGTCGCAGGCAGCGAGGAACGCGGTGCGGTGAGATGTCATCGCTTCCTTACCAGTTACTTTGCGCCGCAGTGTCATGAACGATGCTTGGGGAGAGCTCTGGGACGAAGTGGCGGGACAGCCGTACAGTGCAGTGGTTTCTAAGAGCTCAACGACAAACAACGAAGGAAATTTGGCTTCCCTTACAAATTTGCTCGTTCATTTTCGCACACGGTTCATCTCCGTCGCCTCCGGAAACAGTGTGCGCTGAGCCTATTGTGTGTTGCGTTATGATTGGCCGGAACCCTAGCCACCAAGATCGCCCGTGTGCACCATAGGATGCGCCTTGATCAAAAGACAATCCACGTCCCTCACATCACAGCCATGCAGCTTTAGCTGGATTGGATTCATATTCACTAAATGCCTAGAAAATGCACATAATCCCCGAAATATGGTACATGAGCCCCCAAAAAATGCCAAATTCGAACACGGTGATTTGTAGGGTGTATGTTCATCATAGAAAAAAACTCAATGGCAAAGAAAGAAAAAAATTGGATTCCCCTTCAATCTTGGTGATTTCCCTCTCGAAAGCATGGAACCTCCTCACTGATGGTTCGATTTATGAAGGGCGGGCATGATGACATAAGCCAAACCTTCTCAAATTTTTACCAGGTCATGGTAAGGCCATACCATGGCACCATGCCAGGCGCCATGTTTGTCAATCATTTATTTCATTTTTCTATAGTTGAAAACCCAATAAACAAACATTTGTTGTTGGCTATTGCCACACATTTCATCGAAATATCTGCCCATTCCCTGTAAAAGGCATGAGAATTTACTAAATGGCATGATCATGGTTTTCCAAGCCATTATTGTGCACCCTTTCATGCAGCGATTGTTTGAACTTTAATTATGTGCATTAATGCCTAGAAAATGCACATAATCCCCTAAATATAGTAAATGAACCCGGAAAAGTGCCAAATTTTAACACGGTGATTTGCAATGTGTATATTCATCATAGAAAAAGTCATGGATAAAGGACAAAGGAAATTTGGATTCCCCTTAAATATTGGTGATTTCCCCCTCGAAACCATGAAACTTCCTTGGTGATGGTTCGATTTATGAAATGCATGCATGATGAAATAAGGCAAACATTTTAAAAAATTTACCAGGGCACAGTGAGGCCATACCATGGCATCACACCTGGCATCATGTTTTCCAAGCATTTATTTCATTTTTCTATAGTTGTTATCCCAATAAAATACGCGTTTGTGGTTGACTATTGCCACACATTTCCTTGAAATCTCTGCCCATTCCTTGTAAAAGGCATGAGAATTTACTAAATAGCACAAGTATGGTTTTCCAGACTATTCTTGAGCACCTTTTCATGCATCAATTCTTCAAATTTGAATTTTGTATATTAATGCCTAGAAAATGCACATAATCCCCTAAATATGGTAAATGAGTCCGAAAAATACCAAATTTGAACAAGTTGCATTGGAGGCAGTATGTTGATCATTGGAAAAAAACGGAATGACAAACTAGGACGGAAATTTGGATTCCCCTTCAATCTTGGTGATTTCCCCCTCGAAACCATGAAACTTCCTCGCTGATGGTTTGATTTATGAAGGGCGTTCTCTGACAATATACTCCGCGGTATGACCCGACCAGAAATATGACCCAGGCAGACTTGGCGGCTCACCAGAGACCCGGCTGACACTTGGCGACTCACTGGTCTGGCGAAACTCACGAGCCCGATGACTCACTAATGGCCCCGATGGCGGGTCATATAGAGTATTAGGCCCGAGGTCCAGAAGGCCGGCTCATGTTATCACTATAAGAAATATGTCAACTTGTGACCTTCTGTCAGTGACCCTGAAAGAATTGGTCATAAATCTACGACCATTTGAGACCAATTGGTCAAAAGCTGTTCGAGGGGCTCCAAACCCTAAACCATAATGACCATTTTGATAAGAAAGGTCACAATTTCTTTACACAAAATGGTCGTAAAGCAGACAACACTGGTCCACTGCCATATTTCTAGCTGATCACGACCAATATAAATAGTCATAACGTTCTAAACATGGATGCGTTGATATGACTGGACACCACATCATCAATTCCGCCTACGTGTCTTGTCATTTTTGCTTATGTGTCACTTCTAGCAGTTGGTTTGACCACTCACATATTAACTAAAATGATCTGTGGAACTACCACTAACATGCGGGGCCAACTAACACAATGTCAGTGACATGTGGGACCCTTTGTCCACTCACATATTAACTTGTTGAGTACACTGACATGTGAGGCGTACTACTGAACCAACTAATACAATACCTATGACATGTGGGACCGTCCTCCCCTGGAATAAAGGACCTGCAAATTGGCGAATCGCAGCAAAAAGTGGCTCCCGTGGGACTCGAACCTGGAACGTCTCAGTCTCATTTAGAGAACAAACCACCAGGCTACCACCACTTTGGTGATTGGGTAGCGCGCGCGGCCTACTTAAGGTTTCTCTTCGACTGGGCTTGGGCCTTGTTCGGACGAGGCCACCTCCTATTTTTCTTTCTTTTAACATTTCCGTGTGTCGCCTAGGCTTTGGCCCATTCAGGAATAAAGGTTAGTGTCGATGCTATGCTAGAACTTGGGCCGGCCCAGGCCAGGCTCCCTCTTTTTTGTTAGTTTTTTTTTCTGTTTTCTTTTCCATTTTTATTTTTGCTTCATAAAAAAAATTCGGGATTACAAAAAAGATTATAATTCAAAAAATGTACACTAATGCAAAACAACATTCACGAATTCAGAAGTATGTTAACAAATTCTTTAAATTGAATGAAAAAAATAAATTTCATGAAATGTTTTGTATTCAAGAACATTTTTTAATTCAAAGAACATTTTTCCAAAAATCATGAACATTATCGAAATATTATGAAAACTTTTTGAAGTCAATAAACTATTTTCTCAAATTTTTTATCTCTCAAAAAAGGTTCTTCATTATAGGAAAATCTCGAAACAACTTAAAAATATAAAATTACGAGAATAGGAAAATGAAAACACCCTACAACTGCGGTCAAAATGGCAGCATGACCGTCATAGCTAGAGGGAGTCTTTCAAAACTTTTGTTGGATCTCTAATGAAATAACTAGTTGCGTACCTAGAAATGATTTTTGAAAACATAAAGAGAAAACTATGAAACAAATGTAGTTCAAATAGCTAGGAGTTGAATTTTGCAAAACTTTTGGAGTATCTCTAATTGAATAGATACTTGTGTACCTAAAATGATTTTTGAAAAAAATAAAGAGCAAACAATGAGGGAGCTGCACTTCAAATTTGACCCGCTTTCAGCTGAAACGGCGAAAATTTGTGTTTTTCACAAGAGGTGAATGCAAAGGTTTTGACACCCAACCATTTGGTCAATTGTACATAAAATATGGCCTAATATTTTAGAAAATGATTTTATCCAATTTTGCAACAAATATATGGTAGGTCCTTCACACAAAAAACTCATTCTGGGCACTCAAAAAATGGAAATATTTTCGTCCAAAGAAAATGAAAATTTTGTTAGGCAACATTGTTTGCCATTCCAATAAGCACCCTTATGCACAATATGAGATCATTTGAAGAAACTATGCCATGAATCTGGCTATAAGATTGATCATTTGGCTTAAAAGCCATGCATCTTCACACATGATAGCTCGTTTCTGAGAACATTTTTTCAAAACAATTACCATATTACAAGTTTATTATTTTTCCTGGTAAGTTGGTCACATATAATGAAACAATGCGAAGGTTTTCCAATTTTTGGATTTTTTTATTTTTTATGCCCGTCTTAATATGTGGTCAAAACGGCGGGCATGACTGTTCCTAGCTAGTGGTTGAATCTTGGAACTTTTTTGTGTTTTTATGATTAAATAGAAACTTATGTACCTAGAAATGATTTTTGGAAAAAATAAATAGCAACCTATGAGGCAGGTGCAGTTCAAATTTGACCCGCTTCCCACTGAATCGGCGGAAATTTGTCTTTTTCACGAGAGGTGGCTCGAAACTTTTGATACACAAATATTTGGTTAATTGTGCATTATATATGGCCTATTATTTTATAAAAATGATTTGGTACAATTTTGTAACAAATATTTGCTAGGTCCTTCACAAAAAAACTCATTTTGGAGACTAAAAAATTAGAAAAATGAATTTCTTGTGCAAAAAAATGAAAACTTCCTTAGGCAACATTGTTTGCCATCCCAAAATGCACCCTTGTGCACAATATGAGATCATTTGAATAAACTATGCCATGAATGTGGCCATAAGTTTGATCATTTGGCTTTAAAAGCCATGAATCTTCACACATGAGAGCACGTTTTTTAGAACACTTTTTCAGAATAATTGCCGTATTACAAGTTTATTATTTTTCCTAGTAACTTGGTCACATATAATGACACAATGCAAAGCTTTTCCAATTTTTTGTTTTTTTTTTATATTTTTATGCCCGTTTCAATATGCGGTCAAAACGGTGGGCATGACTTGTTTACCTAGAAATGATTTTCGGAAAAATAAGTAGCAAACTATGAGGCAGGTGCAGTTCAAATTTGACCCGCTTCCTGCTGAATTGGCAGAAATTTGTCTTTTTCATGAGAGGTGGCTCGAAACTTTTGATACACAACCATTTGGTCAATTGTGCATTATATATGGCCTATTATTTTATAAAAATTATTTGGTACAAATTTGCAACAAATATTTGCTAGGTCCTTCACAAAAAAACTCATTTTCGATACTAAAAATTTAGAAAAATGAATTTTTTTGCAAAGAAAATGAAAACTTCCTTAGGCAACTTTGTTTGCCAACCCAAGATGCACCCTTGTGCACAATATGAGATCATTTGAACAAACTATACCACGAATGTGGCCATAAGATTGATCATTTGGCTTAAAAGCCATGCATCTTCACACATGATAGCTCATTTCTGAGAACACTTTTTTTAAAAAATTACTGTATTACAAGTTTATTATTTTTCCTGGTAACTTGGTCACATATAATGACACAATGCGAAGGTTTCCCAATTTTTTTGAATTTTTTTGAATTTTTTATGCTTGTTTCAATATGCGGTCAAAACTGCGGGCATGACCGTTCCTAACTAGTGGTTGAATCTTGGAACTTTTTTGTGTTTCTATGATTAAATAGATACCTGTTTACCTAGAAATTATTTTTGGAAAAAATAAATAGCAAACTATGAGGCAGGTGCAGTTGAAATTTGACCCGCTTCCTACTGAATCGGCAGAAATTTGTCTTTTTCATGATAGGTGGCTCGAAACTTTTGATACACAACCATTTGGTCAATTGTGCATTATATATGGCCTATTTTTTATAAAAATGATTTGGTCCAAATTTGCAACAAATATTTGATAGGTCCTTCACAAAAAAACTCATTTTGGACAGTAAAAAATTAGAAAAATGAATTTTTTGTGCGAAAAAAATGAAAACTTCCTTAGGCAACATTGTTTGCCATCCCAAGATGCACCCTTGTGCACAATATGAGATCATTTGAACAAACTATGCCATGAATGTGGCCATAAGATTGATCATCTGGCTTTAATAGTCATGAATCTTCACACATGAGAGCTTGTTTCTGAGAACACTTTTTCAGAATAATTACCGTATTACAAGTTTATTATTTTTCCTAGTAACTTGGTAACATATAATGACACAATGCAAAGGTTTTCCAATTTTTTGTTTTTTTTTTGAATTTTTTATGCCCGTTTCAATATGCGGTCAAAACGGCGGGCATGACTTGTTTACCTAGAAATGATTTTCGGAAAAATAAATAGCAAACTATGAGGCAGGTGCAGTTCAAATTTGACCCGCTTCCTGCTGAATTGGCGGAAATTTGTCTTTTTCACGAGAGGTGGCTCGAAACTTTTGATACACAACCATTTTGTCAATTGTGCATTATATATGCCATATTATTTTATAAAAAATATTTTGTACAAATTTGCAACAAATATTTGCTAGGTCCTTCACAAAAAACTCATTTTCGATACTAAAAAATTAGAAAAATGATTTTTTTTTGTGCAAAGAAAATGAAAACTTCCTTAGGAAACATTGTTTGCTATCCCAAGATGCACCCTTGTGCACAATATGAGATCATTTGAACAAACTATGCCACGAATGTGGCCATAAGATTGACCATTTGCCTTAAAAGCCATGCATCTTCACACATGATAGCTCGTTTTTGAGAACACTTTTTTAGAAAAATTACCTTATTACAAGTTTATTATTTTTCCTGGTAACTTGGTGACATATAATTACACAATGCGAAGGTTTTCCAATTTTTTTGATTTTTTTTGAATTTTTTATGCTTGTTTCAATATGCGGTCAAAACGGCTGGCATGACCGTTCCTAGCTAGTGGTTGAATCTTGGAACTTTTTTGTGTTTCTGTGATTAAATAGATACCTGTTTACCTAGAAATGATTTTTGGAAAAAAAATAGCAAACTATGAGGCAGGTGCAGTTCAAATTTGACCCGCTTCCTACTGAATCGGCGGAAATTTGTCTTTTTCATGAGAGGTGGCTCGAAACTTTTGATACACAACCATTTGGTCAATTGTGCATTATATATGGCCTATTATTTTATAAAAATGATTTGGTCTAAATTTGCAACAAATATTAGCTAGGTCCTTCACAAAAAAACTCATTTTGGACACTAAAGAATTAGAAAAATGATTTTTTTGTGCAAAGAAAATGAAAAATTTCTTAGGCAACATTATTTTCCATCCCAATATGCACCCTTGTGCACAATATGAGATCATTTGAACAAACTATGCTATGAATGTGGCCATAAGATTGATCATTTGGCTTAAAAGCCATGCATCTTCACTCGTGATAGCTCATTTATGAGAACACTTTTTCAAAATAATTATTGTATTACAAGTTTATTATTTTCGTGGTAACTTGGTCACATCTAATGACACAATGCGAAGGTTTTCCAATTTTTTGATTTTTTTTCGAATTTTTCATGCCCGTTTCAATATGCGGTCAAACGGCGGGCATGACCGTTCCTAGCTAGTGGTTGAATCTTGGATTTTTTTTGTGTTTTTATGATTAAATAGATACTTAGGTACCTAGAAATTATTTTTGGAAAAAATTAATAGCAAACTATGAGGCAGGTGCAGTTCAAATTTGACCCGCTTCCTGCTGAATCGGCGGAAATTTGTCTTTTTCACGAGAGGTGGCTCGAAACTTTTGACACCCAACCATTTGGTCAATTGTGCATTATATATGGCCTATTATTTTATAAAAATGATTTGGTCCAAATTTGCAACAAACATTTGCTAGGTCCTTCACAAAAAAACTCATTTTGGACACTCAGAATTTAGAAAAATGATTTTTTTGTGCAAATAAAATGAAAGCTCTATTTGGCAATATTGTTTGTCAGTCCAATATGCACACTTATGCAAAATACGAAATCATTTTGACAAACTATGCCTTTTGTATGTTTAGAAAAAATTTAGTGGATTGGATGGACCAATGAGATGCGAGGAACCGCCTTCACGCGGATCACCAAATTGGACTCAATCTGAGCCATCCATGGCGCACCCATCCAATGCTGGAGCTTCTCCCAAGAAAAAAACCTAACTCACCACCCAACGCTGACCCACTCTCTCCCCCTCCCCTCGACCCCCCAGATCCCACCTCCTCCTCCTCTCTCTCTCTCTCGATCCCCTGCAGTTCCAGCCGCCGCCGCCGCCGCTCGCCTCCATCCTCTCCCCAACCCCGATCGGCCTCCACTGCACTCTACCACCGGCGCCAACCCAACCACCACCAACATCTACCCCTCCTCTCCCCTCACCCAAGAACGAGAGAGGGAGACAGAGCCGAGGGCCAGATCCACTCACCAAGTCCCTCTCTGTCGCCGCCATCTAGATCTAGGCCGGATGATTCCGGCTGCGCGCAACACACTCCTATGCTCATCGCGCACCTTGCTCGACCCCGTAGACCTCCTCCATCTCCTCACCTAATGACTAATCTCTACCTCGGCTGGATCTCGGCTGCGTGGTTGGTGCAGGATCTGCATTTGCTGGCGGCGATGGAAACACATGGCGCACCGGGTGGACAACGACTCCGGCGTCCGGCGTCGGCAGGTCCAATGTCCCCTCCCACTGCACCCGCAGCGCGTTCTACCTCGAGTACAAGTCCACCATCGGCGTCGAGTTCGCCACCCGCACCCTCCTCGTGAGTACTCACCACCATGGGAACGCCGGCATCCACGTCGACAACACGTGCTGGGAACTTTACCGCCTCGAGCACGGCATCCAGGTTCGTCATACCCCATCTCCCGCCTCTCGCCCCTTCTCATGTCGACTCGTATGCGGTTTCTCGGATGTGTTGATTGGTTGGAGAGGGTTTCCCGTTGTGGATCTTCTCTAGTTTGGAATATTTAGCTTGTAATTGATGCGCGATTTGAGCTATGATGGGATTACTCGATTACCTTTCCGTGCAGGTCTAGTTGTTTTCACGCGAGGATGCGACAATTAGTGTTCGATCCGCGCGACCCTTCTGAATTGGTCAGGAACATGAACTGTTCGTAGTCCCTAATTTAAGCCTCCGACCTGTGATGTTTAGTCATTTCATTTTGTATTTTAGATCTGATATGCAATTGGAGTCCTAGGATCGTACTTTTTAGGAGAAATGAATACACTTCTGCACTAGTTTAGTTGCCACTTTTGTGTGAAATCTCAGATCTACTTAGGCCATTATCATGCTTTCCATGGTCAGTTTTGATGTGTTCTAAAATTATGACCTGCATCCAACTAAACACCTCATTGTTCCCTGCTGTAGCCTGATGGACAGACGAAATATGACAAGACCATCCGGTGATTCGTTGCTTGCAAACAACAACTAGTAAATCGGTCACCGTGGGGGCGGGCACATGAGATTTAGAGAAGAGATGCTGCTGCCTGCCTATACTAGTTCATATGTATCCAGCCTCCTAGATCTACCATACTCACCTCGTTTTACTGTGCTACTAGTAGTTCCTAGGCCATTAGCTCATGCTTGCTTTTTTTGCTGCACAATGCTCATTTTGCTGCTAGTGTCCATTTAGCAGTTTTTTACTATGTTTTGGCCTAGTTTTGTTCACGTGTATAATAAGCATCCTGAATGCTCACTTAGCAGTGTATTAATAACACTGCTAGTTTTATTCGCGTGTATTCAGATTAATACACTGTGTTATTAAACTGCACAATGCTCATCCTGTTGACTACTTGTCGATTCTCCGCATAACGAAAGGCTGCCATGTCTTTTCCACTTTCCTTTTCACTTTCTGTAATGCTAACTTGATGATAACCCTATTGTTTGTTGGCTATTGCAACCCAGCAGCGACGCTTCCATTTTAACGCATGTACTAGTGTGCTAAAACTTGCAAAAGACACAAATCTTGAGCTTTCTTTACCAGCTTGTTGCTGCTGCTCCTTGTGTACAATGATTGATGTTGCTCTAGTTAGTGTTGTAGAGGAAGAAAGAGGATGTATTTATATTACTTGCTTCTGCTGCTTATATATAGACATGTATGTATGTTTACTTCATTTCTTCCTTCTCTCTCCAATCCCCTCCTAATGAATTTGTTTGTTTGATTTTGATTAGCAGGCTCGTCCCTGGACCAGATGTTCAAGTACAACCCCATCCACCGCAACGACCTGGAGTTAGGTATGTACTCGTCTTGTTGAACAAATGGGATAGATGTTTCATGGCCTAATGATTGATGCTAAGCGTAAATACATGAATCTGTAGCGGTCCAGATGAAGAGTGTGATTTGATTTGTTTGGGTTTGAACTGATCGTGTGCGCGCGCGTGTGTGTGTCTACAAGGGAGCATTCTTAAGTTACTACTGTACTGTTATTTTATGTCCTGCTACAGTTTGACACTATTAATTAGGCTTGCTGGACATGTCATGGTACAAGCCTTTGCCTTTTCTAGAATCAACAAATGTTTATCTACTGTAAAGTACTCTTGGGTTCCATGTTAAAACAAACTAATGGCTATATATCCTAGTAATATTAAACAAAGCTATATGGCTGTTGATGATATATCTTAGTAATTTTAGTTTTGGATGTGTCCAATGCAAACATTACTATCAACTGTCAACTTGATTCTAAAATGTCTCATGGACTTCATTATTCTGTTATTTATTGATAAATATGATGTTAGATTTACTTCTATTTTGTTCCTAAATATTTTGTTTTGTAATGTGCAGATGTTGGGCTTTCATGTTTCTTCGTGAGCGTCAGTACAAATAAGTCGGATGAAGAATAGTTCTAGCTCATTGGAGCTAGTTTTGAGAGTAATGGAGTCCTTTATGCTGCTCCTATTTGTATGTGTGTTATATGATGTAGCAGAATCTCGCTCATGTGATTGTACACTTGTGGAGCTTGTTATCTGATTGTAAACTTGATGTTGATCACATTTGTATGTGTGTTATATGATGTAGCACTTTGATGGTTGATAACATTTGAACTATTTCATGTGTTCTATGTGCCAATTTAAATACTAGGTATTTATTTGCGTTAAATTAAAAAATTGAAGAATATTGCCCTGACGGCTAGGACCTGATAATGGGGACCCACCTGACTAGTGAACCCACTCTATGAAAAAAGAAAAAAATTAAATTGTTGAGACAAAAAGGCCATGGCCATTAAATAAAAAGACTACAACGTTGGGCTTGATCCATGAAGCTGACAACAAATTCATAGGTAAAAAAATATAAATGGGCTGAATTAATGGGCTTGGCCCATGTAAAACACTGAATTGGACTGGGCCGATTCTTGTGCCACATCAGATTGCCACGTCGGATGCTTACGTGGCTTGGGGAGGCTACTAGTGACCAAAACTAAATAGTAGGCATATTTTGGTCATAAACGTCTACGATCTTCTCACAGAGAAGGTCGTTAATTTCAGTTTACGACCGTCAGCTTTTAACCATCTGTTTTTGGTCACAAAAAGGTCACAAATGGAAAATAATGACCATTAGTGACCAATAGTCAAGGTCACAAGTTGACATATTTCTTGTAGTGTATGGTGGGCCCGCTTAAGAGGAAAGCATAAGGAATATTCCCTTACAAAGGAAGCAAGACTAGGACTCCACTTGTAATAGAGTAATCCTAATCCTACTAGGACTAGTCATGTAACCCGCACCTTCAACTTATATAAGGAGGGGCAGGGCACCCTAAGAGGGACAAGCAAGATGTAACATCCCAAATTTTCAATTTGGAATTTTGTACATTAGATTATCATTGCATATCATATTTTATTGCATTTTTGGTTGATCCTAGAAATTCCACGCAACTCAAGTACCTCCGGAGAGAGTTGGGGATTTCGTTATTTTCATATTTGAGTTTTCTCAAATTTTAAAAAGAGGATCATTTGGTTTTAATCATTTTTCTCTTCGAATATTTCTTATAAAAAAAGAGAGGGGATAAAATGACTTATCTGGAATAAAGAAATATTGGAGGAAAATATTAAAATCAAATAATAAATTTATTATGAGTTTAATCGCTATTTTATTTGAATTAGGAAAAAATGGATTTTTCAAAATTGCAGTATAGGCCCAAATAAATGTTCACTTTGTCCGCAATATTATTAGAGGACCGTGAAAATTTATTTCTGGATTTCTGTAGTCCGTTAATTATTTCTTTTGATTGGTATTTTTGTGTCAGGATTATTTAAAAAAAAAGTGAACCGACCTAACCGGGCCGTGTCCGGCTAGGACTCCCGACCCGGCCGGCCTTATAAGCCGCCAACCCACCCCGCACCGAAACCCTAGCCCCGCCCCGCCTCGACCCTGCCGCCAGCCGTGCCGCCGCCGCAACACGCCGCCGCCGCCGCTGCCACTCGCCGTCGCAGCCACGCGCAGCCCCACCGTCGCCGTCCGTCTCGCGCCGTCGTCCCGCGCCGCCGCCCGCAGTCGCCGACCCCGCCGCCGGAGCCGCTCTCCGCCGCCACCACCAACCCCGCCGCCGACGAGGTAGCGGCGGCCGCCGCCGGTTTTCACCGGAAAACCGAACATTTTTTTAGAAAACCCTAGATTCATTTTTTTAATCGGTTTGTTTTTTCGGTTTAGTTAAATAGTGGACGTTAGTCGGTTTGTTCGTTTTAACGAATGTTGTTCACCCGTTAGCCGCAGACATCGGATGTTCATTCTTTAGCCTGTTCGTCGCGTTTTATTCTTCCAGGGTATTTCCACGATTATTTTCGATCGCGATTTCTGCCCTGATCTCCGTTTTAGTTTATCTTTTTGCTCGTTTATCCGATTCAGGCGATTCAAGCGCCTAGATCTTCGACGTGAAGCCCTCTTTCCGTTTAACCAACTTGAACAAGGTTTTGGTTCTGTAAAATTTGACTTTTGTCTAGATTAGTAAATGGATCTTATTTCTTTCATAGTTTGAGTTTCGTTGCTCCGTTTGATTTGATTCTTTTTGCAAACTGGAGTTGTTCAGATCAACTCTCTGGTTAGATCTTCTTATTTGAGTTTTACCCGTGCTTCTAGTTGAGTGCTTATGTATGTTATTGTTTGTTTGTGATAGAGTACCTGGAGTGTGAAGCGTGCTACTACGAGTCTCTAGGTTTTGCGGATCATCAGTAAGGCAAGTAACACTTTGATCATACCCCTCTATTACCCAGTTTTTCTGCATTAGATCAACCCTCAAACATTGCATGGTTAGGATCTGTTTAATATGTGGGTATTGTGAAGTAGATGATGAGGTAGAACCTATTGTCATGTTTATTATCAAACCTTTGGGAGTTACTTCTACGTTATGCTTATATTGCTATGCTATGCTAGTAGACGTGGATTGGGTGAGTGTATCCATGACAGATGTGAGTATTGTTAATTAAATGGTTAACTTAAGGTGGCTACTTAAATACACATTCTGGTCGATTGGTTGAGGCACCCTGGAGTACCCAATGGTTGTCAGGGCACCTCGAGAATCCAGTGTTGTCCTAGGATATCCCGGAGGACCCGTGTGATCATCCTACGGTTCGCCACCCAGGCTCAAAGGGATAATAAGATGATTCATGCTAGAAACTTTTCCGTGTGCAGCCACAAGCCAATATGGGCTCTGGCGTAGTTGAGTAAGTTGCTTAAAGCTCTTGAAGAGGTAAACTAGCAGATGTAGTGGGTTGTAGGTGGTACTGTCTACCCAGAGTAGAGAGTTAATGCTTCAGAAAGACTATGTCCCAATCCTCCGATCATTGATGTGTTCGAATCTTGTGGGGAAAAGTGTGCAATCCTTTGCAGAGTCTACAAACTAATCATGGTTAGCCGTGTCCCCGGTTATGGATATCTTGAGTATCTGGTTCTTGGATTATCTTGTTGATCTCATCACTCTAAATTAATTTGTTGGGTTTAATGATGAAGCTTAATTGGGATTGAGTTAGAGGAACCTTCTCAATGTTTTTCAACCACCATGATAGTTAAATAAAATGTATTCCTCTGTTATAGGGAAAAATTGGCTTTATGCAAAACTGTAACCATAGAGCTTTCCACCAGCCATATATGCATGTAGTGATAGCATTCATTCTGCTCATTACTCTATGTGGTACATTGCCAGCATATTCCACATGCTGACTCATTTTGGGCTGCAACATTTCATGTTGCAGACTTTTCAGACGATGAGTAAGGTGCCATAGGTCATTGTCGTTCACTCAGCTATGCCGCTGGAGTTGATGGACTCACTTTATCTTCCAAGCCTTCCGCTGTTATCATTTTTAGATGGCCTTAAGCCATATTATTGTAATAAGTTCTGTTTTGAGACATTCCATGTAATAAGTTTGTGATTGAAACTCTGTTATAAATCCTCAAGTACTGTGCGTGTCAGCATTACCGATCCAGGGATGACACTGATGCACAAATACTAGAATGTTTAAGGTATGGTCGCTACAAGATGGTATCAGAGCACACGCTGACTGTAGGACACGACCACTAAGCTAAAACCATAGGTCACTACTCTCTTCTCATTTATCACTCCTCTCCTTTTCTACTCTATAGGATGGCGGATGCAAGGAACAAGTTTACACAACCGGATGAAGACACTCCTTTTGGACGACACTTGAAGGAAGTTACTAGGTACCTGAACATCGGAACACTAAGCTTCACCGGGACCTACATCGCCACTTTACCAGAAGAGGAGTGTTGAATGATTCAAGTTCAAGTTCCAGGAAGGACGTTCATGCCAGTCACTGAGCCCATAGAGTTTTCTTTTGATGCACCAACCTAGAGTATAGGAAAGAGCATGGCAGTCCACATCACCATGCGAGGCATTGGAGAAGTTTACCACAAATATATCAAGGATACCATCTACCAGATTTCTGGGTGCCGATATGATCAATGGGAGATGATTAGCACCAGGAGGGATAGGTCCATTGCAGCTTTCATCCAGGAGTTAAACCAGCACATTCATCGCCAAGAGAACCAGATGTGTGCATGCATGATAGAACTGAAGAAGGCAATGACCAGGATCACAGAGCTGGAGGAAGAACTCAAGTCTGCACGCGATGGATATGAGGAGGAAATTATGACACTCATGGAGAAGAATGACAATCTGACAAGGAAGCTAGGAATATGCATGGGAGACCCCACGCCAGGAGGAGATGACGACGATTCCGAGCACATTTGTTCGGAGGACTACATCATCATCGACGACACCGACTCAGACCCCGACGATAGCGATTATGAATATGTTGATGAAGCTGGAGCGGATATCATGGAGTCTTCTACCGATTAAAAACTTCTAGTCGACCACCATAACAGTAGTAGTATTCCCCCATGTATATAGTATAACCCGAGCACTTTCGTAACGATAGTTAGACCGATTGTATGCCCTTGTTTGAATTGATTGAAGTGGTTTGATTGTGTTTGTCTCATGTGCATATGGTTCATGTTTCCCCTTGGATCTCATTCTATTCTGTGTTCTCACCTTTTCAAAACCCATCGGATGCCTCCGAGACATGACAATGGATTTGCTTTCCCAACGGAGCTCACTCAGTTGATCCAATAGCAGAATACCCTGATGCAGCTACTAGTCCAGAATCAGAAACAGGGGAACAACAACAACAACAACCCAACACCACCACCACCACCTGTTGATCACTTAGCCCGTTTTCTAAGGCTGAATCCATCGGTGTTCTCTAGTAGCACTGAGCCGATTGTTGCAGATGATTGGCTCCGCAAGATTGGAAAGGAGCTGACCACTATAGGATGCACAGATGTGGAGAGGGTGCGTTTTGCTGCACATCAGCTTGATGGACCCGCAGCATCATGGTGGGAGAATTTCACAGCCACTTACCCCATCAACTCTGTCACATAGGACCAGTTCCAGCAGGCTTTCCACACTGCCCATGTTTCAATAGGAGCTATGGCCATGAAGAAGCGCGAGTTTCGCAATTTGCACCAAGGAGGACGCAGAGTGGGCAGTATGTGGATGATTTTAGTAAGTTAGCACGTTATGCCCCGGATGACGTCGCTGCAGATGCCTTTAAGCAGGAGAATTCTGGATGGACTGAATGATGAGCTGAGCATGCAGTTGATGGTGGCAACATTCAACAACTACCAGGAGTTGGTGGATAGAACTCTCATGATTGAAGGGAAGCAGCAGCAGATTGACAACTGCAAGAGGAAGTATGGACAAGGGAAGTATAATTCAGGAGCTCAAGAGAGGCCCCGTTTTACCCCGAACTCAGGAGGACACATTCACCATAACCATGGAGGCCATAATTCCAATGGAAGAATTTCGCACAACCATAGTGGCCCCAAGAATGGGAATGGGAATGGAGGAAGCAACGGCCAGAACTGTTCCAAACCAGCAACGCCCGCCAAGAAGGATCTAAGTCACATTACTTGTTTCAAGTGCGGGGAGAATCGACATTACACCATGGAGTGTTCAGAAGCAAAGAATGGAAATGGCAATGGAAGCTCTGGGAAGAAGCCCAACCTTTTCAACAGGGGACAAGTGAACCACGTTAGCGTGGAGGAGGTTGAGGCGCAACCCAATGCAGTTATAGGTAAGTTTTTGGTTAAGTCATTTACTAAAATCGTTCTTTTTGATACTGGTGCATCGCATTCATACATATCAAGGGGATTTGTGGATAAGTATAACCTACCAACCCAAGACCTTAGGTCACCCATGTTAGTAACCTCGCCAGGAGCAGAGTATATGGCTAGACTATGGCGTGATCAGTTACCGTTAAGGATAGGTAACTACGTGTTCCCCTTAGACCTAATAGTATTGGAATCACAAGGACTGGATGTAATATAAGGCATGGATTGGTTATCAATGTATGAAGGGAACATTGACTGCGCCAGTAAGTCGATTTTTCTCACCACCCCAGAAGGAAGAAGGATTAAGTATGTATCCCGACATGTGCCGAAGAGGACTCAAGTGAATTCCTTATCAGGAGTTGTACAGGAGGAAGTACCAGTGGTGATGGATTTCCCTGATGTATTTCCAGAGATGTTGCCAAACATGCCACCGGATACAGATATTGAGTTTTTGATTGAGCTTTTGCCAGGGACAGGGCCAATATCTATGTATCGGATGCCCGCAAAGGATTTGGAAGAAATTAAGAAGCGGATTAAGTAGTTACTGGATAAAGGCTATATTCGCCCAAGTTCGTCACCCTGGGGATCACCAGTGCTTCTAGTGGAGAAGAAGGATGGATCGTTGAGGATGGTTGTTGATTATGGGGATTGAATGAAGTGACGTTCAAGACTACCCACTACCAATGATTAATGATTTGTTTGACTAGTTGCAAGGAGCCAAAGTATTTTCCAAGATCGATCTACGATCAGGATGCCACCAGTTGAAGATTCGAGAGCAGGATATACCCAAGACAGCTTTTACCACAAGGTACATGCTATATGAGTATACCGTTATGTCATTTGGTCTGACTAATGCGCCTTCCTATTTCATGAACATGATGAACAAGGTGTTTATGGAGTTTTTGGATAAGTTCATCGTGGTGTTCATTGTGGTATTCTGGTCTACTCAAAGAATGAAGAGAAGCATAAGAAGCATTTGCGTTTGGTACTTGGGAAGCTCATAGAACATCACTTATATGCCAAGTTCAGCAAGTGAGAGTTTTGGTTGAAGGAAGTTGGATTCCTTGGACATGTTATATCCGGAGAAGGAATAGCAGTAGACCCCACCAAGGTTGTCACTATGACTAAATGGAATCACCCACATCGGGTGGGGAGATCCGGAGTTTTCTTGGACTCGCAGGATATTACAGGAGGTTCATTGAGAATTTCTCCAAGATTGCAAAGCCCATGACGGAGTTGTTGAAGAAGGACACCAAGTTCAAATGGACAGAAGATTGTGAAGCCAGTTTCAAGGAGTAGAAGAAACGTTTCATTACAGCCCCAGTGTTGATTCTTCGAGATCAACGGAAGGATTATCAAGTGTATTGCGACGCTTCTCGTCGAGGACTTGGAGCAGTGCTTATGCAGGAGAGAAGAGTTGTTTCATATGCCTCGCGATAGCTTAAGCCTCATGAGCGAAATTATGCTACACACGATTTGGAGCCAATAGCCGTAGTGCATGCATTGAAGACATGGAGACACTTTCTCATCGAAAACCATTGTGAGGTGTACACGGATCATAAGAGTTTGAAGTATATCTTCACGCAGAAGGAGTTGAATCTCAGGCAGAGAAGATGGTTGGAGCTCATCAAGGATTATGATATGAAGTTGCACTATCATCCTGGAAATGCTAATGTAGTAGCCGATGCGTTGAGTCGCAAGAGTCATGTCAACACACTTATGACCGGAGGATTACCCAAGGAGTTAGCAGAGGATCTTCGCGAGCTATGTTTGGAAATAGTTTCGACATGCTATGTAGCAGCATTGGTAATTCAGTCTACCTTGATGGATAAGATCAGAGAAGCTCAGAAGACTGAAAAGGAGATTGCTGAGATAAAGGAAAGGATTAGCAAAGGAAAGGCCAAAGGATTTCGTGAGGATGAGCCGGTACCTTATTGTTTGAAGATCGTGTATATGTGCCTAATGACCCCGAGATCAGGAAGTTGATTCTGCAGGAGGCCCATGCTTCATCGTATTCAATTCACCCAGGAAACACCAAGATGTATCTGGATTTGAAGGACAGTTTCTGGTGGTCCGGGATGAAGAAAGATATTGCTGAGTATGTAGCGGTATGTGATGTATGTCAGAGAGTAAAGGCAGAGCATCAGAAGCCAGTAGGATTGTTACAACCATTGCTGATACCCGAATGGAAGAGGGACAAGCTAGGCATGGACTTTATCATAGGTTTTCCCAGGACGCATTCAGGCTATGACTCGATATGGGTTGCAGTCGATCTGTTGACGAAGGTAGCTCATTTCATCCCAGTGAAGACCACTTACACCAGCGCTAAGTTGGCAAAGATATACATGACCAGGATCGTATGTCTGCATGGAGTTCCGAGGACCATTGTATCAGATAGAGGAACCCAGTTTACCTCAAATTTTTGGAATTAGTTGCATGAGACTTTGGGTACCAGGCTAGAGTTTAGTACAACCTTTCATCCATAGCCAGATGGACAGACTGAGAGAGTCAATCAGATTCTGGAGGACAGTTTGAGAGCTTGTGCGCTAGATTATGGATCTAGTTGGGACGAAAATTTGCCCTATGCAAAGTTCTCTTACAATAACGGTTTTCAAGCCAGTTTGAAGATGGCCCTTTTCGAAGCTTTGTACGGAAGGAGGTGCAGGACACCGTTGCTATGGGATGAAGTTGGAGACCGTCAAGTGTTTGGACCAGATTTAATTAAAGAGTCTGAAGATAAGGTTAAGTTGATTTGTGATAGAAACAAGGTAGCCCAGTCCAGGCAGAAGAGCTATGCGGATTCTAAACGCAAAGAGACAGTTTACAAAGTTGGAGACAGAGTATATCTTCGTGTGTCCCCGCTTTTGGGAGTTAAGCGTTTTGGAGTTAAGGGAAAGTTAGAACCACGTTTTGTGGGACCACACAAAGTTTTGGAGCGTATGGGAGAAGTTTCTTACAAACTGGAATTACCAGAAGGATTGTCAGGAGTTCATGATGTGTTCCACGTTTCCCAGTTGAAGAAGTGCCACTCAGAGATGGCCGATATTCCTTTGAGAGATACAGTGCCACTGGAAGCGATTCAATTGGATAGCGATTTGACCTATGAGGAGAAACCAGTGAAGATTCTCGAGTTTGCTAGCTGAGTCACACGCTATCAAGTTCTGCAAAGTTCAATGGAGCCACCATACCGAGGATGAAGCCACTTGGGAACGAGAGGAGGACCTACAGAAGGACCACCCGCACCTATGTTCTAGCCAACCCTAATCTCGAGGGTGAGATTCATCTTAAGGGGGGTAGGTTTGTAACATCCCAAAATTTCAATTTGGAATGTTATTCATTAGATCATCATTGCATATCATATTTTATTGCATTTTTGGTTGACCCTAGAAATTCTACCAAACTCAAGGACCCGCGGAGAGAGTTGGGGATTTCGTTATTTTCATATTTGAGTTTTCTCAAATTTTGAAAGGAGGATCATTTGGTTTTAATCATTTTTCTCTTCGAATATTTGTTATAAGAAAATAAAAGAGAGGGGATAAAATGACTTCACCGAAATAAAGAAATATTGGAGGAAAAATATTAAAATCAAATAAGAATTTTGTTCGGAGTTTTATTGCTATTTTATTTGAATTAGGAAAAAATGCGTTAGAGGCCCAAATAAGTGTTCACTTTGTCTGCAATATTACTAGAGGACCGTGAAAATTTATTTCAGGATTTTTGGAGTCCGTTAAGTATTTCTTTCATTAGTTTTTCTATGTCAGGAATATTTTTAAAAAAAGTGAACCGACCTAACCCGGCCGTGTCCGGCTAGGACTCCCGACCGGCTGGCCTTATAAGCCGCCAGCCCACCCAGCCCCGAAACCCTAGCCCCGCCCCACCTCGACCCCGCCGCAAGCCGCGTCGCGCTGCCACTCGCCGCCGCCGTCGCTGTCCCGCGCCAGAGCCGCCGCCAGGCATAGTCGCCGACCCCACCACTAATCCCGTCGCCGATGAGGTAGTCGCGGCCGCCGCCGGTTTTCTTCGAAAAACCGAACGTTTTTTTAGAAAACCCTAGATTCGTTTTTTGAATCGGTTCGTTTTTTCGGTTTAGTTAAATAGCGACATTCGTCCGTACGTTTGTTTTAACGAACGCTGTTCACCCGTTAGCCACAGACAGCAAACGTTCGTTTGTTAGCCTGTTCGTCGTGTTTTATTTTTCCCGGGTATTTCTGCGATTATTTTCGATCGTGATTTCTGCCCTGATCTTCGTTTTAGTTTATCTTTTTGCTTGTTTATCCGATTCAAGCGACTCAAGCGCCTAGATCTTCGTCTCGAAGCCCTCATTCTGTTTAACCAACTTGAACAAGGTTTTGGTACTGTCAAATTTGACTTTCGTCCAGATTAGTAAACGGATCTTGTTTCTTTCGTAGTTTGAGTTTCGTTGCTCCGTTTGATTTGATTCTGTTTGGAAACCAGAGTTCTTCAGTTGAACTTTCTGGTTAGATCTTCTTATTTGAGTTTTACCCATGCTTCTAGTTGAGTGATTATGTATGTTATTGTTTGTTTGCGATAGAGTACCCGGAGTGCGAACCGTGCTACTACGAGTCTCTAGGTTTTGCGGATCATCAGCAAGGCAAGTAACACTTTGATCATACCCCTTTATTACCTAGTTTTTATGCATTAGATCAACCCTCAAACATTGCATGGTTAGGATCTGCTTAACATGTGGGTATTAGGAAGTAGATTATGAGGTAGAACCTATTGTCCCGTTTATTATCAAACCTTTGGGAGTTACTTCTATGTTATGCTTATATTGCTATGCTATGCTAGTAGACGTGGATTGGATGAGTGTATCCACGACAGATGTGAGTATTGTTAATTAAATGGTTAACTTAAGGTGGCTACTTAAATACACATCTGGGTGGATTGGTTGAGGCACCCTGGAGTACCCAGTGGTTGTCAGGGCACTTGGAGAATCCAATGTTGTCCTAGGATATCACGGAGTACCTGTGTGATCATCCTAGAGTTCGCCACCCAGGATCAAAGGGATCATAAGATTATTCATTTTAGAAAGTTCCATGTGTAGCCATAAGCCAATATGGGCTCTGGCGTAGTTGAGTAAGTTGCGTGAAGCTCTTGAAGAGGTAGACTAGCAGATGTAGTGGGTTGTAGGTGGTACTGTCTACCCAGAGTAGACGGTTAATGCTTCAGAAAGACTATGTCTCGATCCTCGGATCATGGATGTGTTCGAGTCTTGTGGGGAAGAGTGCGCAAACCTCTGCAGAGTGTACAAACTAATCATGGTTAGTCGTGTCTCCGGTTATGGACATCATGAGTATCTGGTTCTTGGATTATCATGTTGATCCCATCACTCTAAATTAATTTGTTGGGTTTAATGATGAAGCTTAATTGGGATTGAGTTGGAGGAACCTTCTCAATGTTTGTCAACCACCATGATAGTTAAATAAAATGTATTCCTCTGTTGTAGAGAAAATTGGCTTTGTGCAAAACTGTAACCATAGAGCTTTCCACCAGCCATATATGCATGTAGTGATATCATTCATTCTGTTCATTCCTCTATGTGTTACATTGCCAGCATATTCCACGTGCTGACCCATTTCGGGCTGCAACATTTCATGTTGGAGACTTTTCAGGCGACGAGTAAGGTGCCATAGGTCGTTGTCGTTCACTCAGCTATGTCTTTGGAGTTGATGGACTCACTTTATCTTCCAAGCCTTCCGCTGTTATCGTTTTTAGATGGCCTTAAGCCATATTATTGTAATAAGTTCTCTTTTGAGACATTCCATGTAATAAGTGTGTGATTGAAACTCTGTTATAAATCCTCAAGTATTGTGCGTGTCAGCATTACCGATCCAGGGATGACACTGATGCACAGAGACTAGACTGTTTGAGGTATGATCGCTACACAAGAAAATAATCGCTAAGGCTAGACACAACTTAAGGGGAGCCATCTTATGTAGCGACTCCCTCATGAGCATAATGAGACCTAGCCACAAACAGCATGTAGGGTTATTACCGGATGATGTTTTTCGGGGCCCGAAGCTGTCTAAATCCTTGTCTTGTGTGATGATCCGCTTCGTGTCTCTCATCCCGACCAACCCCTCTCCAGCTACCACATAGATGTGTTGGTCTCACGACTAAGTCCTCACACTAGGACAGCCGTCGTGATGTTTCCACGACAGTTGGCGCCCACCGTGGGGCCTGCGCACGGTGGTGTTGAGTTCTTGGAGGGAGATCTTCAAGGAACGAGAAGGTCGCGATTGACAGATGAATAAAAGCTTGTGCAAAGTTTAGGTATTGAATAGATTGCAACATGAGTGAATAAAGAAGAGGCAATATGGAACAATACGCAAGATATCCCGGCGTGGGACAAAAATTGGTCAGAGCCAGCAAATTCACCATGTTATGCTCCGAACCATGATTAACCTTGGAGCTCGATGTACGATGAGGTTTTTGGTCCAAGAGAAACTGAAGTTGCATCAGATACGTTGCCGCAAAGCTGCCAAGTTGATATAACGGACAAGCGATGCAGTCCAAAGCCAGATCGAATTGTTTGGAGCCGAGATAAGAAATGGCGTAGAAGCCCTGACCCCTCCCGCGTCGCCCCGGCGAGGCGACGGGGAGGGCGACCAGATCCCGTCGAGCGCCCCCTCCTCCTCCTCTTCCCCTACTCCGCCGCCGCCAGAGGGCACGGTCGGGCAAAGCCCGACCGGTGCCGCTGGCGGTGGGGCGCTGGCGTCCTCTTGCTCGAGGGGGGCTACGCGGGCGTGCTTCTTTGGGCCGGTGCATCGCGCGACGGTGGGCGCGGTGGCGCGGCGTTGGGCGGGTGTGGAGGCTCCGCGGTATGGTGGCGGCGGCGCGCTAGTGCAGCCTGCGTGGCGGGCACTGCGATGCTGGGGCGTGCCCGTGCTGCATCGGCCAGATCGGGCCGCCGGGCGGCGCGGGCTATGGCGGCGTGGGCTGGAGGCGGATCCTGCTCAAGGTGCGGCCTTCGTGGCTGCGGTGGGCAGCGGATCTGACGCGGCGGTGGCGGTGCTGTTGGTTGCGGGCGAGCCGGGTTTCGGCCAGATCCGGCTGGATTTGTCGCCGGGGACCCGGCTGGTGGCGCAGGGCGGTGGCCGGAGCGCGTCCTGGTCGCGGACGCTGGCCGACTCTGGCCAGGGCGCGACGGCGCGTGTGTGGTGGCGGTGGCGGCGCAGGTGTGGTGGCCGATCTGGTGGCTGTGTGGCCGACGGACTCAACGGCTGGAGTCCGCGGGCGGCGCGGGATGGGCAGTAGCCTGGTGTGGCTGCTGCTCCGGCCGTGGAGGGATCCACGATAGCTTGGCATGTCGGCTGCGGCGGCGGCTGACATGATTCGGTGTCGGTTCGACCGTAGGCGGCGTGTGGCGGCCTTCGATTCCTCTCCCCGTCACCCACGCACCACTTCCGTCGAAGGACTGGGCTTTTCTCAGCTGTGGTACATTGCCGTCTCGCGCCCGGCAGCAGGACCGCGCCCGTCTCACGCCCGGCTGCAGGACCGCGCCTGTCTCGCGCCCGGCAGCAGGAATGCGCCCCGTCTCGCGCCTGGCGGCAGGAATGCGCTAGTCTCGCGCCCGGCAGCAGTACGGGCCGATGGCGGCCAGTTGGGTGCAGCCTTTCCACCCGTCTCTATAGGTGGCGTGGCGCTTGGTAACTGGTGAGGTGGCATCAAGGTCTTGGATTCCGGGGTGGCGGCCCTGGTGGTGGTGTCGTGGTGCTCATGGGCAAAGCCCGTGCCTTGGTGCTGCCCAGTGACCATGGTCGTGTGGGCGGCATGGTCGCTCGGGTGTGACGTTCGGTGGCGGTGAGTATGGGCCGGGGTGAAAACCTGTCCTATCTTCGGACGGACCGGCGGCGCCGAAGCTCGCTCCCTTCCTGAAGGCGTCGTCGCGGCCATCATTGCCCGTCGTGTTGCTCTAGGGGAAACTCTGACTCCCGGGTCGGGCGGTGACGGCGCTCCGGTGTCGTTTCCTTCCTGAAGGCACCGCCTTGGAGCCCACGGTTCGTCATATGCGGCTTCATCTCTTCGCGGTGACGTGTTCACGGGCGAGGACCCGGCTGCTCTTGTAGTGCTTGGGGTAGTGTTGTTGCGCTCAGCACTTATGTATCTTGCCTTGGGTGTCTGTGTTGTGGTGGCGTGCGTTTGTACCGGGTTGTTGTTGATCGTTGCTTTATATATAAAGCGGGGCGAAAGCCTTTTTGGGTAATTGTTTGGAGTGGTGATGCGTGTCGCTGAGACCGGCTGGATGTCCATTACGCACCGCCAGAAACTTGACGCTGCAGCACGTAACTTCTGTCCACAGCAGCCGTGTTACAGGAACGCTTCAAGTCCTCACGGACGAATACTACTTTGCTTCTCAGGACGGTTGGATTGTTGCTAGTTCGTATGACCAAAATCGGCGCTCAACGGAAGCCTCTGTGACTGTTTGTACTATTACTAGTGCCTCACGTGAGGCAAAAAATCAGCTTTTGGTTCAGTCTTCTATTGTTACGTGCGCACCTGACCAACACAGCGGCATTTATGGTCAATTTACAAAGAATCAGTCAAAGCTGTGTCCGAGATGGACTAGCATAGGGATCTGAGGCCAAGACAAAATTCCACGGACCCGCCGTCTCAAAAACGCTCTAGTCCAGAAGAGTATGTGCCATCAATTCAATAAATTAGTACTACTTCATCACCTAGAGATCAAGAACTACCATTGGTTTACGTCATCACATCAAGACAAACATCAGCTATTACTTAATTGATGCCCAAGGCAAATCCAAGTGAAACTACAGGGCGCAGGTGTCACCCAAAATAAGAAAATCAGGCCAGCTTAGGTCCCAATTAGGATCAGTGCGTTTTCGTCCGGCGCTTGCGAGTCACCAACTCCGAACCGCTGACGCCATTCCACAGCTTCAGTACCAACGTCAAGCCGCCACTGTCTCGTGACCCCTGGACTTCACCAAGTCGCCAGGCCGACCGGCTGCCTCCGCCATGGCTCGCTGCAGTTGCGGCCTTGCGCCCCTGAGCCACCTTGGCCGCTTTCGCAGCTGTCTATCCAGGGCTGCCTCCTCGTTGACCCGCCGGCATCGATGCAGCTTCTACTTCCGTTTCTACCGCAGTCCTGAGCCGGCGGTGTTTCAGTTATCTCAAAAACCGCCGCCGTAGCTCTAAACATGTTGGAGTTTAAAAAAAAGAGAGAGAAATCGATGCTCCTGCTACTAACAAACCGGGGGCATTCTATTATATGAGTTAGACCAACTGCTACTAGTCTCCGTCCCATGTGAAGGATAAAATACCAGCAGAGTTTGTGCGAGAATCAAGAAATAGTACTACTTTTTGTTGGATGGAAAGGACCAAGGCGAGATGCATGCACACAAATCAGTCAAGTATCTCACGTTTGATTTGGTGAATAAGTGCACGTACATCATGAGATGAACCGACCATCTGATATTTTATCAACTATGTCCAACATTATCCAGCGTCGGCGTCTGCGTTCATCCGATAAAGATACCAGGTGCTATTCACCCAATCTATTTTTATGTACATATTAAAACATCTGAGCAGTACTACTCCGCCCTGCTATATATTTTTGTACGCGTGACAATTATTCACTACATACGTGGTTTATACCACGGGTATGGAGCACACACTAGAAGCCTTTGCACCCGGCGTTTGTCTGTGCCACATTACCCGACTAGTGGAAGCGTGCGAGCCGTCGTCCTTGTGGCCCGGTTTACATTGATTTGCCGTAGTTGTTCAACGAACATGCGCAAGTTGCCGCCTCTATGGCTCGGTCTACATCAAATTGCCGGGTCGGCGCCTGCGATTGACTCGCCCGTCCGCACCGGCTTACAACGCCGCAACCGACTCATCTGTATGATCCCGCGGCCGACTCGTCTGTGGTTGATTTCAGCTTCACATTGGTGATTATCAACTCCGCGGTGGATAATTTCTGGCCTGACATATCAGGTGAAATCCATCCAGTATATTTTTATATTACATATTATTTTCTTCATAAGAGCAATTACTTTGGCTTACAAGTTCTCCAATGCAGGACTCAACCCGGTATATATCACGGTCACCTATTTGAGTCGTCTTAAAGACTCGGGGGCTACATGGACATGGCTCAGTAAATGTTCCCAGTTTAAAGGCCGTTAGGAAAAATTCCGGCTCAAGAAGAATTTATCTCTCCCAAAGTTCTAGTTCTCAGAAAAAATTAAAGGGACCAAAGAGAGTCTGTTGCAAGGCACAACTCAAACATAGGTACCCTGCTTCAATGACCAACTGAGGGCTGATCGGCGCAATGCCAACATTTCAAGGTCACTTGGGGCTTCCTATTCAAACATAGGTGTATTCACCAAAGAGAACATAGTTGTCGGTACCCTCTTGATCGGTGCAATGCCAAACCGTATGGTCACTTGGCGGCTTCCTGTTCAAACATAGGTCGTATTTGAACTAAATAGAACATAGATGTCGGTATCGTCTTGATTGGCACAATGCCAAACCCACTAGTGGGCTTCTTGATCGTATTCGAATTATAGCATAACCCCTTTTGGGTCCGACTTTGATCGTATTCGAATCGGAGTCGTTAAAAAAATCTCAAGGTCATTTGGGGGCTTCCTGTTCAAACATGGGTCGTATTCGAAGCAAAGAGAACATAGCTGTCGGTACCCTCTTGATCGGTGCAATGCCAAAACCATTAGGGGATTCCACATCGTATTCGAATCCTAGCTTAACCCCTTTTGGTCCGGCTTACTGATCGTATTCGAATCAGAAGCCTCGCTTTTTCTCTTTGTTTGACTTAAGTTTTTGAAAACAGTCTTTTGGGCTTGTCTTGAGACTTTTTGCTCATATCTGAAGCATATATGTGTGGTTTCTATTTAACCCGGATCGACTTTGGACGATAAGTCGCCAGCATATGACAATATTAATACTTGGAAGGTTTGGCTTCTAAGTTTTGGGTTGTCACCCTTACAGCACAGGTATCATAAACCGGCAGTATGATTCAATATCACAGGTATGATATTGTGTATACATGATTATGTTTAAACCGGTCCTGGCTATGGAAGTCGCCGGTCTATTTTGGATTGCGCCATTCGAATCATGCGCTTATCAATCATTGGATTATTGCCCTTATTGGATACAGCGATGTAAGCTGGCAGTATGAGCCAATTTCTACAGGTTTGTTTTCCTTATTATATAAATATGCGAGGTTGGATAACCTGCCCTAGCTTGTGACGTTAAGTCGCCAGTAAGTTTAGGATTGAATGGCCTTAATCCTAGTCTTTTCCATAATTGCATAAAGATTATATTATGTTTGGGTTGTTACCCACCCTGGCTTTGACGTTAAGTCGCCAGGGCATATGTTATTTAAACTCTGTGCAGGATTTGCAGAAATATGACTTATATAATTGATTAAGTTCAAGCTCATCATTAAAATTGATGCATCAAAATGATTATCCGTTCTGGATTTTCTCAAAGGCTATAAGCCGCCGGGTTATAAAAATTCTGGCTTAAAATGGAGGCGTATTAAAATGCCATCGGCCAAGAGCCGCCGAGTATTTAAACTCTGGATTTACTTGTCAGCCGGTAAGTGTTATGATTGAGGTTTTCAAAGTTTCTTTAGCGCAATGGCTATTATTTTATCAATGGATATGATTTATTCTACAATAGAAGGAATAGTCCCGAGTCACTGCAGGCTTATGACCTGACACTTGGGGGCTACATTATTCAGATTGAGATTACATCAAATATGCAAGTCTCATGTCACTGCCAGCATTCACCATGGCACTTGGGGGCTAATGCAAAGTCATTTTTGGCTCACTTTACTGAAGATCTGACTCATCACATTATAATGAGCTGGCCCTTGGGGATTACCAATTGCTCCTGTCAAAAATTCAAGGTACACAAGCCGCAGTCCATTATATTGAAAGATCCACTACTTAGTTGGTAGAGTACAAAGCTCTTGACCTTATGGAGGTGGGTTCAAGCCCCATGGTTGAGATTACATCATATGATGTTATTATCAATGAATTATACATAAAGTCCCAGCTCAGTATTATCTTACTGAGCCGGCCCTTGGGGGCTACATGTTGCTGCTCAAGTCTACATGATCATATTTACAAAGTCCCTGCTCATTATTTCATAATGACCCGACACTTGGGGGCTACACTGGCTGATTTTTTTATAAACATAAGGCAGTTACATGTCCCAGGTTGCTCCAAGCATGCAAACCTGGCACTTGGGGGCTGCAGGTGATATACATTTAAGGGAAAAAAATCTTCAAATTCTCAGTTTTGAGCAGACCAGATTGACCCGGTGTCTGCAACAATCATGACCCAGCATCAACAATAATTATGAACCGGCGTCGGCAACAATTATGACTCAGCGTCATTTATTTATAACTCGGCAATTTTGGTAATCATAAATTAGCAAGCTTCTAAGTCTTCAAGCCGGCTAAAAATCAGATGAGTATTTCAAGACCAATATTTTTGTCAAGTCAGAGGATAGAAGGCTGACTCAAATGGATTATTTCTTATAATATTTCTCTACAAGAGCCAATGTCAATAAATTGACTATGAAGCTGGCCTATTGACCCGGATTTTCCAGAAGAAGTGCCCGGATTTTTTGCATTGGTAATGTTTGAATATATCTTCTAAAAGAGATTTGCTATGAGATCATGGACACACATCCCGGAGGAAAATCACAAGGAATTAAGGTTGATCAGGTGCCGGCTTACAAGAATTCTTAACCCGGAGCACAACCTATCAAATTTGTTCTTGAGTTATTCTGCAGGATGAGTTTAACATGGATAAATCGAAATTAAACTGGGGGCTAATGTCGGGGATATACCCCGCGGTATGACCCGGCCAGAAATATGACCTGACCGAGCATGGCGGCTCACCAGAGACCCGGATGACACTTGGCGACTCACTGCTCTGACAAAACTCACGAGCCCGACGACTCACTAATGGCCCCGATGGCGGGTCATATAGAGGACTAGGCCCAAGGCCCAGAAGGCTGGCTCATGTTATGGTGGGCCGGCTTAAGAGGAAAGCATAAGAAATATTTCCTTACAAAGGAAGCAAGACTAGGACTCCACTTGTAATAGAGTAATCCTAATCATACTAGGACTAGTCATGTAACCCGCCCCTTCAACTTATATAAGGAGGGGCAGGGCACCCAAAGAGGGACAAGAAAGAATATAATCACTAAGACTAGACACAACTAAAGGGGAGCCGGCTTATGCAGCGACTCCTTCATGAGCATAATGAGACCTAGCCACAAGCAGCATGTAGGGTTAATACTGGATGATGTTTTTCGGGGCCGGAAGCTGTCTAAATCCTTGTCTTGTGTGATGATCCACTTCGCGTGTCTCATCCAGACCAACCCCTCTCAAGCTACCACATAGATACGTTGGTCTCACAACTAAGTCCTCACACTAGGAAAACTGACGTGATGTTTCCACGACAGGCGTGCATGACGACATTAACCAAACCTTCTCAGCTTTTTACTAGGGCACGGTGAGGCCATACCATGGCACCATGCCAGGCATCATGTTTTTGAAGCACGCATTTCATTTTTCTATGGTTGATTACATAGTAAATGACGCATTTGTGGTTGACTATTGCCACACATTCCCTTGAAATCTCTGCCCATTCCTTGTAAAAGGCATGAGAATTTACTAAATACCATGTGCATGGTTTTCCATACCATTCTTGTTCACCTTTTCATGCACTGATTGTTCGAATTTGAATTATGTGGATTAATGCCTAGAAAATGCACATAATCCCCTAAATATGGTAAATAAGCCCGGAAAAATACCAAATTTGAACACATTGCATTGGAGGGGGTATGTTGATTGTAGAAAAAACTGAATGACAAACTAGGAAGGAAATTTGGAATCTCGGCCCCTACAATCTTGGTGATTTCTCCCTCGAGACCATGAAACTTCCTCGGTGATGGTTCGATTTATGAAGGGCGTGCAAGACAACATAAGCCAAACCATCTCAAATATTTACCAGGGCATGGTGAGGCCATACCATGGCACCATGCCAGCCGTCATGTTTTTCAATCATGTATTTCATTTTTCTACAGTTGGAAAACAAATAAACGACATGTTTGTGGTTGAATATTGACACACATTTCCGTGAAATCTCAGCCCATTCCTTGGAAAAAGGCATGAGAATTTAGTAAATAGCATGAGCAAGGTTTTGCAGACCGTTCTCGTGCACCTTTTCATGCATCGAATGTTCGAATTTGAATTATGTTCATTAATGCCTAGGAAATGCACATAATCCCCTAAATATGGTAAATGACCCCGGAAAAATGCCAAATTTGAACACGGTGATTTGCAGGGTTTATGTTCATCGTAGAAAAAACTCATGGACAATGGACAAAGGAAATTTGGATTCGCCTTCAATCTCGGTCATTTACTATCACACACGATTCATCTCCATGGCCTCTGCGAACCTGTGTGTTCACACACACATGCAAAAGGAAGAAGAAAACCCTCGCCCACTTCATCACCACCCACTCGCCACAGACTCCTCTGCAACTCTGCACCTCGTCAACTTCTATCGCAGCGGCCACCCTAAGATCGACGGCTATCGTCGGTGAGCGGAGGTCGAGGTCCAAACGCCACGAGATTTCGCCCCTACCGCTTGCCGCCGTGTATCTGCTTCGACTTGCACCAACATTCTAGTCTCCGGTCGATGGGGTTTTCTGTGGGATTGGGCCAGGGATTTTTCTCCTGAAGAAGGTAATCAATTTAGCGAAATATTCATTCATCTCTTATCGCAGTCCGTCTGTCGCTGTTAATCAACCGGTGGAAACCGTGGATTCATTTTTCTTCTAGCTGATTCGAGGGTTTTCATTCATGTTTCCACAGTGCGAGCACAAATCGGGCCAGTGTGGCCGCGGCCAGTCGGAAACGAAGTTCTGTCTCACCATTCCGGATGAGTTCAGGGAGCATCCGGTATGTTCAATCTCACCCTGCCATGGTCGGCATGACCTAAATTTGTGAACATATACCGTCTATTTCTACATCCAGATAAAAGGTACGGTGCCACGTGCAGCCTGATGTCGAAGCCAATTTCTTTCCCTTTATTAGGCAGATTTATGATGTATTGTTCATTCAGTTACTCTCATATTTTCATCAAATCTTTGTTACATTATCTATTTTTATTTATATATTTTTTTACTTTGCTTTCACCTATATATTGATATGTTTTATCAGTTAGTCCCATATTTGCATCTTGCTCTGTTATTTTAGTATATCTAATTTACGATCTTAATTTTCATTTCAACCAGTACAAACCTTTCTTTGCAAGAACATGAGTATAATGAAATCTTGGGCTTTACATTATTGATGACTCCATGGATGTCATATTGACAACGCAGCATGGATTTTACAATGACAATTAGCATAAAACTTGATAAAGATGGCCAATGCTATTTTGATGCGGACCTTTGGAGAAAAATGTCTAAGTGTTATGAACTGAAAGCTGGCAATAAAATTCTAGTGCGTCCACCACAACATGGTCTAATTAACATGGATGTTTACTTCCCCAACATCATCAGCCAATCAACGTCTGATCGAGGTTAGTGTCCTTCCAACTTTCTCCGTGCTGGCAATATTACATAGCAAAATTGGGGTATTTGTACTGACTAATTGATCACTAAGCAACCAATTATGATTTCATTTTTTGACTCGGTTCCTAGGCAGTAACAAATTCTATTCACCAATTTATGCGCACTATATATTCTTCTGCGTTGTTCTGAATAAATAATTACTTTCCACCTTTTAAGCAGTATATGTTGGATGCATAGTTAATGAATCTGTATGTTACTAAGCGTACCAAATTTCACTGGGAGGACTTGAAGCATGTCATAAACTTTGTTGATAATCTGATAGAGATAGCACAGCGTATGAACGTTGGATTTTGGATGGGATTAATTATACATATGGTGCACACATTGAACAAGACCAATTGTGTGCACAAAACGCTGGTACAAAGTCTTATTTTTATGTTATGCTCGTAAACTATATATATCTTCAATGATATGTCACAATTGGTTTTCATTCTACATTTCGACAAAAATTGCTTGATGTAGTTATTCCTAGATTGATTTCCTGGCGTGGTCGAATTACACTTGTGACTGCTAATAACACCAAAGTGATTGCAAGGTCCTGCATTTCCCGCGGAAATGGAACGATTCAAATTAACAAGTTCTCGCTTGTCATGGCAATGCATCTATGTTGGAAATTTGGAGACACTATTATACTCATGCTCTACCATGGCACATGAGGGTTCTTCCTTTTCATTGACAAGATGCCGAGTCCCCGTGATCAAGCTGCTTCTAGCGGATGGTTATGGTTGTTGGCCCTCAGCCTCTTAAAACATGCTAGCTGTTACTATGTTAAGTATGTAGATATGGACCATATGGTTGCTGGCCCTCAGCCTGTTAAAATGTGATAGTTGTTACTATGTTAAGTATATAGATATGGACCGTATGGTTGTCAAAACCGTGTTACGAAGATCCTCCTTTGGTCGAATAGTGTAACCACTATATATATGTTACTCAAATGTTGTTAGCCAAGTTATTAAATTTTCATGGAAAGTATTAGTATCGTACATAGTTCATTGAGTTTAAGCGTGTGCCCGATAGAGCGGTAGAGTTGAGGACGTCCATGTTTTGGACGTGGCGATAATCACCGATGTCAAAAAGGCATTTGCATATTAATTATCCATATTGCAAATTCACACATGTGCTAACATACGGAAACTTATGTGTAACTTACTAATCATCGCACACGAGTACTCGCAGACGCATCGTGTGCGATACTCCTAGCCACCAGAAGCAACTAGTTTGCATTTTTGAAAGTTTTTTGTACACACAGAATCGCACACGAATTAACTATAGTAACCGTCTATGTTGTAATTTCCCATCGCAAACAGTTCATCTGATTGGAATGTTTGCTGCATATCACACATATCTATTTTACACCACTCGTTTGTGTTCTTTTGGCTCATCCAAACAATTCATCTATGTGAACTGTATGTCACATATCACACACATCTTGTTAAGTTGAACCGTTTCTGTTGTGTTCCCTAATCGAGAATAGTTCGTCCGAGTGAACCGTATGTCGTATATCACACACAACTTGATCTGTCTAACCGTTTCTGTCGCACTCCCTAATAGCAAATTGTTCATGTGAGAAAATTATATGTCGTATATCTCACACACCTTGATATGGCTGCCCGTTTCTATTGTTCCGTCTCATCGCAAATAGTTCGTATGGATCAACCTTATGCCCTGAATTGCACACACAACTAAAATCTGAACCATGTTTGATGTCTCTGCCATTGCAAACGTTTTGCATCTTTTTTATGTTTTTTTTACATCATCGTTTGAGATTAATGCATTGCACACATTTTCGTCAAATGGTCTCTAATCATAGTTCGCGTTAGCAGCATCCAGCCATAGTGATGGTTCTATATGGTAGATTCCTCTAACGAGAGCCACGGATGTTATTTCCCCTTCTCTACTGAACCACTGAGGAGGCTGGTTTCCTGGTCGGACAGGGGGCTTTGCCAAGGGGAACCGAGGAAATTGAAGGCGCTTCAGCGCAAAATCAGGGCTATGGTCGGTGACGGCATCAGTCAAGTGGATGTAATCCATGTGATGTTATATTGTCCGATCCTCCCGCTACAAGTCCAAGCTATTTCAATGTGGGACTTCAAGACCGAGGACGAGGCGGTGGTTTGAGAATTCTTCTTTCTACCCCGTTTGAGTTTCATTTCACGATTACTCCCTTCTCCTCTATATGAAGGTTGACTCTACCCTTGTTTGCCACATGTTTGGCGTGAGTGGGACAAGAAAATGAGTTCCCCCGGCTCCGCCTCCAGGGTATCCAAGGACTCCTGATATTGAAAGGCTTCTGGTCGAGGATCCTTATGAGGTTCTGGTAAGAGGGAAGGATAGGAGGAAGAATAGGACAAAGGATTCATTCGTCCAAGAGGACACCCCTCACGTTGCGCAGATCAAGGAAAGGAAGAATAGGATGAGGCATTCTATCCTTCAATATGGCACCTCGAGTCCGACGTCAGGGGAATGTCAAGGCGCCGTCCAGATCAAGGAGTGAAAGAACATGACAAGGCGTACTATCCTTCGAGATAATACCTCAGACACAATATCTAGAACTCATCATCAGTTCTTCCTCTCGGCCAAGCTCAACCGTTGAGAGGAGAGGCAGAACATGACAAGCTCCACCCATTGAGAGGAGACGCAGAACATGACGAAGAACTCATCGGAGTTATTCCTCTCGGCAGCGTGCCATTGACTTGACTTTGCCGGCGTGCTCGCCTTCTACGCCACCACTGATGCTGCCGCCATGTGCTTGCTTGCCATGCTTGCACGACTAAGCAAGAGCCTACGGCGCCACTACGGGCTCATCGTCATGTGCCCACGCTCTAGTCCGACAATGCCATCAGCCCCTAGATCTCCTCAAACACCGTCGCCGGCGTGCCCATTGTACTCCAACACCACCGCCACCGCCATCACCGAGCCATCTCCGATCGAGGTACATATATATTATGGCTGACCCATCTACTTCTAGTAACATGAAACATCATTATTTGAGCAACGCAAGGTGTTCGATGAAATGTCTACAACAGTTTATTTGTGTCACATCCCTAGTCTGGTATGCTATAGACTAGCCATTGATGTGTTGCATCATGTTTAAATTTATTTGAAATTTGAAATAGGGATGATCAAACCCTGGCATCAAAGGAATTCAAATAGGTTCAACTAAATAATTTTCAGTGAACCCAAAGTGGCAATAAAAAATGTTCATCATTTTTAAAAAATGCTAGAAACAGTAAGCAGAGATGATGCACATTTTCCTTGACATTTTGGATTTTTGAGTTAACACATATTGTATTTTGAATTGGAGCAAATAAACGCTACAAATATTTATTGCTTCGATAATTCTGATTTTTTGTGAGGGACTTTGGAATAACTCCTTTAGTCCCTGCAAAAATTATCTAAAGCAACAAAATTATTTAGTTCCTAAAACTCAATCAAAACAAATGGCAGAAAAGAAAAAAAAAGAAAACAAATAATAAAAAGGGGAAATTTTAGCTGGAAGCTCACTGGCCGACCTCGCACTGTGAGGCCCACTGGCTCAGTGCCAGTCGTCTCCCTCGTCCTGCCAGTCGGACGGGGCCAGTGCCCGACGCGCACACGCGCGTTCGGCGCGGTATGCTGCAACCTGTCTGGCCTCCACTAGCTAGCGCGACGCCACCACTCACCTCCTCGCTGCCGTTCGGATCTGTCCGACCCCCTCACTCTCCCCCTCGCCCTCTCCTCAATTGATCCTCAACACAGCTAAGCTCTACCATCGCTGCCGCTCGCTGTTACCACGCCCACCGCCACGACCTGCCTCTCTGACATGTGCACAAGCTTCGCCAAGTCTCCCTCGTCCTCTCCATCGAGCTGTGCATTGTCGTACGCCTTGTGGAGCCGCCTATGCCCTCGTATTCATCATCGGCTGCCCGAGATCGCCATCGATGTTCCGGCTGCACCGAACCTACCCAAAGCTTGTTGTCGACTCTTCCGGATCCACTGTCAGCCTCGCCACCGTTACCCCTTGCTCCCACGTTTGATTGCTTTCCCTAGCTACCGCACCCTCCATGACCACATCTCGCATCCGAGCCCTTCTGCGAGCTCAGCAAGTTCCCACGAACCCAACGCCACTGCCTACACTTCCTGTCGTGCTCTGTGCGCTCCGTTTCGTCGAGCCGTAGCTCCGGCTGCCGCAGATGTGCTCGCCGTAGGCACCCCGCGACCTTGTGCTACCTCCCCTAGATGTGTGGGAGTGCAGGGCTACGTCTTGGTGGTCTCCCTGCACCCAGCCGCCGCCTGTTACGCATGTCCGATGAGTTCCCGCCGGGGTTTCGGTCGCTGCTGGCCTAACTCCAGCGACAACCGACATGGCATGT
>NC_041385.1:137821611-137829727 GCF_002162155.2 Triticum dicoccoides
CGTGTGGGCCTTGCACGTCAGGTTTGACCCCAGTCGGCGTAGTTGAGTTGCCGACACATGCATGCCGCAGTGCGGACGCAGTAAATGATTTTTTTGCATTATTTATAATTAAGGAAATTCCAAAAAAAAAATTAAAAAAATAATAGAAATTAAACCGTAGCTTGGATTGAAATAATTTATATATGAAAAATTGTCAAAAAAATTCAGTCTATCCATCTGTATCATTTTCATGCATGACAAACCAAGTTATATCTACTGAACATAGGAAAATAAATAAAAAAGACATTCTAAAGGGTTTAATCTAGACTTGCATTTGAACCCTTGGTTCAAATGAACTTTATCCAAAGTGAATGCTAGATGCATTACCACAAACCACATCACATCTTGAAGCCAAGTTCACACATCATATTGTTGCATATGCTTGTGCATTGATTGCTGGCACCGTCCTTCTCGATAGGTCTTGCTCCGGAGACCGTTCCGGAGTACCTGTCAGAGGAGCAATGCCCCCTATTGATCTACCAGGCAAGCAAACCCCCTTTTGGCATTCCGATACAACCCTACTCTCTTGCTCTTGCTCTCGTTTATTGCATTAGGACAGCAACGATTCAACTGCTACTTTATGTTGCGATAGTTGAACACATTCCCCTACATCACCTCTCTTTGCCACAGTAAATAGTTGAGACCCACTAGCATGTGTAGGAGTTGATTTAGCCATGTTGTGTTCCTACCATGCCATGCCTGCTATTGCTTAGAGTTATGTTAGGTCTGATTCATTGGGAATGAATTGGAGTGTTATGCCATGTTCTGATGCTAACAGTTAAGCGTGTGAACATGATTTGGTAAAGGTAGTGGTGAGAGGCCATGTAGGAGTACACGGTGGGTTGTCTCACTGGAACCGTCCTTAAGAACTGATTTCTGTTTATGTTGTCCAAAATTAGCTACTACCACATGTTGGAATGCTTAAGTGCCCCTCTTGACTTATTAACCGACTTGATCTCTGTCCAAGAGCTGCAACTAGTTTTTGGTGTTTGTAGGCAGTGCTATTTTTCTACTAGGTGGCACCCGGCAGGGTGGACTTGGGACAGACTAGGCACCATGGCCTAATGTACCGTGTGGCACCTGGATGGTGGGCTTGGGAACCCTGCAGACATTGTTTGAGGTCGTGATAAATACCTCGGTCGGACTTCCCTTGCCGATACATCCTCAAATAGTCAATAATCCTAGACTAGAGTCTCGTGTTGTTAGTCAGGTCGTGGCCAACACCCTCGCCAGACTTCCACTTGAAGATTGCCGAGATACATGAGATGTACATGGTGTTATGTGGTGAGAGCGTGTGTGAAGAGGTAAACCCCTACAGGTTAAGATGATCTATTCGATTAGCCGCGTCCTCGATTATGGACTACTTGGATACTTATGTGGTACATAGACAACTTGAAGTGGATACTCTAAAATGCTCAAGATAAGTGTGAGTGCTTTGGATGGCCTTCTCGTAGGTAGATGCGATATAATCCATATTAGTGTATTGATGTGGTGATTAGTGGACTCGTGTGCGCTATCTCACCTCAAAGAAGTTACTCGTAGTCGTAGAACAGGATAGCCACCGAGTCAAAGCTGGCTTGTTGCAACTAAACCCCACATTGCCTTCTTGATACTAATGCATGTATGATAGGATCTATTATAAGTCTTGTTGAGTACCTTTGTACTCATGTTTGCTTAATTTATGTTTTGCAGATTTGAAGATGAGACTTCTATCTCACTAGTAATTCTGCTTGGACTTCGACGATTAGCTTGTTACCTCAGCTACGATCTTGTACCCTTGGGAGGGTCTTGTAGATAGTCATACTTCTCAACCTTTTTCATTTGTAGTTGTCTATACTCAAACATGTTATGCTTCCATTGCTTGTATGCTCTGTATGTTGGGTCATGCAACCCCTGTTTGTAATAAATGCTATGATAACTCTTCTGGTACTTTATCTATATGAGTTGTTGAGATATGTTGTGATTCCATGTTGTAGATCACATACTTGCATGTTATGCATACGTGTAATGTGTATTGCTATGTGTGGGATCCGATACCTAGTTGTTTATTCTTGGTAGCCTTCCTTATGGGGAAATGTCTCCTGATGCTTCCACTGAGCCATGGTAGTCTGCTACCTCTCCGAAACACTTGGGTTGGCCGGCATGTATCCTTCTTTGTTACAGTTTCTGTCCCTTCAGGGAAAGTCACGTTTTGTTCCTTTAAGTCCTTGTAGATTGCTACGACTTGGGTTCATACGTTGATGACCGACACATTCATTGTTGGGTTACGTATGCCTGTCCCTGTAAGTTTGTGACACCATGGGTTTATGACTAGTCATGTCACCTAGGGTTCTCTGTCATACGGATGCTAGCGACACAATTATATACGTGAGCCAAAAGGCGCAAATGGTCCCGGCCAAGGTAAGGTGGCAGCCGTGGGTTACCGTGTGTGAGGCCGCAAAGTGATATGATGTGTTACATGCTAGATCATTGTGACTTAGGATTGGGGTCCCGACAACTTTGGTATCAGAGCCTGACTGCTTGTAGGGTTACTAAGCCAAACTGGTCAGAGTTGGGTCTAGAAATTCTTTAGTTATATAAGAGGAATTGGTTGGGAAGGGAACATAAGGCTCTTTTTACTCCTCATACCTTATGTTCTTCTGATCTGAGTCATCCTATCTTTCATATGATGTTCAGGAACTAGGCAATATCTTCTGCCTATCAGGATCACGAGTTACTACTCCGTTCTCTCATAGGATTGGTCAACTAGAGTCATATTCCAGTTTTCGAGTACTTCTAGTGTAGTTTGATTAGAACTATCTCAGAACCCTGAGTGATGTTGTCGAGTATGGTACTATCCCATCTTTTGTCTGATGTCTCATTCTGAGCATTTTACTGCCGTTATGCTGCCGAAATTTCCCTAGGAGTTTGAGAGATTATAATTTCCTTGTGCTACTTTCTGCATCCTTATATTGATGCTGAATCCATCCTTGTTTCATTGCTTTTGTTCTTCAGGATGTCACCGATTAACCAAGGTTCTGTTGCTCATAGCCGGAACCACGGAGATGGTAGTGATGAGGATCCTCCCGTCTTTGTTGGCAGAGTTCATGTTAGAGATTGAGAGAAACAAGTGTGAGTCTAACCGCTTGTTGGCACATATTGAGGAGAAAACCGCACACCAGTGCGACGAGTCAGCAACCATCCATGACTTCATCAGCTTGCACCCACTAATTTGTGTTAGAACTACGTCGGTATTTACCCAAAGAGGAAGGGATGATGCAGTATAGCGACGGTAGGTTTTTCCCTGAGTGATGAGACCAGGGTTATCGAACCAGTAGGAGAACCTCCTCACACCACGTAAACAACACCTGCACACAAATAACAAATACTCGCTACCCGACGTGTTAAAGGGGTTGTCAATCCCTTTCGGGTACGGCGCCTCAAGTAGACAAATAACATGAGGTAAAAAGTGGTAGATAGGATAAATAGATCGCGGAACAAATAAATTGCAGCAAGGTATTTTTGTATTTTTGGTTTAATAGATCTGAAAATAAATGCAAAGGAAAATAGATCGCAAAGGCAAATATGATGAAAAGAGACCCGGGGGCCGTAGGTTTCACTAGTGGCTTCTCTCGAGGAAAATAGCAAACGGTGGTGTCGGTGTCAAAACCGGCGGATCTCGGGTAGGGGGTCCCGAACTGTGCGTCTAGGCGGATGGTAACAGGAGACAAGGGACACGATGTTTTACCTAGGTTCGGGCCCTCTTGATGGAGGTAAAACCCTACGTCCTACTTGATTAATATTGATGATGTGTGTTACAAGAGTAGATCTACCACGAGATCAAGGAGGCTAAACCCTAGAAGCTAGCCTATGGTATGATTGTTGTTCGTCCTACGGACTAAAGCCATCCGGTTTATATAGACACCGGAGAGGGCTAGGGTTACACAGAGTCGGTTACAATGGTAGGAGATCTACATATCCGTATCGCCAAGCTTGCCTTCCACGCCAAGGAAAGTCCCATCTGGACACGGGACGATGTCTTCAATCTTGTATCTTCATAGTCTTGGAGTCCGGCCGATGACGATAGTTCGGCTATCCGGACACCCCCTAGTCCAGGACTCCCTCAGTAGCCCCCGAACCAGGCTTCAATGACGACGAGTCCGACGCGTATGTTGTCTTCGGCGTTTGCAAGGCGGGTTCTCCTTCATGTTTCATGTGTTTGCCGGATAGTGTCCGGTTGCTTCATAAATGTTGCACTCCTTGGCTTCTACGTCCAATAATGGCCTTCTTCCACGTGTCGTACGAATGCGAAAAGCCAGGGTATTCTTACGTTTTACCCCCTAGCTGCGTGAATAAGCTGCCTATAAGAGAGGCGAGGATCCAGATCCAAATCACACCATCCTCCTTCTGCAAGTACTCATCGAGGCGCATCTGACAAAAAATCCATTCCAACATGGACAGTCGACGCGGCTCCTCTTCTCGCGCTCCCAGTCCTCAACCAGGAGATTGGAGGAGATACTCAGTCCCGCATAGCGAGTTAGTGACGCTCCAAGCAGAGGGATACCTGCCCCCGGCCTTTATGGTTCCGGTTCGAGCCGGACTGGCCACCTACAAGGGTGGGAAGCAGGCAGAGAGCATCCCCAATCCCTCCAAAGGAGAGCAGGTATGCTTCGTCCCCTACTTAATAAGCGGACTCGGATTTCCTATACATCCGTTTCTCCGGGGGCTCCTGGAGTTTTATGGACTCCAACTTCACCACCTCACGCCCGCCTCCATTTTGCACATCACGGGCTTTGTAGCTCTTTGCGAGCTATTCTTGGGCATCGAGCCCCATTTTGCACTGTGGAAGAGGCTGTTTTGCTTCATACCCCGTTCTTACGAGGGGTCGATATATCAAGTGGGCGGAGCCGAAATATGGTGCATCGTCGGGACCGGATATCTATCCGGAACCCCGAAGAAGGCGTCCGAAGACTGGCCTTCGGAGTGGTTCTATATGGAAGACGCCCCGCTGCCGGATCCAGTTCGGATCGGCCTCCCGGAGTTTGGCAACGCTCCTCTGAAGAAACGCCTGAGTTGGCGCCCACGGAGCCCTCAACGGGAAGATGACAGGAGCGTCCACTATCTGATGGGCCGGATACGGTTACTAGCCCATTCCGGATTAACTATGATTGAAGTCATGGCCAAATGCATTATGCGAGGGGTGCAGCCGCTCCAATATAGGGGCCACCCCATGTGGGATTTCAACGGGGAGAATGACGCCACCCGTCATGGCCGCACGGGGACGGGGTCGGCCGCCGATCTGGTGAAAATCATGTCCGGCTTGTACAAGGGGGAGAAGGAGGACTTCCTCCGCACGAATCCATTGAATGGATTATCCATGAATAACCCTCGGAGCTGGGTAAGCGGACGCTTATATATCTGATCCGTTCTTTCAAAGATAAGTGTCTTACTTTATGATTTCAACGCAGGAACTGCGCCGGGATGTGGAGGGCATAGAAAGCCCAACTCCACAACCCGAGGATCCGGGAAGATCCCTTGATCCGGCCTCCGAAGAGGATCCGGACATAAAGGTGGATTTGATTGACAGGGTGTTCCACCAGCTCAGCATAGACAATGCTTTAGTCACCATTACGCCTGACTATCCCGGTTTATGTCCGGCTTCCCAGGTGAGTACGACCGAAGTCCTGACACTGTTACTTTTTTAATGCTTATTCCTGACCACCGTGTACCAATGGTGCTTCACAGGAGGTTCCTTTACAGCGGGAAGCTGAGCCCGTGGCGACTAACCAAACGAGGTCAGTGCGGCCTAGCAGGCGGAAGAGGAGTGTGGCGCGAATCGAAACGCCGCCGCAAAGGTATGGTGCACCATTGTCTTTTAAGGGAAAGACTCCTGGGAGGTATATTAATGCTCATGATTCTTCCAGGAGAAAGAGCGCTCGCAGGACTAAGTCCGGAGAGGGTGCCAACCAAGCCTCCGCCAGCCAGGCTCGAACGCCTGGTCCGGAGGGGGAGGCAAGCGCAAGGCGCGAGCCGGATGCTCCTCCAACGGAGGATGCCGACAGGTTATCCGCCACCAGGTCTGAGGTGGAGAGCGCCATGAATCACAAGCGCCGTCGGACAGTTCTTCATGACGCGTGTTTCTCCCCAGAGGCGTTGAATGCCTTTAATGCGGGAGACGCGCACCTCCGTGCTGCTCAAGATGGTTTAACCAGAGCCATGGAGCAGTATGTAAAAGACATATGGGTGAGGAATTTTAATAGTTATATATGCCAGTAGCCCCCGAGACTTAAAATAGTTAAACTAACTGATTTAAGGATCATTTGTAACGCAGGATCTTACCGAGAAGAATACCCACCTGTCCCAGGAGCTTCAAGAATGCAAGGCCCAACTTGAGGCCGCACTAGCCGCTGCCGGGGGAGCCACGGAGACCCCCTCTGGTAATTCATATTTTGAAAGGAGAAGTAGTTTATGAAGTGTGACGTGTGTGTATAGTCTGACAATAATATTGCAGAGGGTGCCGGACTAGATCCGGCCAAGCAACAGCTGCTGCACCAGTTGAGGGCCGACGAGAGGGTGCTTATGAGGGTGCAACAGGAGAGGAACAAACTCCAAGATGCCAACACCCAGCTGGGCGAAGAAATAAAAGATGTTCGGGTCCAGCTGTCTAACTCCGTAAAGGAGAATCGGCGGCTTCGCCGCGGCATTTATAGTAAGTGCTTGATCAAACTCTTTTGAAAAGAAGTGTTCGGCGAGGAAGTCGATTGACAGAAATGTGTCTGTAGGTGTGCTCACGGGTCGTCCGGCGGAGGAGATGCCTGGTTCCACGGGAGGCCCTCTTCCCGAGCTGCTGCAACTACATGAACGTGTTCGGCAGGTGATGAGCGGCGTCGCCCAGGCCTTATGGCCTTCCGTCTCCCTACCTGAGGGCCTTGGAGGGCTTGCTGAGAAGCTTCAGGGAGTACGGCGACGTCTCTGTCTGTGGAAGATATCGGCCTGCCGTCAAGGCGCCAGGGAGGCCTGGGCCATGGTGAAGACGCGGTACCCGAAGGCTGACCCAAACCACATGGCCGAGGTCGGACCTATGGGGCCCGATGGGAAGGAGATCCCTGCGAGCTTGATGTACGGCCAAGTAGAGTTGGCCGCAAAATATTCCCAACAAGACTGTAAATTAGACAGCCTGTTAGATGGGATTGAAGAGGAGTACAATCAGTCAGCTTGACGGTGTAATTTTAAAATGACATATAGAATGCCTTCTAGCCGGATTGTAGATCGTTTGTCTTTGCGGACCTTTTCGCTTCAACCTCGGGACCCAACGGTCCGGAGTGTGTCTGAATACCCTTACGGTTATAAAAGAACCGGGGCGTGCATGGAGACAAGGCGTAGGGGTCATAATTGCTTTATCAGACAAGTGCCCAACTAGTTATATTATATTACATGGTTAGTAAGAAACATCTTCCAGGGAGAATAGTTCCGTTAAGTGTTCCTTTCCCTGGGAGGCATGCCCTAAAGTGCATGTCTGGACTGCGAAAATAGCAGAAAAAGCATCTGGGGGCAGATAAATAAGTAAGTAATAAATCATCTTTCAGGTCACCGACCGAATAGTCCCTTAAGAACGCTAGCCTTCGGCTTCACCCAGTCTGAGGTACACATCCGGCTGACCCGGCAGTAACAATCGCAGAGGTGCTCCCTTTACCTCCTAGCTGAACAATCGGAAACGTAGGGGTAAGCACAGGAGCCAGGCAACCCGGCTTGGCCAAAACTTAAGTCATTTCGATGCATATAATGGTGATCAAAAGGTACATGTGGAAGTATGACACATGTGTTGGGCATGAAGCCCATAGAAATAAGCTTCTGTTAAAGAAGCCCCAAGGTATAACGAGTGCGAGTAGCACATTGAGTGAGTGCGAACAAAGCACAGATCAGCCCTCAAGGGGTTTGGACTGAAAAAGGGAGGAAAAAGGGGGGAAAACAAAGACAACGAAAAAAATGAAAGGTGGACGGAGGAAGGAGACGAACCCTGAGTCCGGCGCTAGGCGTAAAATCTTCGGAGATGGGCTGCGTTCCATCGGTTTGGCTCGAGTCGGTTGTCAGATGCGTT
>NC_041385.1:137830114-137830925 GCF_002162155.2 Triticum dicoccoides
CGTAGACGGTATGCACTGCCAGTAAGGACTTGGTCGATGATGAAGGGACCCTCCCATTTGGGCTCAAGTTTGTCCTTTTTCTTGTCCGGCAGGCGTAGAACTAGCTCGCCAACATTGTAAGTTTTGGCCCGTACTTCTCTGCTTTGATATCTTCGAGCCTGCTGTTGATAGAATGCGGAACAGGATTTTGCCACGTCGCGCTCCTCCTCCAAAGCGTCCAAACTGTCCTGCCGATCCAACTCGGCTTCCCTTTCCTCGTACATGCGCACGCGAGGTGAGTCATGAATTATATCGCAGGGCAAAACTGCCTCAGCGCCGTATACCATAAAAATGGTGTGAATCCGGTTGTGCGGTTTGGCGTGGTCCGCAGCCCCCAGAGTACGGAGTCGAGCTCCTCTACCAAGTGCGTGTTAGATTCCGTGAGGGACTGCACTAATCTAGGTTTGATGCCGCTCATGATTAGACCATTTGCTCGTTCCACTTGACCGTTAGTTTGAGGGTGGTAGACTGAAGCGTAGTCGAGCTTGATGCCCATGTTTTTGCACCAGAGTTTAACCTCGTCGGTCGTGAAATTCATGCCATTATCAGTGATGATGCTGTCGGGGACGCCAAAACGGTGTACTACCCCGGATATGAAGTCTATCACAGGTCCGGATTCTGCCGTTTTAACCGTCTTGGCCTCTATCCATTTGGTGAATTTTTCCACCATGACCAATAAGTATTTGTGCTTGTGGTTTCCCCCTTTAAGGGGTCCAACCATGTCAAGCCCCCAGACCGCGAACGGCCATGTGATGGGTATAGTTTTGAGGGC
>NC_041385.1:137831167-137850173 GCF_002162155.2 Triticum dicoccoides
CTCGGGCGGTCGGCCAATAAAATCCTGTACGGAAGGCCTTGCCTACAAGGGCCCGAGCGGCGGCGTGGTGCCCGCCGAGTCTGGCGTGAATTTCAGCCAGGAGATTTCGCCCTTCCTCTTCGGAAATACACCTTTGAAGGACTCCGGTTGTGCTTTTCTTATAAAGTTCTCCCTCATGGACCTTGTAGGCTTTAGATCACCGAACTATGCAGCGGGCCTCATTTTGGTCTTTGGGAAGTTCCTGCCTGATTAAGTAGGCTAGGAATGGTTCCGTCCATGGGGCAATTACTGCCATTATTTCGTGCGTTGAATCTGTTATTTCATTGGCTGAGCCACCGATTGTGTGAGAATGTTCTATGTTAGGCGATGCAGTTGGTTCCGGATTGTTATTTCCTGACTCCTCTTCCCATAATACGGATGTCTTAAAGAGCCGCTCTAGGAAGATGTTTGGAGGGACAGCGTCTCGTTTTGCATTGATGCATGCCAACACGTCTGCTGCCTGGTTATTATCCCGGGCTACATGGTGGAATTCGAGTCCTTCGAACCGGGCTGACATTTTTAGGACGGCGTTACGGTAGGCTGCCATTTTCAGATCCTTGGCGTCAAAGTCGCCATTTAGTTGGGATATTGCGAGGTTTGAATCCCCGCGCACCTCTAGGCATTTAATACCCATGGAGATTGCCATCCGGAGGCCATGTAGAAGGGCCTCGTATTCGGCTGCATTGTTGGAGTCTGTGTACATTATTTGAAGCACGTATTGGACTATGTCTCCGGTTGGGGACGTCAAGACGATGCCAGCCCCCAAGCCAGCCAACATTTTGGAGCAGTCGAAATGCATGATCCAATTGGAGTATGCGCCGTACTCTTTAGGGAGTTCGGCTTCGGTCCATTCGGCGATGAAGTCAGCCAAAACTTGCGATTTTATAGCTCGCCGTGGTTTGTAGGTTATGTCAAATGGTAAGAGCTCAATGGCCCATTTTGCAATCCTGCCCGTCGCGTCGCGATTGTTTATAATATCGTTGAGAGGTACTTCGGAGGCCACCATTATGGAACACTCTTGAAAGTAGTGTCACAGCTTCCGGGATGCCATGAACACCGCATACGCTATCTTTTGATAATGTAGGTAACGGGACTTGCATGGAGTTAAGACAGTGGATACGTAGTACACTGGTTTTTGAAGAGGGAATTTGTGCCATTCTGTTTCTCGTTCGACGACGAGTGCGGCGTTGACAACTTGATATGTTGCCGCGATGTATAATAACATAGGTTCGCCCAGGTTGGGCGCGGCCAGGACCGGCTTTGTTACCAATACGGTCTTAATTTCTTTGAGTCCGGCCGCGGCAGCATCCGTCCATTCGAAGTGTTTGGAGGAGGCGATAGAGGGGCAGTGCCTTTTCTCCCAAATGGGAGATGAAGCGGCTTAGAGCCGCCACGCATCCAGCTAGTTTTTGTATTTGCTTGAGTTCTTTTGGGATATCCAATTGTGACAGAGCTCGGATCTTGGCTGGGTTTGCTTCAATTCCTCTACCGGATACAATGAAGCCCAAGAACTTTCCGGCTGGTACGCCGAAAACACATTTTTCCGGGTTGAGCTTAATGTCATATGCTCAGAGGTTGTCGAATGTCACCCTCAAGTCGTCTACTAGAGTTTCGACGTGTTTGGTCTTGACGACCACATCGTCTACGTATGCCTCTACCATTTTGGCTATCTGGGTAGCCAGACATGTCTGAATCATGCGCTGATATGTTGCGCCGACGCTTTTGAGTCCGAAGGGCATTGTGTTGAAGCAGAATGGTCTGTATGGAGTAATGAATGCCGTTGCGGCCTGGTCTTTTTCCGCCATCTTGATTTGATGGTATCCAGAGTATGCGTCGAGGAAGCACAATGAATCGTGCCCTACAGTAGCATCGATGATTTGGTCGATGCGAGGGAGAGGGAAAGGGTCCTTTGGACAGGCCTTGTTAAGGTCTTTGAAATCGACACAAAGGCGCCAGGATTTGTCCTTTTTGGGTACCATTACCAGGTTGGCTAGCCAGTCCGGATGTTTTATATCTCTGATGAATCCGGCTTCTAAGAGCTTGGCTAGCTCCTCTCCCATTGCCTGTCTTTTGGGTTCGGAAAATCGCCGAAGAGCCTGTTTGACTAGCTTAAATCCTTTTAGGATATTTAGGCTGTGCTCTGCCAGCCTGCGGGGGATTCCTGGCATGTCTGAAGGGTGCTAGGCGAAAATGTCCCAATTTTCCCAAAGGAATTCTTGTAGTGCGGCTTCTACATCAGCATTTAATTGTGCCCCAATGGAGGCCGTCTTTGTGGGGTCCGTTGGATGGACCTGGAATTTGACTATTTCGTCTGCTGGTTTAAAAGAGGTGGACTTAGACCTCTTATCGAGTATCACATCGTCCCTATCCACCGTGGAGCGCAGCGCAGTGAGTTCTTCTGCCGCTAGGGCTTCGGATAATGCCTCTAGGGCCAGTGCGCCTGTCTTATTTTCAGCGCGGAGTGCTATATCTGGATCACTGACGAGAGTGATTATTATATTGGGCCCGGGCATTTTGAGCTTCATGTACCCGTAATGGGGTATAGCTTGGAAGATTGTGAATGCCTCTCGCCCTAACAAGGCGTGATATCCGCTGCCGAATGGGACCACTTGGAACGTGACCTCTTCGGACCTGTAGTTGTCCGACAAGCGGAACACTACGTCTAGTGTGATTTTTCCTATGCAGCGTACTTCTCGACTAGGGATTATTCCCCTGAAGGTTGTGTTGCTTCGCTCAATGCGGCTCCAGTCAATTTCCATTTTTTGAAGGGTTTCCTTGTAGATGAGGTTTAATCCGCTGCCGCCATCCATGAGTACCTTGGTAAGACGAAAGCCATCCACTATCGGACTGAGGAGCAATGCGGCTGGTGCTCGAGCTGTTCGGAATTTAGGTTCATCGCTGGCATTGAAGGTGATAGCCGTGTCGCTCCATGGATTTGTTGTTACTACTTGGTAGACTTCGGCGAGGCTGCGGATTGTTCGCTTCCGCATGTTATTTGATGTGAAAGTCTCGAAGACTATTAATACCGTACTGGTACTGCTAGGCTGGTTGCCCGGGGCCAGAAAGCCTTCGCCACTTTTGGCCACCTGCCGTAGTATCCAACATGCTCGAAGGCTATGTGTTGAAGTGGCGACCTCCGTACTGTGGATTTTGCAGGGTCCGTTGAGCCATACCTCCAGTACGGTTTCGTGCCCTTTAGGGGGGTTTTTGCTTTTTGGTTTTTAATCCAGGTGCTTGAGTATGACGCACCCTTTTATTTCGGACTGCGGTTGTATTCAGGGCCAGATTGTCCCAAAACCTGGTTTCGGTTTTCCAGGCACTCTCCATCGCACAATATTTTTGTACAATGGTCGCTAGGTCGACGAAGCGTGTAACTTCGAGATGACTTATGGCGTTTATGATTCCCTTGTCCGTGCAATTGTTGCAGAAAATTGAAATCGCGCTTTCTTCACGACAGTCCTTTATCCTGTTCATAACCAGGAGGAATCTGGCCCAGTAATGATGTACTGTTTCATCGGGCTCTTGCTGTATTTGAGATAGATCGCTTATGTTTGGGTGGGCGGGTGGAATTAAGTTCGGAACCCCGCCCGATCTGAGGCTCAAAGGCCAAGAAGTTTCCGAATTTGGAAGCTTGGTTTGTTGGATGCTTTCCAACGAATCTGGTCTGATGCCTGACTTTAGGTTCAGTATTTGATTGACGTCGGTCCCTCCACGGGAATCCGGCATGGAGGGATCGGGAATCCGGACATAGCTAGTTTTTAACATAGAAGAAGAGTCGCCGCATTGTTCCTCTACCACAACAACATGGTGGGTAGCCTGGGAAGAGTTAATTTCTCTTAGATCGGTTTTAAGCCCAATCTGATGGTAGTCTGTAGCGACTCCCAGGGCGGCGATGCGATCCAAGAGCTCGTTTACGGAGGAGAGCTCCATCGGATCTAGCTGCTCGGCAAATTCCAAGCTGACGTGAAGATCGCTTTTGATGACCTGAGAGGTCATCGTCGGAGCGGTGACTGAACAGGCGGTCATAAGGAAACCACCTAGCCGGATAGTTTGGCCGGCGGCCAAAGCTCCCTTGACGACGATGCCGTCTTTAAAGACAGGAAAAGGCATCCTTCCTGATTGCGACAGCACAGAGGAACTCTCAATGAAAGCACCAATGTCAGTGTCAAAACCGGCGGATCTTGGGTAGGGGGTCCCGAACTGTGCGTTTAGGCGGATGGTAACAGGAGACAAGGGACACGATGTTTTACCCAGGTTTGGGCCCTCTTGATGGAGGTAAAACCCTACGTCCTACTTGATTAATATTGATGATGTGTGTTACAAGAGTAGATCTACCACGAGATCAAGGAGACTAAACCCTAGAAGCTAGCCTATGGTATGATTGTTGTTCGTCCTACGGACTAAAGCCATCCGGTTTATATAGACACCGGAGAGGGCTAGGGTTACACAGAGTCGGTTACAATGGTAGGAGATCTACATATCCGTATCGCCAAGCTTGCCTTCCACGCCAAGGAAAGTCCCATCCGGACACGGGACGAAGTCTTCAATCTTGTATCTTCATAGTCTTGGAGTCCGGCCGATGACGATAGTTTGGCTATCCGGACACCCCCTAGTCCAGGACTCCCTCAGGTGGGAAAACAATTACTGTTGGGCAATTGATAGAACTTCAAATAATCATGATGATATCCAGGAAATGATCATTATATACTCATCATATCCAAGATTAGTAGACCGACTCCTGCCTGCATCTACTACTATTACTCCACACATCGACCGCTATCCAGCATGCATCTAGTGTATTAAGTTCATGAGAAAACGGAGTAATGCAATAAGATTGATGACATGATGTAGACGAGACCCGTTTATCTATTGCGGTAGATATAGATCTCATCTTGTTATCCTTAGTAGCAACTATACATACGTGTCGATTCCCCTTCTGTCACTGGGATCAAGCACCGTAAGATCGAACCCACTACAAAACACCTCTTCCCATTGCAAGATAAATAGATCAAGTTGGCCAAACAAAACCCAAGTATCGGAGAAGAAATACAAGGCTATAAGAAATCATGCATATAATAGATCAAAGAAGACTCAAATAACTTTTATGGATAAAAACATAGATGTGATCATAAACTCAAATTTCATCAGATACCAACAAACACACCGCCAAAAGAGTTACATCATGTGGATCTCCAAGAGACCATTGTATTAATAATCAAGAGAGAGAGAGAGAGAGAGAGAGAGGAAGCCATCTAGCTACTAACTATGGACCTGTAGGTCTACAAAGAACTACTCACACATAAGAGGACAGGCACCAATGGAAGTGGTGAACCCCTCCATGACGGTGTCTAGATTGGATCTGGTGGTTTTTGGACTCTACGGCGGCTTGATCAATGTTTCGTCGACTCCCCTAGGGTTTCTGGAATATTGTGGTATTTATAGAGCAAAGAGGTGGTTCGGGGGGCACCCTAGGTCGGCACAACCCTCCAGGGCGCGCTTGGGCCTCCTGGGCGCCCTGGTGGGTGCTGCTCACCTAGTGCAGCCCCTCAGGTGCTTCCTTGGCCCATTGGATTTTTCTGGCCCAAAAAATCCTCCAGGAGTTGCATTGCGTTTGGACTCCATTTGATATTGATTTCCTACGATGTAAAACACATGCTGAAAACATCAACTGGCACTGGGCACTATATCAATAGGTTAGTACCACAAAAATGATATAAAATGACTATAAAATGATTGTAAAACATCGAAGAATGATAATATAACGACATGGAACAATCAAAAATTATAGATACGTTGGAGACGTATCACCATCCCCAAGCTTAATTCCTGCTCGTCTTCCAGTAGGTAAATGATAAAAACAAAAAATTTGATGTGGAATGCTGCCTAACATGTTCATCACAGTCTTTTCTTTATAGCATGGACATATGAATTTTATATGATTCAAAGCAATAGTCTAGTTTTGATATGAAAACTTTAATACTCAAGCATACCAACAAGCAACCATGTCTTTCAAAATATCAACACTAAAGCAAGTTATCCCTAGCCCATCATGCTCAATCACTGATCCATTCATGAAAAACACTCGAATATTAGCTACACCCAATGCTCAAATACGATCATAGTGCCCCTTAGTTGGTGCTTTATAAGAGAAGATGGAGACTCAAATTAAAAATAAAACTTGCATAAGGAAAAGAAAGGCCCTTGGCGGAGGGAAGTACTGATCTGTAGAGGTGCCAGAGCCCAAAGCTTAAATCGAGAGATAAACTATTTTTGAGAGGCATACTTTTCCTACCAACAAAAATGACTTGGAGCATCCCAACACTTTCCGTGCTAGATACATCATAGGCGGTTCCCAAATAGAAAATAAACTTTATTCCTTTTTCCACCATAACTTTCACTTTCCATGGCTAACTGTATCCACGGGTGCCCTCCATACCAACACTTTCCAAGGAATCTATTATTTGACAACATAAAGTAAATTCATTTATTCATTTCAGGACTTGGCATCCCTAGTACCTTTGTCGTACTCTTGTGCAATGACAAGTGAATAAACAATCATCGTGAGAATAACACATATAGCATGGAAAATATCGGCTACCCTTTACCGCCTCCCGAGTAGTAGAGCACAGAAAAGAGAAAATTATTTTGAATATTAGAGATGGCACATGCAAATTTGCTTAGAATGTCATGGAAATACCGCATATAGGTACGTATAGTGGACTCATAAGGCAAAACTGGTTTAAAGGGTTTTTGATGCAGAAGTAGTGATCATACTTAGTGCAAAATGAAGGCTAGCAAAAAGACTGAGAAGCGACCAACCAAAAAGCGAAGAATCTCGTACCCAAGCATTAAGCACAAGTAACACCGAATAATGAACAATAAGTAGGATATAAATTTCATTGCATGACTATTGACTTTCGTGCTTGCATAGGGAATGATAAGCCTTAACATCAATATTCTTACTAAAGCACAACTACTCATCAACATGATTCACATATCATATCGTCATATATCAAAACCATTACTAAGAATCAAGTTTATTTTGTCCAATGATCTTCATGAAAGTTTTTATTATATCCTCTTTGGATATCTATCACTTTGGGATTATTTTCATATGTTGCTTTTGATAAGCTCAAACAAATATAAGTGAAGATCATGAGCATAATTTTTCTTTCTTTCTATCAAAATAATCTAAGTGAAGCAAGAGAGAATTTCTTGAAACTTTACTAACTCCCAAATAAATCTAAGTGAAGCATGAGAGCATTTCTTCAAAAATAACAAAGCACGTCGTGCTCAAAAAGATATAAGTGAAGTACCAGAGGAAGTCCATGGCTCTAAAAATTTAAGTGAAGCATAGGAGCAAGCATAGCACAATTTTTGGCTCTCTAAAAAAGGTGTGTCCAGCAAGGATTCAACACTTAAAACACAAAGCAAAACAAGCAAACACTCATACCATACAAGACACTCCAAGCAAAACTCATATCATGTGACGAATAAAAATATAGTTTCAAGTAAAATACCGATGGTCGTAAGAAGAAATCGGGGATGCCACTCGGGGCATCCCCAAGCTTAGTTGCTTGCTACTTCTTTGGATATTATCCAGGGGTTCCTCGTGAAGGAAATATGCCCTAGAGGCAATAACAAAGTTATTATTTATTTCCTTATTTCATGATATATGTTTATTATTCATGCTAGAATTGTAGCGACCAGACCTCAGACGGTCAAGTCTCTGTGCATCAGTGTCATCCCTGGATCAGTAATGCTGACACACACAGTACTCGAAGGATTTATAACAGAGTAGCACTCACACACTTATTACATCGAATGTCTCCAAAGAGAACTTATTACAATAAATATGGCTTAAGGCCATCTAATAACGATAACAGCGGAAGGCATGGAAGATAAGTGAGTCCACCAACTCCAGCGGCATCACTGAGTATAGAACCATGACCTAAAGCACCTTACTTGTCATCTGAAAAGTCTGCAACATGAACATTGCAGCAAGAAAACGGGTCAGCACATGGAATATGCTGGCAATGTAACACATAGAGAGTAATGAAAGAATAATGCTATACTACATGCATATATGGCTGATGGAAAGCTCTATGGTTACGGTTTTGCATAAAGCCAATTTTTCCCTACTGCAAAGGAATAAATTTTATTTAACTATCATGGTGGTTGTAAACATTGAGAAGATAGACATCCTCTCAATCCCAATTAAACATCATCATTAAACCCAACAAAATTAATTAAAGTAACATGATGAGATTCACATGATAATCCAAGTACTAGATACTCAGAACATCCATAACCAGGGACATGGCTAACCATGATTAGTTTATACACTCTGCAGAGGTTTGTGCACTTTTCCCCACAAGACTCGATCTCCTCCGTTGGGATTCTCGCACTACATGATGTTTGAGAAACGGATGACCGAGACATAGTCTTTCAGAAGCGTTTGCACCTTACGATTGGGTAGACAGTACCAACCTACATCCCGTACATCTGCTAGTCTAGCACTGTAAGAGTTCACACGACTTAATAAACTACGCTAGAGCCCATAGTAGCTTGTGGCTGCACACAGAAATTTCTAGCATGAATAATCTCATGATCCCTTTGAGCCTGGGAGACGGTCCATAAAGAAAAACAAGCAATTGCTGGAATACCCAGGTGCCTCAATCCACCCAGATGTGTATTAATGTTTCCACCTTAAATAACCCCTTAAATAAAAATCTCACATATGTCATGGATACTCTCACCCAATCCACGTCTACTAGCATAGCATGGCAATATAAGCAAACGTAGAAGTAACTCCCAAGGGTTTGATAATAAAACATGTAATAGGTACTACCTCATGTACTTCCCAAAACCCACATATTAATCAAATCCTAATCATGCAATTGTTTGAGGGTTGATCTAATGCAATAAAACTGGGTAGTAAAGAGGTATGCTCAAAGTGTTACTTGCCTTGCTGATGATCCATGAAACCTAGAGATTCGAAGTAGCAAGCGGCGCACTCCGGGTACTCTATCGCAAACAAACAAGCATATAGTAAGCACTCATCTAATGCCAAGTTAACACTCAAATAAGAGAACTAACCAGAAAGTTCAACTTAAGAACTCTGGTTTGCAAAAAGAATCAAATCGAATGAAGCAACGAATGTCAAACGGCGAAAGAAACAAGCTTCGTTTACTAATCTGGACCTATGTCAAATTTTACAGAAGCAAAAACTTGTTTGAGTTGGTTAAACGGAAAGAGGGTTTCGAGACGAAACTCTAGCCACTTGAATCGCCTGATTCTGATAAACGAGCGAAAAGTTATACTAGAACGAAAATCGGATCAGAAATCGCGATCAGAAATAATTGCGGAAAAATCCGAGAAAAAGAAAAACTGAAGAACAGATTAACGAACAAACATTCGTTAACTGAAACTAAACGGTGAACTCGTCCGTTAAAATGAATGATCGAGCGAACGCTCGCTAAATAAATAAACCGGAGAAAAAATAAACCGATCTAAAAAATAAAACCTAGGGTTTTCTAGAAAAACGGATCAGTTTTCTTTAGAAAACCGAGGCGGCGGGGTGGCTACCTCGGCTCGGGCTCCGGCGAAGTTCAGCGGGGTCCGGGGTTGCGGGGCAGCGTGGGGTGGCGGGGCAGCGGCAACGGGCGTCGGCGGCGCAAGGCGGCGGGGCGGCGGCTTGCAGCGGCGGTGGTTTGCGGCGGGGGCGGCTCCGGCTTGCACTACAAAAAAATACACTTCCGTGATGATACGTGTTTGTCATAGTAGGTCGCGTTTTTTTCATGCATGTACATCCATGACAAATTTATGACAGTATCAAGATAGTCATAGTTGTGCTGTCGTAGAAGTGTTCCATGACATTACCAAAATTATCATCACGGAAGTGTCCACTTCCATGACGATAAATCGCGCGTCACAGAACTGCTTTCTTCAAGGGTGACCGACACGTGGCATCCACCGTAACGGAACGCCGTTAAGCTATCGGGTCAGGTTTTGGATCCGATAACCCGTTAACAGCCCCGACCAATGGGGATTATCCACGTGTAAAATCATCATTGGCTGGAGGAAACACGTGTCGGCTCACCGTTGGGACAGATGTCATCCACTCATTGGACAGACGGCACCTATGATACGTCGACACCTGGCACGGCCCAACAGAGGCCCATTCCTATGAAAAGGCTGGCCCGTTTGACTTGGTCAAAAGGTGGCGGGCCGGCCCACGGAAAGCCTGTTAACGGCCTGTTCGCATATAGCCCATTTACAGCCTGCTAATTGAGGGCCCGTTACGCCCTATCCGAATTAGGCTTAGTAGCGTCATCTGGGCCGTCCAATATGGTTCAGCCCGTTTTAACTTCCGGGCCATGTGTGGCCCGTGACTTCTTTCGGCCCATATGAGGACCTTTGTAACTCTTGGCCCATTAACGACCCATTGTGAAACTGGCCCGTAATGAACAGTGTATCACTTTATACCCATTAACGGCCCGTTATTCCATTGGGCCGTTTCCAGCCCAAGTTATCTTTCGGCCTTCTCAGGGCGCATTGATTCTTGGGCTCATTTGCAGCATTCGGTTACATACGGTCCGTTACTCTCATTTTCTGCTTGTGGGCCAAATTCAGCCCGTCGTTACAGTCGGCCCGTTTGCGGACCATTAATACTTTGGGCCGTTTTCATGTCAAAAAAACCCATTGGGCTGTTTTCATAGAGTTATCAAATACTGCCTATTAACGACCCGTTATGGTCCACGAATAGTACGGCCCATGATTGGCGAAATGATGATACGCCCCGTAGAAGGCCCATGGATCCTACAGCCCGTATGAGGCCCATGGATGGTACAGCCCAAAGAAGGCCCATGGACCCGACGGCCCGTAGAAGGCCCATTGATCACTAAGGCCCGTATAGAAGGCCGATGGATCCTACGGCCCGTATAGAAGGCCAATGGTCCTATGACCGAACGAAGGCCCATGGATCATACGGCCTGGAGGAGGCCCATGGTTACAACAGTCTGTGTGTTGCCATGATTATTTTGTCCTAGTTACCAAAAATAGGCTATTGTGGCCACTAGAAAAACATAGACAAAGAACTGCAGTGACTACAAGCAAACAACTAAACAAGACAATAAGGAAATAAATAAGCAAGCAATTAAGGCTAGCCTATTACCGCTATTACACATATTATATCCACTGGGCATCAAAGTTCGCCACTAGTGCAAATATAGGGAACAAAGCAACATATTACATACACTTGGCCGTCAAAATTGGCCACCAGTGCAAATAAACGCGGTAGCAAAACAAGAGCATACCTGAAACAACTTCATAAGAGCTCAAGAAACGTTATCCTGGGTATCCACCATGCTGGCAATAAGCTTAGCAAGCTGATTAGCTTTGTCCTGTTTGGAGCTAAAATCCTCCAACGCTTGCTGTTGCACCAGAAAGTATGCATCTAAATGCTCCAGGGACTTCCGCAGTCCTTCCGCTTCTTGTCGCACCACAGCTGATCGATGTCTTTCAGCTTGTAGTTGAGACTCAAGAAACCGAACTGATTCAGACAGTGAGTTTGAATAGCTTGTGCATGCGGTAGTGGCCAGTAACTCGAACACTAAATCAACACAGGACTTTGTGGTTGTCTCGCTGTCTTCAAGATAGTCTTCCTTAGCTGTTTTATCAGCTTTGATGGAGACCAACAATGATGTGTCACTATCCTGAACCTTATCTGCATTACTTCCTTTACCATTGCTTAATAAGGCACTCTTCCCCAATATTCTGTCAGCATTCTAAAAGAAGAAACAAGCAGACACATAACAAGTTTAGCATGTAGTATATGAAACTCATTTCGGTGAACCAGTTCATTAGTAAGGTGGACATGATTAAACTACCAAGTCTTCTATTGCCAAGTACTAGTACATAATAAAAGCATCAAACAAACATATATCTATGTTCTATGGTCACTGCATTGTCTTGCCAAATCAAAATAGAGACACGGTTCAAATCATATCAGTTCAAGACAAAGCAACAGTGAAAGAATACAAAGCATGGGAAACTACAGGGCACAACAAGATTTCAGATGGGTACCACGGGTCTACATGTACAACAACACTATTGGCTCTATTGTGATGCTAGTAATGTGCATGATATGAAAGTCAACTGTATACACAATTGAATTTGAAATCAACAGAGCTATTGATAAGAGCAAACCTGTTAAAGAAACATGCATGAACATACCTGCTATGCCATTGGAGTTTCGATTGGATCCTTCAATTTAAAAATAATCTCATATCAGTAAATATAGTGATACAAGAGCAAAGTAATCATAGTTAAAAAAGGCGCGCCTAAGCGAGCGCTTAAGCGCGCCTAGGCTCTAGGCGTTGGCAAAACGCATTGCGCATAACTATGCATAACCTGTGCATAGCTGCGCATAAGCATGCGCTTTGGTCAGTAAAGCGCAAGGCGGTGGCAAAATGCACAATTAACGCCTAGCGCTTTTTTGAACTATGATAGCAATGTAATCTTAAATTAGAACAGTTGTTCTTCAGGTTTAGGCACTTGTTCTACATGAACAGAGTACAGTAAGATGCAACAATAAAATACTTAAAAATACAAAATGAGCTCATAGACCTTACCACATTCTTGGTTCGGGACCAGTACAGAACAAGGCGTTCCCAGTCATCGTCCAGTAAATGTGTCTCAGGAGAACGTAAGGGAATTTGATGAGTTTCTTTGCCGGTGAAGTATGTTTTCTTCAGGTAATTCTGATACTACCACCAAGCATTGTTTAAGATAGCAGAGGTATTAGCACAGGTTACCTCATCCTGAGTTCCCAAATCGGTCCTTCTCTATAGGGAAAAATGGGAAAATTTACTATATTAGAACCATCATGGAGGTAGGATGTATGGGACGAAGCAAAGTAATTGCCATGAATAACATTACTTACACATAACTCCTGGTCAAACACCTGCAACTGGCATTTTCCTTCATCTTCGATATAATATATCCAAGATGGGAAGATACGCACATACGATTTAACAACATCAAATGCGATAGATACTAAACTACGACTGGCTGGTTGTGCTTCCTCCACAGGAATAGGCGTACTAACTGGTGGAGTTGGGGTTCGCCGTGATAGTACTAGCCCTTTGGGCACTGGAGGTGCCTTACTAACTGTTGTAGTTTGGGAGCTCTATGGTGTAGATGGTGCTGTGTCAACAGGAACTGGGTTACTATCGACTGGGGTTGGGGTTAGATTGGGTGAAGCTGGTTCTCTGTCCATCGCATTAGGGGTACAATCTGCGAGAGTTTGGGTTATGTGTGGTAGGGCTGGTTCTTGTGCATGTACAACCGGGGGTGCTATCTCCACCAAGAGGTAGCACTGTTTTATTTGAAGACCGTGTTTTTATTCCGCTAGATACTGGCATCACCTGCTCCAATTCAAATGGCTGATAAACAGGAAGCATAGTTGAATGTACAGACATTGTATGAGAGACAGATGCAATAGATAGTGTGGAAAAAAGAGGGCATGAAATAGTTGACATGTATATTGTTTAACTAAAACGGATAGCATGACATAATTTCACATATATGATCTCTATCTAAACTGGATAGCATAGCATAACATAATTCAAAGATATGATGAATAACTAAACAGGATCACATGACATAATTCATCTACATGTTATCTAAGTAATCAGGATCGCATCATTTAATTCACATATGTGATTTATATGCTAAACATAGGGCATTCGATATGATGTCTGAACTAAGAACATGGTGTTGAATATTGTGTATATGATGTCTAAACTATGCAATGCAAGACACCGTATGCATGATATGAGCAGTATAATCGTGCCATGTTAGAGCATACACCTCAGTGGGGGAATAGGACTGGTCATCTGTCTCTGAATCCATCTCTGAGGAGCTATCGGGACCCAACAAGAGTAGTTTAATGTACAAACATTGTCGGCAAATGGAAATGTAATGAAGAAAAGAATGGGCAAGATATCATTCAAATATATGATGCCTGGTTAAACAGGATGGCATTGCACATTTCACATATATTATGGCTGGCTAAAAGACATGAGACTGCATAATTCCCATATATGCTATAGAAACTAAACAGCTAGCATTACAGAACATGTCTAAACTAAGCAGATGACATATATGATGTCAAAAGTAGGCACTGCAAGGCAACATATGCATGATATGACTAACATCATCATGCCAAGGTAGAGCAAACACCTTGGGGGGTAAATAGGAGTGGTCAGCGGCGTCTGAATACGCCTCAGAACAGATATCTTCCTCTAGATCACAATCTGGAGAGGGTTGGGGAGGGTTTGCCATTGAACCCACCATGGAGCGATGTCTGCATGACATTGTATTGCCGCGCAAAACTCTTCTCTTTTTCTCTACATGTTCAGCATGACTGTTTTCAATATCTGACATGCATACGGAAAAATATGGTGAGATTATGTAAGGAGAGCATGCAGAAATTTAGAGTGATGGTAACAACCAGTGGATCGACGTTTTTCCGTTGAACCAAAATAGCCCTAATGGATCGACGTGAATGTATAGTAATAACTGACGCAACAAGTGTACAACCTCTTTGCCATAGCCGTGTCGACCTCAGCATCATTGGGTTGGTCGCTGAAGCAGTTGAGGCATAGGTGGCTGTCGGGGGTGTGGAGGAAGATCTGAGGAATCTATAGACAGCCTCCAGGACACTGCTTTGTTGTCATGGATCGTTCTGTCGTTGGTGCAGCTCCGGTGAGCCGTAAGTCGTCAAGGCTGAAGCAGCACAAGACAGACATCGTCAATCTCAAGTGGGATTCTAATAGCATCTCCAATAGATGATGAAAAATGGATGTAAAATAAACATCACCAAAAACCACCTGACTACAACAGATGAGGTAAAAACTGTTGACTCTGAACTTAACTGTCGAAACTGAAATTAACTATGGAATCTGAATGCTACTGTCGAAACTAAACGCAATGTTAGCAGAGAGACACTTGACATGTAGTTTAGGGAGGGCCTGCAGTTCATCCTCAACCTGCACACCCCTGAGCCGCCTGCCAGCACTGGACAAACCGCCGGCCCTAGTGCCGCCTCGCCGCCCCAAAACAACTCGCCACCACCGCCCCGGCCAGCCCTCTAGGCCCCCCCACCCTGAACCGTAAGATAGATAGTGGGGTACCTCTCCGGCGAGCCCCCGTCCCCGCTGCGGGTGGTTCTTCCTTAACTCCGGCGAGCCCCCCTCCCCAACCCCTGAAAATCGATTGACCCAAAAGTCGATTCAGTCGACTGAAGTGTGGCTTAATCCGAGCAGAGCAGCAGCACGAGCGAGGGGGAGAGCAGCAACAGCAGCTGGGCGAGCGAGCAATCGAGCAAGAGCCGGAGCAGCAGCAGCAGCGCGAGAGAGCAAGCGAGAGCCGGAGCAGCAGCAGCAGCGCGAGCGGGAGCCAGAGCAGCAGCAGCAGATCTGGCTGGTATGGACATCGCCGTCGAAGGGTCCTCGCACTGGGGGAGAGCCGCGGTGGAGATGTTGCCCGCGGCGCCGGCTTCAAGGTAGCCGCTCCATGGCGGTGTGGGATGGAGCACCGTCGGCGCCGGGAGGTCGAGTTAAGGAGAAGGTGCAATGCGATGAGTGTACAACCTCTTTGGTGGCGCCGAGTAGGCCTCGGCTTCGTCCGAGGAGTCGGTGAGGATGATGCGGTTCCGGTGGAGCAGGTTAAGGCGGCGCTGTCGGGATGGAGCAGCCGCGATAGACGAGGCGATCGTCAGAGCAGCTTCTTGGAGGAGGAGGACGGGGCGGCTGAACTGGCGGGACGACGAGATGGACGAGGATCCTCATCCGGGGACGTGGATGAGGGACGTCGAGCTATTGCGGTGGACGACATCGTCGGGGAAGAGGCTCCGGCTGGCCAGCGGTGACGTGGCGGACAGAGGAGGGTGGGGTTTCGCGGCTGGAGCGGAGAGGTTATGGTGGCCTGGGATTTCGAATGGCGAAAAGGGGGCGATGGGAGGGGGTGAAGCATGACTTAGGGACGCGCTTGTCCAAAATGTAGGGTGTGTTACAAAAGTACCCCCCACCGATTTGAACTAGCAGCCCTTTCGTCTCAGGGTTAGAAGGGGGATTTCGCGTGTCGGGATTTGGCAGCTGGAGGGAGTTTTTGCGCGCGTTGTAATTTCAGGATAGCAAGGCGCGGGTTGTGAAGGCGCCAGTTTTGGGAGCATGATATCTGAATTTTCGGGATATAACAAGATGCGGGTTGAATTTTAGGGACAAGCCTAACGTGTAGTAATATTGTACTTTTTGTTGACTGCATAGTAAAATTGTACTTGTATGTACCAAATCAATTAGCACTTCCCTCAACCAAAAAGAAAACGAAAAAAATAAAACTATTCACACCAAACAAAGAGAGAGTCTTGCCCCGTTTTATTATACAAATGCTATTCAAAGCTACTCCCTCCTTCCATCTATATAGGGCCTAATGCGTTTTTTGATGCTAACTTTGACCAAATATTAGAGCAATGATATATGACATGCAACTTACACAGAGCACACCGTTAACTTCGTTTGTGAAAGGTTCTTTCAATGATATAATATTCACATTATTCATGTCATGTACTATTAATCTTGTCAATAGTCAAAGGCGGTCTTAAAAATCTCATTACGCCCTATATAGATGGAAGGAGGGAGTATGAATCCATGTTATGTCCGATTAATTTTTTTCGCTTTGCTGTATAATGCATGTAACCTACTCATACCAACATTTTAGTGCATTCCAAGTGTATGCTACCGCTGCAATTCGAACTAAATATTAATTTGTTTCTCTATTTCAATAAGAATCTGCAATCATGATTGTTGCCAACTTCAACCATCATAGTTTCCTTGCTATCCGTGAGATATAAATCGGACGACCTATAATGCAGGATGGCAGGCACACCATCATCAACAACTCCGTTTTTTTATAAGAGTAGAGATAAAATATATTAAATGTAGTATAACATGTTCATAAACACACCATGTGTATCACCGTTATATATATTCACACATACGTCGGTTTAAAACACTATGATAAATTCTTCAAATATCCGAATTCGCTTTTTATAATGAAGTATATATGATCTCTATTCGTCTTTTACACCCACACAACCCTCTTATCTTTGTAGCTAGCGCTAACTTTCTCTTGTGCATGCACACACCCGCATCCCTCTCACCCTCCCTCGGCATTCTCTAGCTCCATCGCGCAAATTCGTCTTTTCACTTTAGGTCATTCACCCACGGTGTGTGTAGGCCCCCCAGCTCCTTCTTTACGGCACACATCAATCGATATGCCTCTCTAGCCAGGTGTGCCTAGCACAAACACAAGCATCCCCTGTTCTCTTGTCACCATCCATGCCTCACTCCCACCACTCTTTTCATCGTTCTCGTACTCGCACACTCCTCCCCGCTCGATATAATATGCCTCTCGTGCCCATTATACTCCAACACCACCGCCACCGCCATCACCGAGCCATCTCCGATCGAGGTACATATATATTATGGCTGACCCATCTACTTCTAGTAACATGAAACATCATTATTTGAGCAACGCAAGGTGTTCGATGAAATGTCTACAACAGTTTATTTGTGTCCCATCCCTAGTCTGGTATGCTATAGACTAGCCATTGATGTGTTGCATCATGTTTAAATTTATTTGAAATTTGAAATAGGGATGATCAAACCCTGGCATCAAAGGAATTCAAATAGGTTCAACTAAATAATTTTCAGTGAACCCAAAGTGGCAATAAAAAATGTTCATCATTTTTAAAAAATGCTAGAAACAGTAAGCAGAGATGATGCACATTTTTCCTTGACATTTTGGATTTTTGAGTTAACACATATTGTATTTTGAATTGGAGCAAATAAACGCTACAAATATTTATTGCTTCGATAATTCTGATTTTTTGTGAGGGACTTTGGAATAACTCCTTTAGTCCCTGCAAAAATTATCTAAAGCAACAAAATTATTTAGTTCCTAAAACTCAATCAAAACAAATGGCAGAAAAGAAAAAAAAAGAAAACAAATAATAAAAAGGGGAAATTTTAGCTGGAAGCTCACTGGCCGACCTCGCACTGTGAGGCCCACTGGCTCAGTGCCAGTCGTCTCCCTCGTCCTGCCAGTCGGACGGGGCCAGTGCCCGGCGCGCACACGCGCGTTCGGCGCGGTATGCTGCAACCTGTCTGGCCTCCACTAGCTAGCGCGACGCCACCACTCACCTCCTCGCTGCCGTTCGGATCTGTCCGACCCCCTCACTCTCCCCCTCGCCCTCTCCTCAATTGATCCTCAACACAGCTAAGCTCTACCATCGCTGCCGCTCGCTGTTACCACGCCCACCGCCACGACCTGCCTCTCTGACATGTGCACAAGCTTCGCCAAGTCTCCCTCGTCCTCTCCATCGAGCTGTGCATTGTCGTACGCCTTGTGGAGCCGCCTATGCCCTCGTATTCATCATCGGCTGCCCGAGATCGCCATCGATGTTCCGGCTGCACCGAACCTACCCAAAGCTTGTTGTCGACTCTTCCGGATCCAGTGTCAGCCCCGCCACCGTTACCCCTTGCTCCCACGTTTGATTGCTTGCCCTAGCTACCGCACCCTCCATGACCACATCTCGCATCCGAGCCCTTCTGCGAGCTCAGCAAGTTCCCACGAACTCAACGCCACTGCCTACACTTCCTGTCGTGCTCTGTGCGCTCCGTTTCGTCGAGCCGTAGCTCCGGCTGCCGCAGATGTGCTCGCCGAATTCAACTCTGGGCACCCCGCGACCTTGTGCTACCTCCCCTAGATGTGTGGGAGTGCAGGGCTACGTCTTGGTGGTCTCCCTGCACCCAGCCGCCGCCTGTTACGCATGTCCGATGAGTTCCCGCCGGGGTTTCGGTCGCTGCTGGCCTAACTCCAGCGACAACCGACATGGCAT
>NC_041385.1:137850404-137891344 GCF_002162155.2 Triticum dicoccoides
CGCCCCTAATCTTTTAGTGAGGCTAATTTAACCCCCTGTTTAAACCCTGTGTCACTAACGTGTGGGCCTTGCACGTCAGGTTTGACCCCAGTCGGCGTAGTTGAGTTGCCGACACATGCATGCCGCAGTGCGGACGCAGTAAATGATTTTTTTGCATTATTTATAATTAAGGAAATTCCAAAAAAAAATTAAAAAAATAATAGAAATTAAACCGTAGCTTGGATTGAAATAATTTATATATGAAAAATTGTCAAAAAAATTCAGTCTATCCATCTGTATCATTTTCATGCATGACAAACCAAGTTATATCTACTGAATATAGGAAAATAAATAAAAAAGACATTCTAAAGGGTTTAATCTAGACTTGCATTTGAACCCTTGGTTCAAATGAACTTTATCCAAAGTGAATGCTAGATGCATTACCACAAACCACATCACATCTTGAAGCCAAGTTCACACATCATATTGTTGCATATGCTTGTGCATTGATTGCTGGCACCGTCCTTCTCGATAGGTCTTGCTCCGGAGACCGTTCCGGAGTACCTGTCAGAGGAGCAATGCCCCCTATTGATCTACCAGGCAAGCAAACCCCCTTTTGGCATTCCGATACAACCCTACTCTCTTGCTCTTGCTCTCGTTTATTGCATTAGGACAGCAACGATTCAACTGCTACTTTATGTTGCGATAGTTGAACACATTCCCCTACATCACCTCTCTTTGCCACAGTAAATAGTTGAGACCCACTAGCATGTGTAGGAGTTGATTTAGCCATGTTGTGTTCCTACCATGCCATGCCTGCTATTGCTTAGAGTTATGTTAGGTCTGATTCATTGGGAATGAATTGGAGTGTTATGCCATGTTCTGATGCTAACAGTTAAGCGTGTGAACATGATTTGGTAAAGGTAGTGGTGAGAGGCCATGTAGGAGTACACGGTGGGTTGTCTCACTGGAACCGTCCTTAAGAACTGATTTCTGTTTATGTTGTCCAAAATTAGCTACTACCACATGTTGGAATGCTTAAGTGCCCCTCTTGACTTATTAGCCGACTTGATCTCTGTCCAAGAGCTGCAACTAGTTTTTGGTGTTTGTAGGCAGTGCTATTTTTCTACTAGGTGGCACCCGGCAGGGTGGACTTGGGACAGACTAGGCACCATGGCCTAATGTACCGTGTGGCACCTGGATGGTGGGCTTGGGAACCCTGCAGACATTGTTTGAGGTCGTGATAAATACCTCGGTCGGACTTCCCTTGTCGATACATCCTCAAATAGTCAATAATCCTAGACTAGAGTCTCGTGTTGTTAGTCAGGTCGTGGCCAACACCCTCGCCAGACTTCCACTTGAAGATTGCCGAGATACATGAGATGTACATGGTGTTATGTGGTGAGAGCGTGTGTGAAGAGGTAAACCCCTACAGGTTAAGATGATCTATTCGATTAGCCGCGTCCTCGATTATGGACTACTTGGATACTTATGTGGTACATAGACAACTTGAAGTGGATACTCTAAAATGCTCAAGATAAGTGTGAGTGCTTTGGATGGCCTTCTCGTAGGTAGATGCGATATAATCCATATTAGTGTATTGATGTGGTGATTAGTGGACTCGTGTGCGCTATCTCACCTCAAAGAAGTTACTCGTAGTCGTAGAACAGGATAGCCACCGAGTCAAAGCTAGCTTGTTGCAACTAAACCCCACATTGCCTTCTTGATACTAATGCATGTATGATAGGATCTATTATAAGTCTTGTTGAGTACCTTTGTACTCATGTTTGCTTAATTTATGTTTTGCAGATTTGAAGATGAGACTTCTATCTCACTAGTAATTCTGCTTGGACTTCGACGATTAGCTTGTTACCTCAGCTACGATCTTGTACCCTTGGGAGGGTCTTGTAGATAGTCATACTTCTCAACCTTTTTCATTTGTAGTTGTCTATACTCAAACATGTTATGCTTCCATTGCTTGTATGCTCTGTATGTTGGGTCATGCAACCCCTGTTTGTAATAAATGCTATGATAACTCTTCTGGTACTTTATCTATATGAGTTGTTGAGATATGTTGTGATTCCATGTTGTAGATCACATACTTGCATGTTATGCATACGTGTAATGTGTATTGCTATGTGTGGGATCCGATACCTAGTTGTTTATTCTTGGTAGCCTTCCTTATGGGGAAATGTCTCCTGATGCTTCCACTGAGCCATGGTAGTCTGCTACCTCTCCGAAACACTTGGGTTGGCCGGCATGTATCCTTCTTTGTTACAGTTTCTGTCCCTTCAGGGAAAGTCACGTTTTGTTCCTTTAAGTCCTTGTAGATTGCTACGACTTGGGTTCATACGTTGATGACCGACACATTCATTGTTGGGTTACGTATGCCTGTCCCTGTAAGTTTGTGACACCATGGGTTTATGACTAGTCATGTCACCTAGCGTTCTCTGTCATACGGATGCTAGCGACACAATTATATACGTGAGCCAAAAGGCGCAAATGGTCCCGGCCAAGGTAAGGTGGCAGCCGTGGGTTACCGTGTGTGAGGCCGCAAAGTGATATGATGTGTTACATGCTAGATCATTGTGACTTAGGATTGGGGTCCCGACAACTTTGGTATCAGAGCCTGACTGCTTGTAGGGTTACTAAGCCAAACTGGTCAGAGTTGGGTCTAGAAATTCTTTAGTTATATAAGAGGAATTGGTTGGGAAGGGAACATAAGGCTCTTTTACTCCTCATACCTTATGTTCTTCTGATCTGAGTCATCCTATCTTTCATATGATGTTCAGGAACTAGGCAATATCTTCTGCCTATCAGGATCACGAGTTACTACTCCGTTCTCTCATAGGATTGGTCAACTAGAGTCATATTCCAGTTTTCGAGTACTTCTAGTGTAGTTTGATTAGAACTATCTCAGAACCCTGAGTGATGTTGTCGAGTATGGTACTATCCCATCTTTTGTCTGATGTCTCATTCTGAGCATTTTACTGCCGTTATGCTGCCGAAATTTTCCTAGGAGTTTGAGAGATTATAATTTCCTTGTGCTACTTTCTGCATCCTTATGTTGATGCTGAATCCATCCTTGTTTCATTGCTTTTGTTCTTCAGGATGTCGCCGATTAACCAAGGTTCTGTTGCTCATAGCCGGAACCACGGAGATGGTAGTGATGAGGATCCTCCCGTCTTCGTTGGCAGAGTTCATGTTAGAGATTGAGAGAAACAAGTGTGAGTCTAACCGCTTGTTGGCACATATTGAGGAGAAAACCGCACACCAGTGCGACGAGTCAGCAACCATCCATGACTTCATCAGCTTGCACCCACTAATTTGTGTTAGAACTACGTCGGTATTTACCCAAAGAGGAAGGGATGATGCAGTATAGCGACGGTAGGTTTTTCCCTGAGTGATGAGACCAGGGTTATCGAACCAGTAGGAGAACCTCCTCACACCACGTAAACAACACCTGCACACAAATAACAAATACTCGCTACCCGACATGTTAAAGGGGTTGTCAATCCCTTTCGGGTACGACGCCTCAAGTAGACAAATAACATGAGGTAAAAAGTGGTAGATAGGATAAATAGATCACGGAACAAATAAATTGCAGCAAGGTATTTTTGTATTTTTGGTTTAATAGATCTGAAAATAAATGCAAAGGAAAATAGATCGCAAAGGCAAATATGATGAAAAGAGACCCGGGGGCCGTAGGTTTCACTAGTGGCTTCTCTCGAGGAAAATAGCAAACGGTGGTGTCGGTGTCAAAACCGGCGGATCTCGGGTAGGGGGTCCCGAACTGTGCGTCTAGGCGGATGGTAACAGGAGACAAGGGACACGATGTTTTACCCAGGTTCGGGCCCTCTTGATGGAGGTAAAACCCTACGTCCTACTTGATTAATATTGATGATGTGTGTTACAAGAGTAGATCTACCACGAGATCAAGGAGGCTAAACCCTAGAAGCTAGCCTATGGTATGATTGTTGTTCGTCCTACGGACTAAAGCCATCCGGTTTATATAGACACCGGAGAGGGCTAGGGTTACACAGAGTCGGTTACAATGGTAGGAGATCTACATATCCGTATCGCCAAGCTTGCCTTCCACGCCAAGGAAAGTCCCATCTGGACACGGGACGATGTCTTCAATCTTGTATCTTCATAGTCTTGGAGTCCGGCCGATGACGATAGTTCGGCTATCCGGACACCCCCTAGTCCAGGACTCCCTCAGTAGCCCCCGAACCAGGCTTCAATGACGACGAGTCCGGCGCGTATGTTGTCTTCGGCGTTTGCAAGGCGGGTTCTCCTTCATGTTTCATGTGTTTGCCGGATAGTGTCCGGTTGCTTCATAAATGTTGCACTCCTTGGCTTCTACGTCCAATAATGGCCTTCTTCCACGTGTCGTACGAATGCGAAAAGCCAGGGTATTCTTACGTTTTACCCCCTAGCTGCGTGAATAAGATGCCTATAAGAGAGGCGAGGATCCAGATCCAAATCACACCATCCTCCTTCCGCAAGTACTCATCGAGGCGCATCTGACAAAAAATCCATTCCAACATGGACAGTCGACGCGGCTCCTCTTCTCGCGCTCCCAGTCCTCAACCAGGAGATTGGAGGAGATACTCAGTCCCGCATAGCGAGTTAGTGACGCTCCAAGCAGAGGGATACCTACCCCCGGCCTTTATGGTTCCGGTTCGAGCCGGACTGGCCACCTACAAGGGTGGGAAGCAGGCAGAGAGCATCCCCAATCCCTCCAAAGGAGAGCGGGTATGCTTCGTCCCCTACTTAATAAGGGGACTCGGATTTCCTATACATCCGTTTCTCCGGGGGCTCCTGGAGTTTTATGGACTCCAACTTCACCACCTCACGCCCGCCTCCATTTTTCACATCGCGGGCTTTGTAGCTCTTTGCGAGCTATTCTTGGGCATCGAGCCCCATTTTGCGCTGTGGAAGAGGCTGTTTTACCTCATACCCCGTTCTTACGAGGGGTCGATATATCAAGTGGGCGGAGCCGAAATATGGTGCATCGCCGGGACCGGATATCTATCCGGAACCCCGAAGAAGGCGTCCGAAGACTGGCCTTCGGAGTGGTTCTATATGGAAGACGCCCCGCTGCCGGATCCAGTTCGGATCGGCCTCCCGGAGTTTGGCAACGCTCCTCTGAAGAAACGCCTGAGTTGGCGCCCACGGAGCCCTCAACGGGAAGATGACATGAGCGTCCACTATCTGATGGGCCGGATACGGTTACTAGCCCATTCCGGATTAACTATGATTGGAGTCATGGCCAAATGCATTATGCGAGGGGTGCAGCCGCTCCAATATAGGGGCCACCCCATGTGGGATTTCAACGGGGAGAATGACGCCACCCGTCATGGCCGCACGGGGACGGGGTCGGCCGCCGATCTGGTGAAAATCCTGTCCGGCTTGTACAAGGGGGAGAAGGAGGACTTCCTCTGCACGAATCCATTGAATGGATTATCCATGAATAACCCTCGGAGCTGGGTAAGCGGACGCTTATATATCTGATCCGTTCTTTCAAAGATAAGTGTCTTACTTTATGATTTCGACGCAGGAACTGCGCCGGGATGTGGAGGGCATAGAAAGCCCAACTCCACAACCCGAGGATCCGGGAAGATCCCTTGATCCGGCCTCCGAAGAGGATCCGGACATAAAGGTGGATTTGATTGACGGGGTGTTCCACCAGCTCAGCATAGACAATGCTTTAGTCACCATTACGCCTGACTATCCCGGTTTATGTCCGGCTTCCCAGGTGAGTACGACCGAAGTCCTGACACTGTTACTTTTTTAATGCTTATTCCTGACCACCGTGTACCAATGGTGCTTCACAGGAGGTGCCTTTACAGCGGGAAGCTGAGCCCGCGGCGACTAACCAAACGAGGTCAGTGCGGCCTAGCAGGCGGAAGAGGAGTGTGGCGCGAATCGAAACGCCGCCGCAAAGGTATGGTGCACCATTGTCTTTTAAGGGAAAGACTCCTGGGAGGTATATTAATGCTCATGATTCTTCCAGGAGAAAGAGCGCTCGCAGGACTGAGTCCGGAGAGGGTGCCAACCAAGCCTCCGCCAGCCAGGCTCGAACGCCTGGTCCGGAGGGGGAGGCAAGCGCAAGGCGCGAGCCGGATGCTCCTCCAACAGAGGATGCCGACAGGTTATCCGCCACCAGGTCTGAGGTGGAGAGCGCCATGAATCACAGGCGCCGTCGGACAGTTCTTCATGACGCGTGTTTCTCCCCAGAGGCGTGGAATGCCTTTAATGCGGGAGACGCGCACCTCCGTGCTGCTCAAGATGGTTTAACCAGAGCCATGGAGCAGTATGTAAAAGACATACGGGTGAGGAATTTTAATAGTTATATATGCCAGTAGCCCCCGAGACTTAAAATAGTTAAACTAACTGATTTAAGGATCATTTGTAACGCAGGATCTTACCGAGAAGAATACCCACCTGTCCCAGGAGCTTCAAGAATGCAAGGCCCAACTTGAGGCCGCACTAGCCGCTGCCGGGGGAGCCACGGAGACCCCCTCTGGTAATTCATATTTTGAAAGGAGAAGTAGTTTATGAAGTGTGACGTGTGTGTATAGTCTGACAATAATATTGCAGAGGGTGCCGGACTAGATCCGGCCAAGCAACAGCTGCTGCACCAGTTGAGGGCCGACGAGAGGGTGCTTATGAGGGTGCAGCAGGAGAGGAACAAACTCCAAGATGACAACACCCAGCTGGGCGAAGAAATAAAAGATGTTCGGGTCCAGCTGTCTAACTCCGTAAAGGAGAATCGGCGGCTTCGCCGCGGCATTTATAGTAAGTGCTTGAGCAAACTCTTTTGAAAAGAAGTGTTCGGCGAGGAAGTCGATTGACAGAAATGTGTCTGTAGGTGTGCTCACGGGTCGTCCGGCGGAGGAGATGCCTGGTTCCACGGGAGACCCTCTTCCCGAGCTGCTGCAACTACATGAACGTGTTCGGCAGGTGATGAGCGGCGTCGCCCAGGCCTTATGGCCTTCCGTCTCCCTACCTGAGGGCCTTGGAGGGCTTGCTGAGAAGCTTCAGGGAGTACGGCGACGTCTCTGTCTGTGGAAGATATCGGCCTGCCGTCAAGGCGCCAGGGAGGCCTGGGCCATGGTGAAGACGCGGTACCCGAAGGCTGACCCAAACCACATGGCCGAGGTCGGACCTATGGGGCCCGATGGGAAGGAGATCCCTGCGAGCTTGATGTACGGCCAAGTAGAGTTGGCCGCAAAATATTCCCAACAAGACTGTAAATTAGACAGCCTGTTAGATGGGATTGAAGAGGAGTACAATCAGTCAGCTTGACGGTGTAATTTTAAAATGACATATAGAATGCCTTCTAGCCGGATTGTAGATCGTTTGTCTTTGCGGACCTTTTCGCTTCAACCTCGGGACCCAACGGTCCGGAGTGTGTCTGAATACCCTTACGGTTATAAAAGAACCGGGGCGTGCATGGAGACAAGGCGTAGGGGTCATAATTGCTTTATCAGACAAGTGCCCAACTAGTTATATTATATTACATGGTTAGTAAGAAACATCTTCCAGGGAGAATAGTTCCGTTAAGTGTTCCTTTCCCTGGGAGGCATGCCCTAAAGTGCATGTCTGGACTGCGAAAATAGCAGAAAAAGCATCTGGGGGCAGATAAATAAGTAAGTAATAAATCATCTTTCAGGTCACCGACCGAATAGTCCCTTAAGAACGCTAGCCTTCGGCTTCACCCAGTCTGAGGTACACATCCGGCTGACCCGGCAGTAACAATCGCAGAGGTGCTCCCTTTACCTCCTAGCTGAACAATCGGAAACGTAGGGGTAAGCACAGGAGCCAGGCAACCCGGCTTGGCCAAAACTTAAGTCATTTCGATGCATATAATGGTGATCAAAAGGTACATGTGGAAGTATGACACATGTGTTGGGCATGAAGCCCATAGAAATAAGCTTCTGTTAAAGAAGCCCCAAGGTATAACGAGTGCGAGTAGCACATTGAGTGAGTGCGAACAAAGCACAGATCAGCCCTCAAGGGGTTTGGACTGAAAAAGGGAGGAAAAAGGGGGGAAAACAAAGACAACGAAAAAAATGAAAGGTGGACGGAGGAAGGAGACGAACCCTGAGTCCGGCGCTAGGCGTAAAATCTTCGGAGATGGGCTGCGTTCCATCGGTTTGGCTCGAGTCGGTTGTCAGATGCGTTGCGTAGACGGTATGCACTGCCAGTAAGGACTTGGTCGATGATGAAGGGACCCTCCCATTTGGGCTCAAGTTTGTCCTTTTTCTTGTCCGGCAGGCGTAGAACTAGCTCGCCAACATTGTAAGTTTTGGCCCGTACTTCTCTGCTTTGATATCTTCGAGCCTGCTGTTGATAGAATGCGGAACAGGATTTTGCCACGTCGCGCTCCTCCTCCAAAGCGTCCAAACTGTCCTGCCGATCCAACTCGGCTTCCCTTTCCTCGTACATGCGCACGCGAGGTGAGTCATGAATTATATCGCAGGGCAAAACTGCCTCAGCGCCGTATACCATAAAAATGGTGTGAATCCGGTTGTGCGGTTTGGCGTGGTCCGCAGCCCCCAGAGTACGGAGTCGAGCTCCTCTACCAAGTGCGTGTTAGATTCCGTGAGGGACTGCACTAATCTAGGTTTGATGCCGCTCATGATTAGACCATTTGCTCGTTCCACTTGACCGTTAGTTTGAGGGTGGTAGACTGAAGCGTAGTCGAGCTTGATGCCCATGTTTTTGCACCAGAGTTTAACCTCGTCGGTCGTGAAATTCATGCCATTATCAGTGATGATGCTGTCGGGGACGCCAAAACGGTGTACTACCCCGGATATGAAGTCTATCACAGGTCCGGATTCTGCCGTTTTAACCGTCTTGGCCTCTATCCATTTGGTGAATTTTTCCACCATGACCAATAAGTATTTGTGCTTGTGGTTTCCCCCTTTAAGGGGTCCAACCATGTCAAGCCCCCAGACCGCGAACGGCCATGTGATGGGTATAGTTTTGAGGGCAGTGGGTGGCATGTGGCTCTGATTAGCAAAGAGCTGGCAACCGACACATCGTTGGACTAAGTCCTGAGCATCTGCTCGGGCGGTCGGCCAATAAAATCCTGTACGGAAGGCCTTGCCTACAAGGGCCCGAGCGGCGGCGTGGTGCCCGCCGAGTCTGGCGTGAATTTCAGCCAGGAGATTTCGCCCTTCCTCTTCGGAAATACACCTTTGAAGGACTCCGGTTGTGCTTTTCTTATAAAGTTCTCCCTCATGGACCTTGTAGGCTTTAGATCACCGAACTATGCAGCGGGCCTCATTTTGGTCTTTGGGAAGTTCCTGCCTGATTAAGTAGGCTAGGAATGGTTCCGTCCATGGGGCAATTACTGCCATTATTTCGTGCGTTGAATCTGTTATTTCATTGGCTGAGCCACCGATTGTGTGAGAATGTTCTATGTTAGGCGATGCAGTTGGTTCCGGATTGTTATTTCCTGACTCCTCTTCCCATAATACGGATGTCTTAAAGAGCCGCTCCAGGAAGATGTTTGGAGGGACAGCGTCTCGTTTTGCGTTGATGCGTGCCAACACGTCTGCTGCCTGGTTATTATCCCGGGCTACATGGTGGAATTCGAGTCCTTCGAACCGGGCTGACATTTTTAGGACGGCGTTACGGTAGGCTGCCATTTTCGGATCCTTGGCGTCAAAGTCGCCATTTACTTGGGATATTGCGAGGTTTGAATCCCCGCGCACCTCTAGGCATTTAATACCCATGGAGATTGCCATCCGGAGGCCATGTAGAAGGGCCTCGTATTCGGCTGCATTGTTGGAGTCTGTGTACATTATTTGAAGCACGTATTGGACTATGTCTCCGGTTGGGGACGTCAAGACGATGCCAGCCCCCAAGCCAGCCAATATTTTGGAGCAGTCGAAATGCATGATCCAATTGGAGTATGCGCCGTACTCTTTAGGGAGTTCGGCTTCGGTCCATTCGGCGATGAAGTCAGCCAAAACTTGCGATTTTATAGCTCGCCGTGGTTTGTAGGTTATGTCAAATGGTAAGAGCTCAATGGCCCATTTTGCAATCCTGCCCGTCGCGTCGCGATTGTTTATAATATCGTTGAGAGGTACTTCGGAGGCCACCGTTATGGAACACTCTTGAAAGTAGTGTCACAGCTTCCGGGATGCCATGAACACCGCATACGCTATCTTTTGATAATGTAGGTAACGGGACTTGCATGGAGTTAAGACAGTGGATACGTAGTACACTGGTTTTTGAAGAGGGAATTTGTGCCATTCTGTTTCTCGTTCGACGACGAGTGCGGCGTTGACAACTTGATATGTTGCCGTGATGTATAATAACATAGGTTCGCCCAGGTTGGGCGCGGCCAGGACCGGATTTGTTGCCAATACGGTCTTAATTTCTCCGAGTCCGGCCGCGGCAGCATCCGTCCATTCGAAGTGTTTGGAGGAGGCGATAGAGGGGCAGTGCCTTTTCTCCCAAACGGGAGATGAAGCGGCTTAGAGCCGCCACGCATCCAGCTAGTTTTTGTATTTGCTTGAGTTCTTTTGGGATATCCAATTGTGACAGAGCTCGGATCTTGGCTGGGTTTGCTTCAATTCCTCTACCGGATACAATGAAGCCCAAGAACTTTCCGGCTGGTACGCCGAAAACACATTTTTCCGGGTTGAGCTTAATGTCATATGCTCAGAGGTTGTCGAATGTCACCCTCAAGTCGTCTACTAGAGTTTCGACGTGTTTGGTCTTGACGACCACATCGTCTACGTATGCCTCTACCATTTTGGCTATCTGGGTAGCCAGACATGTCTGAATCATGCGCTGATATGTTGCGCCGACGCTTTTGAGTCCGAAGGGCATTGTGTTGAAGCAGAATGGTCTGTATGGAGTAATGAATGCCGTTGCGGCCTGGTCTTTTTCCGCCATCTTGATTTGATGGTATCCAGAGTATGCGTTGAGGAAGCACAATGAATCGTGCCCTACAGTAGCATCGATGATTTGGTCGATGCGAGGGAGAGGGAAAGGGTCCTTTGGACAGGCCTTGTTAAGGTCTTTGAAATCGACACAAAGGCGCCAGGATTTGTCCTTTTTGGGTACCATTACCAGGTTGGCTAGCCAGTCCGGATGTTTTATATCTCTGATGAATCCGGCTTCTAAGAGCTTGGCTAGCTCCTCTCCCATTGCCTGTCTTTTGGGTTCGGAAAATCGCCGAAGAGCCTGTTTGACTAGCTTAAATCCTTTTAGGATATTTAGGCTGTGCTCTGCCAGCCTGCGGGGGATTCCTGGCATGTCTGAAGGGTGCCAGGCGAAAATGTCCCAATTTTCCCAAAGGAATTCTTGTAGTGCGGCTTCTACATCAGCATTTAATTGTGCCCCAATGGAGGCCGTCTTTGTGGGGTCCGTTGGATGGACCTGGAATTTGACTATTTCGTCTGCTGGTTTAAAAGAGGTGGACTTAGACCTCTTATCGAGTATCACATCGTCCCTATCCACCGTGGAGCGCAGCGCAGTGAGTTCTTCTGCCGCTAGGGCTTCGGATAATGCCTCTAGGGCCAGTGCGCCTGTCTTATTTTCAGCGCGGAGTGCTATATCTGGATCACTGACGAGAGTGATTATTATATTGGGCCCGGGCATTTTGAGCTTCATGTACCCGTAATGGGGTATAGCTTGGAAGATTGTGAATGCCTCTCGCCCTAACAAGGCGTGATATCCGCTGCCGAATGGGACCACTTGGAACGTGACCTCTTCGGACCTGTAGTTGTCCGACAAGCGGAACACTACGTCTAGTGTGATTTTTCCTGTGCAGCGTACTTCTCGACTAGGGATTATTCCCCTGAAGGTTGTGTTGCTTCGCTCAATGCGGCTCCAGTCAATTTCCATTTTTTGAAGGGTTTCCTTGTAGATGAGGTTTAATCCGCTGCCGCCATCCATGAGTACCTTGGTAAGACGAAAGCCATCCACTATCGGACTGAGGAGCAATGCGGCTGGTGCTCGAGCTGTTCGGAATTTAGGTTCATCGCTGGCATTGAAGGTGATAGCCGTGTCGCTCCATGGATTTGTTGTTACTACTTGGTAGACTTCGGCGAGGCTGCGGATTGTTCGCTTCCGCATGTTATTTGATGTGAAAGTCTCGAAGACTATTAATACCGTACTGGTACTGCTAGGCTGGTTGCCCAGGGCCAGAAAGCCTTCGCCACTTTTGGCCACCTGCCGTAGTATCCAACATGCTCGAAGGCTATGTGTTGAAGTGGCGCCCTCCGTACTGTGGATTTTGCAGGGTCCGTTGAGCCATACCTCCAATACGGTTTCGTGCCCTTTAGGGGGGTTTTTGCTTTTTGGTTTTTAATCCAGGTGCTTGAGTATGACGCACCCTTTTATTTCGGACTGCGGTTGTATTCAGGGCCAGATTGTCCCAAAACCTGGTTTCGGTTTTCCAGGCACTCTCCATTGCACAATATTTTTGTACAATGGTCGCTAGGTCGGCGAAGCGTGTAACTTCGAGATGACTTATGGCGTTTATGATTCCCTTGTCCGTGCAATTGTTGTAGAAAATTGAAATCGCGCTTTCTTCACGACAGTCCTTTATCCTGTTCATAACCAGGAGGAATCTGGCCCAGTAATGATGTACTGTTTCATCGGGCTCTTGCTGTATTTGAGATAGATCGCTTATGTTTGGGTGGGCGGGTGGAATTAAGTTCGGAACCCCGCCCGATCTGAGGCTCAAAGGCCAAGAAGTTTCCGAATTTGGAAGCTTGGTTTGTTGGATGCTTTCCAACGAATCTGGTCTGATGCCTGACTTTAGGTTCAGTATTTGATTGACGTCGGTCCCTCCACGGGAATCCGGCATGGAGGGATCGGGAATCCGGACATAGCTAGTTTTTAACATAGAAGAAGAGTCGCCGCATTGTTCCTCTACCACAACAACATGGTGGGTAGCCTGGGAAGAGTTAATTTCTCTTAGATCGGTTTTAAGCCCAATCTGATGGTAGTCTGTAGCGACTCCCAGGGCGGCGATGCGATCCAAGAGCTCGTTTACGGAGGAGAGCTCCATCGGATCTAGCTGCTCGGCAAATTCCGAGCTGACGTGAAGATCGCTTTTGATGACCTGAGAGGTCATCGTCGGAGCGGTGACTGAACAGGCGGTCATAAGGAAACCACCTAGCCGGATAGTTTGGCCGGCGGCCAAAGCTCCCTTGACGACGATGCCGTCTTTAAAGACAGGAAAAGGCATCCTTCCTGATTGCGACAGCACAGAGGAACTCTCAATGAAAGCACCAATGTTAGTGTCAAAACCGGCGGATCTTGGGTAGGGGGTCCCGAACTGTGCGTTTAGGCGGATGGTAACAGGAGACAAGGGACACGATGTTTTACCCAGGTTTGGGCCCTCTTGATGGAGGTAAAACCCTACGTCCTACTTGATTAATATTGATGATGTGTGTTACAAGAGTAGATCTACCACGAGATCAAGGAGACTAAACCCTAGAAGCTAGCCTATGGTATGATTGTTGTTCGTCCTACGGACTAAAGCCATCCGGTTTATATAGACACCGGAGAGGGCTAGGGTTACACAGAGTCGGTTACAATGGTAGGAGATCTACATATCCGTATCGCCAAGCTTGCCTTCCACGCCAAGGAAAGTCCCATCCGGACACGGGACGAAGTCTTCAATCTTGTATCTTCATAGTCTTGGAGTCCGGCCGATGACGATAGTTCGGCTATCCGGACACCCCCTAGTCCAGGACTCCCTCAGGTGGGAAAACAATTACTGTTGGGCAATTGATAGAACTTCAAATAATCATGATGATATCCAGGCAATGATCATTATATACTCATCATATCCAAGATTAGTAGACCGACTCCTGCCTGCATCTACTACTATTACTCCACACATCGACCGCTATCCAGCATGCATCTAGTGTATTAAGTTCATGAGAAAACGGAGTAATGCAATAAGATTGATGACATGATGTAGACGAGACCCGTTTATCTATTGCGGTAGATATAGATCTCATCTTGTTATCCTTAGTAGCAACTATACATACGTGTCGATTCCCCTTCTGTCACTGGGATCAAGCACCGTAAGATCGAACCCACTACAAAACACCTCTTCCCATTGCAAGATAAATAGATCAAGTTGGCCAAACAAAACCCAAGTATCGGAGAAGAAATACAAGGCTATAAGAAATCATGCATATAATAGATCAAAGAAGACTCAAATAACTTTTATGGATAAAAACATAGATGTGATCATAAACTCAAATTTCATCGGATACCAACAAACACACCGCCAAAAGAGTTACATCATGTGGATCTCCAAGAGACCATTGTATTAATAATCAAGAGAGAGAGAGAGAGAGAGGAAGCCATCTAGCTACTAACTATGGACCTGTAGGTCTACAAAGAACTACTCACACATAAGAGGACAGGCACCAATGGAAGTGGTGAACCCCTCCATGACGGTGTCTAGATTGGATCTGGTGGTTTTTGGACTCTACGGCGGCTTGATCAATGTTTCGTCGACTCCCCTAGGGTTTCTGGAATATTGTGGTATTTATAGAGCAAAGAGGTGGTTCGGGGGGCACCCTAGGTCGGCACAACCCTCCAGGGCGCGCTTGGGCCTCCTGGGCGCCCTGGTGGGTGCTGCTCACCTAGTGCAGCCCCTCAGGTGCTTCCTTGGCCCATTGGATTTTTCTGGCCCAAAAAATCCTCCAGGAGTTGCATTGCGTTTGGACTCCATTTGATATTGATTTCCTACGATGTAAAACACATGCTGAAAACATCAACTGGCACTGGGCACTATATCAATAGGTTAGTACCACAAAAATGATATAAAATGACTATAAAATGATTGTAAAACATCGAAGAATGATAATATAACGACATGGAACAATCAAAAATTATAGATACGTTGGAGACGTATCACCATCCCCAAGCTTAATTCCTGCTCGTCTTCCAGTAGGTAAATGATAAAAACAAAAAATTTGATGTGGAATGCTGCCTAACATGTTCATCACAGTCTTTTCTTTATAGCATGGACATATGAATTTTATATGATTCAAAGCAATAGTCTAGTTTTGATATGAAAACTTTAATACTCAAGCATACCAACAAGCAACCATGTCTTTCAAAATATCAACACTAAAGCAAGTTATCCCTAGCCCATCATGCTCAATCACTGATCCATTCATGAAAAACACTCGAATATTAGCTACACCCAATGCTCAAATACGATCATAGTACCCCTTAGTTGGTGCTTTATAAGAGAAGATGGAGACTCAAATTAAAAATAAAACTTGCATAAGGAAAAGAAAGGCCCTTGGCGGAGGGAAGTACTGATCTGTAGAGGTGCCAGAGCCCAAAGCTTAAATCGAGAGATAAAATATTTTTGAGAGGCATACTTTTCCTACCAACAAAAATGACTTGGAGCATCCCAACACTTTCCGTGCTAGATACATCATAGGCGGTTCCCAAATAGAAAATAAACTTTATTCCTTTTTCCACCATAACTTTCACTTTCCATGGCTAACTGTATCCACGGGTGCCCTCCATACCAACACTTTCCAAGGAATCTATTATTTGACAACATAAAGTAAATTCATTTATTCATTTCGGGACTTGGCATCCCTAGTACCTTTTTCGTACTCTTGTGCAATGACAAGTGAATAAACAATCATCGTGAGAATAACACATATAGCATGGAAAATATCGGCTACCCTTTACCGCCTCCCGAGTAGTAGAGCACAGAAAAGAGAAAATTATTTTGAATATTAGAGATGGCACATGCAAATTTGCTTAGAATGTCATGGAAATACCGCATATAGGTACGTATAGTGGACTCATAAGGCAAAACTGGTTTAAAGGGTTTTTGATGCAGAAGTAGTGATCATACTTAGTGCAAAATGAAGGCTAGCAAAAAGACTGAGAAGCGACCAACCAAAAAGCGAAGAATCTCGTACCCAAGCATTAAGCACAAGTAACACCGAATAATGAACAATAAGTAGGATATAAATTTCATTGCATGACTATTGACTTTCGTGCTTGCATAGGGAATGATAAACCTTAACATCAATATTCTTACTAAAGCACAACTACTCATCAACATGATTCACATATCATATCGTCATATATCAAAACCATTACTAAGAATCAAGTTTATTTTGTCCAATGATCTTCATGAAAGTTTTTATTATATCCTCTTTGGATATCTATCACTTTGGGATTATTTTCATATGTTGCTTTTGATAAGCTCAAACAAATATAAGTGAAGATCATGAGCATAATTTTTCTTTCTTTCTATCAAAATAATCTAAGTGAAGCAAGAGAGAATTTCTTGAAACTTTACTAACTCCCAAATAAATCTAAGTGAAGCATGAGAGCATTTCTTCAAAAATAACAAAGCACGTCGTGCTCAAAAAGATATAAGTGAAGTACCAGAGGAAGTCCATGGCTCTAAAAATTTAAGTGAAGCATAGGAGCAAGCATAGCACAATTTTTGGCTCTCTAAAAAAGGTGTGTCCAGCAAGGATTCAACACTTAAAACACAAAGCAAAACAAGCAAACACTCATACCATACAAGACACTCCAAGCAAAACTCATATCATGTGACGAATAAAAATATAGTTTCAAGTAAAATACCGATGGTCGTTAGAAGAAATCGGCGATGCCACTCGGGGCATCCCCAAGCTTAGTTGCTTGCTACTTCTTTGGATATTATCCAGGGGTTCCTCGTGTAGGAAATATGCCCTAGAGGCAATAACAAAGTTATTATTTATTTCCTTATTTCATGATATATGTTTATTATTCATGCTAGAATTGTAGCGACCAGACCTCAGACGGTCAAGTCTCTGTGCATCAGTGTCATCCCTGGATCAGTAATGCTGACACACACAGTACTCGAAGGATTTATAACAGAGTAGCACTCACACACTTATTACATCGAATGTCTCCAAAGAGAACTTATTACAATAAATATGGCTTAAGGCCATCTAATAACGATAACAGCGGAAGGCATGGAAGATAAGTGAGTCCACCAACTCCAGCGGCATCACTGAGTATAGAACCATGACCTAAAGCACCTTACTTGTCATCTGAAAAGTCTGCAACATGAACATTGCAGCAAGAAAACGGGTCAGCACATGGAATATGCTGGCAATGTAACACATAGAGAGTAATGAAAGAATAATGCTATACTACATGCATATATGGCTGATGGAAAGCTCTATGGTTACGGTTTTGCATAAAGCCAATTTTTCCCTACTGCAAAGGAATAAATTTTATTTAACTATCATGGTGGTTGTAAACATTGAGAAGATAGACATCCTCTCAATCCCAATTAAACATCATCATTAAACCCAACAAAATTAATTAAAGTAACATGATGAGATTCACATGATAATCCAAGTACTAGATACTCAGAACATCCATAACCAGGGACATGGCTAACCATGATTAGTTTATACACTCTGCAGAGGTTTGTGCACTTTTCCCCACAAGACTCGATCTCCTCCGTTGGGATTCTCGCACTACATGATGTTTGAGAAACGGATGACCGAGACATAGTCTTTCAGAAGCGTTTGCACCTTACGATTGGGTAGACAGTACCAACCTACATCCCGTACATCTGCTAGTCTAGCACTGTAAGAGTTCACACGACTTAATAAACTACGCTAGAGCCCATAGTAGCTTGTGGCTGCACACAGAAATTTCTAGCATGAATAATCTCATGATCCCTTTGAGCCTGGGAGACGATCCATAAAGAAAAACAAGCAATTGCTGGAATACCCAGGTGCCTCAATCCACCCAGATGTGTATTAAAGTTGCCACCTTAAATAACCCATTAAATAAAAATCTCACATATGTCATGGATACTCTCACCCAATCCACGTCTACTAGCATAGCATGGCAATATAAGCAAACGTAGAAGTAACTCCCAAGGGTTTGATAATAAAACATGTAATAGGTACTACCTCATGTACTTCCCAAAATCCACATATTAATCAAATCCTAATCATGCAATTGTTTGAGGGTTGATCTAATGCAATAAAACTGGGTAGTAAAGAGGTATGCTCAAAGTGTTACTTGCCTTGCTGATGATCCATGAAACCTAGAGATTCGAAGTAGCAAGCGGCGCACTCCGGGTACTCTATCGCAAACAAACAAGCATATAGTAAGCACTCATCTAATGCCAAGTTAACACTCAAATAAGAGAACTAACCAGAAAGTTCAACTTAAGAACTCTGGTTTGCAAAAAGAATCAAATCGAATGAAGCAACGAATGTCAAACGGCGAAAGAAACAAGCTTCGTTTACTAATCTGGACTTATGTCAAATTTTACAGAAGCAAAAACTTGTTTGAGTTGGTTAAACGGAAAGAGGGTTTCGAGACGAAACTCTAGCCACTTGAATCGCCTGATTCTGATAAACGAGCGAAAAGTTATACTAGAACGAAAATCGGATCAGAAATCGCGATCAGAAATAATTGCGGAAAAATCTGAGAAAAAGAAAAACTGAAGAACGGATTAACGAACAAACATTCGTTAACTGAAACTAAATGGTGAACTCGTCCGTTAAAATGAATGATCGAGCGAACGCTCGCTAAATAAATAAACCGGAGAAAAAATAAACCAATCTAAAAAATAAAACCTAGGGTTTTCTAAAAAAACGGATCAGTTTTCTTTAGAAAACCGAGGCGGCGGGGTGGCTACCTCGGCTCGGGCTCCGGCGAAGTTCAGCGGGGTCCGGGGTTGCGGGGCAGCGTGGGGTGGCGGGGCAGCGGCAACGGGCGTCGGCGGCGCAAGGCGGCGGGGCGGCGGCTTGCAGCGGCGGCGGTTTGCGGCGGGGGCGGCTCCGGCTTGCACTACAAAAAAATACACTTCCGTGATGATACGTGTTTGTCATAGTAGGTCGCGTTTTTTTCATGCATGTACATCCATGACAAATTTATGACAGTATCAAGATAGTCATAGTTGTGCTGTCGTAGAAGTGTTCCATGACATTACCAAAATTATCATCACGGAAGTGTCCACTTCCATGAGGATAAATCGCGCGTCACAGAACTGCTTTCTTCAAGGGTGACCGACACGTGGCATCCACCGTAACGGAACGCCGTTAAGCTATCGGGTCAGGTTTTGGATCCGATAACCCGTTAACAGCCCCGACCAATGGGGATTTTCCACGTGTAAAATCATCATTGGCTGGAGGAAACACGTGTCGGCTCACCGTTGGGACAGATGTCATCCACTCATTGGACAGACGGCACCTATGATACGTCGACACCTGGCACGGCCCAACAGAGGCCCATTCCTATGAAAAGGCTGGCCCGTTTGACTTGGTCAAAAGGTGGCGGGCCGGCCCACGGAAAGCCTGTTAACGGCCTGTTCGCATATAGCCCATTTACAGCCCGCTAATTGAGGGCCCGTTATGCCCTATCCGAATTAGGCCTAGTAGCGTCATCTGGGCCGTCCAATATGGTTCAGCCCGTTTTAACTTCCGGGCCATGTGTGGCCCGTGACTTCTTTCGGCCCATATGAGGACCTTTGTAACTCTTGGCCCATTAACGACCCATTGTGAAACTGGCCCGTAATGAACAGTGTATCACTTTATACCCATTAACGGCCCGTTATTCCATTGGGCCGTTTCCAGCCCAAGTTATCTTTCGGCCTTCTCAGGGCGCATTGATTCTTGGGCTCATTTGCAGCATTCGGTTACATACGGTCCATTACTCTCATTTTCTGCTTGTGGGCCAAATTCAGCCCGTCGTTACAGTCGGCCCGTTTGCGGACCATTAATACTTTGGGCCGTTTTCATGTCAAAAAAACCCATTGGGCTGTTTTCATAGAGTTATCAAATACTGCCTATTAACGACCCGTTATGGTCCACGAATAGTACGGCCCATGATTGGCGAAATGATGATACGCCCCGTAGAAGGCCCATGGATCCTACAGCCCGTATGAGGCCCATGGATGGTACAGCCCAAAGAAGGCCCATGGACCCGACGGCCCGTAGAAGGCCCATTGATCACTAAGGCCCGTATAGAAGGCCGATGGATCCTACGGCCCGTATAGAAGGCCAATGGTGCTACGACCGAACGAAGGCCCATGGATCATACGGCCTGGAGGAGGCCCATGGTTACAACAGTCTGTGTGTTGCCATGATTATTTTGTCCTAGTTACCAAAAATAGGCTATTGTGGCCACTAGAAAAACACAGACAAAGAACTGCAGTGACTACAAGCAAACAACTAAACAAGACAATAAGGAAATAAATAAGCAAGCAATTAAGGCTAGCCTATTACCGCTATTACACATATTATATCCACTGGGCATCAAAGTTCGCCACCAGTGCAAATATAGGGAACAAAGCAACATATTACATACACTTGGCCGTCAAAATTGGCCACCAGTGCAAATAAACGCGGTAGCAAAACAAGAGCATACCTGAAACAACTTCATAAGAGCTCAAGAAACGTTATCCTGGGTATCCACCATGCTGGCAATAAGCTTAGCAAGCTGATTAGCTTTGTCCTGTTTGGAGCTAAAATCCTCCAACGCTTGCTGTTGCACCAGAAAGTATGCATCTAAATGCTCCAGGGACTTCCGCAGTCCTTCCGCTTCTTGTCGCACCACAGCTGATCGATGTCTTTCAGCTTGTAGTTGAGACTCAAGAAACCGAACTGATTCAGACAGTGAGTTTGAATAGCTTGTGCATGCGGTAGTGGCCAGTAACTCGAACACTAAACCAACACAGGACTTTGTGGTTGTCTCGCTGTCTTCAAGATAGTCTTCCTTAGCTTTTTTATCAGCTTTGATGGAGACCAACAATGATGTGTCACTATCCTGAACCTTATCTGCATTACTTCCTTTACCATTGCTTAATAAGGCACTCTTCCCCAATATTCTGTCAGCATTCTAAAAGAAGAAACAAGCAGACACATAACAAGTTTAGCATGTAGTATATGAAACTCATTTCGGTGAACCAGTTCATTAGTAAGGTGGACATGATTAAACTACCAAGTCTTCTATTGCCAAGTACTAGTACATAATAAAAGCATCAAACAAACATATATCTATGTTCTATGGTCACTGCATTGTCTTGCCAAATCAAAATAGAGACACGGTTCAAATCATATCAGTTCAAGACAAAGCAACAGTGAAAGAATACAAAGCATGGGAAACTACAGGGCACAACAAGATTTCAGATGGGTACCACGGGTCTACATGTACAACAACACTATTGGCTCTATTGTGATGCTAGTAATGTGCATGATATGAAAGTCAACTGTATACACAATTGAATTTGAAATCAACAGAGCTATTGATAAGAGCAAACCTGTTAAAGAAACATGCATGAACATACCTGCTATGCCATTGGAGTTTCGATTGGATCCTTCAATTTAAAAATAATCTCATATCAGTAAATATAGTGATACAAGAGCAAAGTAATCATAGTTAAAAAAGGCGCGCCTAAGCGAGCGCTTAAGCGCGCCTAGGCTCTAGGCGTTGGCAAAACGCATTGCGCATAACTATGCATAACCTGTGCATAGCTGCGCATAAGCATGCGCTTTGGTCAGTAAAGCGCAAGGCGGTGGCAAAATGCACAATTAACGCCTAGCGCTTTTTTGAACTATGATAGCAATGTAATCTTAAATTAGAACAGTTGTTCTTCAGGTTTAGGCACTTGTTCTACATGAACAGAGTACAGTAAGATGCAACAATAAAATACTTAAAAATACAAAATGAGCTCATAGACCTTACCACATTCTTGGTTCGGGACCAGTATAGAACAAGGCGTTCCCAGTCATCGTCCAGTAAATGTGTCTCAGGAGAACGTAAGGGAATTTGATGAGTTTCTTTGCCGGTGAAGTATGTTTTCTTCAGGTGATTCTGATACTACCACCCAGCATTGTTGAAGATAGCAGAGGTATTAGCATAGGTTACCTCATCCTGAGTTCCCAAATCGGTCCTTCTCTATAGGGAAAAATGGGAAAATTTACTATATTAGAACCATCATGGAGGTAGGATGTATGGGACGAAGCAAAGTAATTGCCATGAATAACATTACTTACACATAACTCCTGGTCAAACACCTGCAACTGGCATTTTCCTTCATCTTCGATATAATATTTCCAAGATGGGAAGATACGCACATACGATTTAACAACATCAAATGCGATAGATACTAAACTACGACTGGCTGGTTGTGCTTCCTCCACAGGAATAGGCGTACTAACTGGTGGAGTTGGGGTTCACCGTGATAGTACTGGCCCTTTGGGCACTGGAGGTGCCTTACTAACTGTTGTAGTTTGGGAGCTCTATGGTGTAGATGGTGCTGTGTCAACAGGAACTGGGTTACTATCGACTGGGGTTGGGGTTAGATTGGGTGAAGCTGGTTCTCTGTCCATCGCATTAGGGGTACAATCTGCGAGAGTTTGGGTTATGTGTGGTAGGGCTGGTTCTTGTGCATGTACAACCGGGGGTGCTATCTCCACCAAGAGGTAGCACTGTTTTATTTGAAGACCGTGTTTTTATTCCGCTAGATACTGGCATCACCTGCTCCAATTCAAATGGCTGATAAACAGGAAACATAGTTGAATGTACAGACATTGTATGAGAGACAGATGCAATAGATAGTGTGGAAAAAAGAGGGCATGAAATAGTTGACATGTATATTGTTTAAGTAAAACGGATAGCATGACATAATTTCACATATATGATCTCTATCTAAAATGGATAGCATAGCATAACATAATTCAAAGATATGATGAATAACTAAACAGGATCACATGACATAATTCATCTACATGTTATCTAAGTAATCAGGATCGCATCATTTAATTCACATATGTGATTTATATGCTAAACATAGGGCATTCGATATGATGTCTGAACTAAGAACATGGTGTTGAATATTGTGTATATGATGTCTAAACTATGCAATGCAAGACACCGTATGCATGATATGAGCAGTATAATCGTGCCATGTTAGAGCATACACCTCAGTGGGGGAATAGGATTGGTCATCTGTCTCTGAATCCATCTCTGAGGAGCTATCGGGACCCAACAAGAGATCTGCTTTGACAGGTAGCACTGTCTTCTCTGAAGGCCTTGTTTTCACTCCAGATTTTTCCATCTCCCACCGAAATGGCTGATTCACAGGAAGAGTAGTTTAATGTACAAACATTGTCGACAAATGGAAATGTAATGAAGAAAAGAATGGGCAAGATATCATTCAAATATATGATGCCTGGTTAAACAGGATGGCATTGCACATTTCACATATATTATGGCTAGCTAAAAGACATGAGACTGCATAATTCCCATATATGCTATAGAAACTAAACAGCTGGCATTACAGAACATGTCTAAACTAAGCAGATGACATATATGATGTCAAAAGTAGGCACTGCAAGGCAACATATGCATGATATGACTAACATCATCATGCCAAGGTAGAGCAAACACCTTGGGGGGTAAATAGGAGTGGTCAGCGGCGTCTGAATACGCCTCGGAACAGATATCTTCCTCTAGATCACAATCTGGAGAGGGTTGGGGAGGGTTTGCCATTGAACCCACCATGGAGCGATGTCTGCATGACATTGTATTGCCGCGCAAAACTCTTCTCTTTTTCTCTACATGTTCAGCATGACTGTGTACAATATCTGACATGCATACGGAAAAATATGGTGAGATTATGTAAGGAGAGCATGCAGAAATTTAGAGTGATGGTAACAACCAGTGGATCGACGTTTTTCCGTTGAACCAAAATAGCCCTAATGGATCGACGTGAATGTATAGTAATAACTGACGCAACAAGTGTACAACCTCTTTGCCATAGCCGTGTCGACCTCAGCATCATTGGGTTGGTCGCTGAAGCAGTTGAGGCATAGGTGGCTGTCGGGGGTGTGGAGGAAGACCTGAGGAATCTATAGACAGCGTCCAGGACACTGCTTTGTTGTCATGGATCGTTCTGTCATTGGTGCAGCTCCGGTGAGCCGTAAGTCGTCAAGGCTAAAGCAGCACAAGACAGACATCGTCAATCTCAAGTGGGATTCTAATAGCATCTCCAATAGATGATGAAAAATGGATGTAAAATAAACATCACCAAAAACCACCTGACTACAACAGATGAGGTAAAAACTGTTGACTCTGAACTTAACTGTCGAAACTGAAATTAACTGTGGAATCTGAATGCTACTGTCGAAACTAAACGCAATGTTAGCAGAGAGACACTTGACATGTAGTTTAGGGAGGGCCTGCAGTTCATCCTCAACCTGCACACCCCTGAGCCGCCTGCCAGCACTGGACAAACCGCCGGCCCTAGTGCCGCCTCGCCGCCCCAAAACAACTCGCCACCACCGCCCCGGCCAGCCCTCTAGGCCCCCCCACCCTGAACCGTAAGATAGATAGTGGGGTACCTCTCCGGCGAGCCCCCGTCCCCGCTGCGGGTGGTTCTTCCTTAACTCCGGCGAGCCCCCCTCCCAACCCCTGAAAATCGATTGACCCAAAAGTCGATTCAGTCGACTGAAGTGTGGCTTAATCCGAGCAGAGCAGCAGCACGAGCGAGGGGGAGAGCAGCAACAGCAGCTGGGCGAGCGAGCAATCGAGCAAGAGCCGGAGCAGCAGCAGCAGCGCGAGAGAGCGAGCGAGAGCCGGAGCAGCAGCAGCAGTGCGAGCGGGAGCCAGAGCAGCAGCAGCAGATCTGGCTGGTATGGACATCGCCGCCGAAGGGTCCTCGCACTGGGGGAGAGCCGCCGTGGAGATGTTGCCCGCGGCGCCGGCTTCAAGGTAGCCGCTCCATGGCGGTGTGGGATGGAGCACCGTCGGCGCCGGGAGGTCGAGTTAAGGAGAAGGTGCAATGCGATGAGTGTACAACCTATTTGGTGGCGCCGAGTAGGCCTCGGCTTCGTCCGAGGAGTCGGTGAGGATGATGCGGTTCCGGTGGAGCAGGTTAAGGCGGCGCTGTCGGGATGGAGCAGCCGCGATAGACGAGGCGATCGTCAGAGCAGCTTCTTGGAGGAGGAGGACGGGGCGGCTGAACTGGCGGGATGACGAGATGGACGACGGATCCTCATCCGGGGACGTGGATGAGGGACGTCGAGCTATTGCGGTGGACGACATCGTCGGGGAAGAGGCTCCGGCTGGGCAGCGGTGACGTGGCGGACAGAGGAGGGTGGGGTTTCGCGGCTGGAGCGGAGAGGTTATGGTGGCCTGGGATTTCGAATGGCGAAAAGGGGGCGATGGGAGGGGGTGAAGCATGACTTAGGGACGCGCTTGTCCAAAATGTAGGGTGTGTTACAAAAGTACCCCCCACCGATTTGAACTAGCAGCCCTTTCGTCTCAGGGTTAGAAGGGGGATTTCACGTGTCGGGATTTGGCAGCTGGAGGGAGTTTTTGCGCGCGTTGTAATTTCAGGATAGCAAGGCGCGGGTTGTGAAGGCGCCAGTTTTGGGAGCATGATATCTGAATTTTCGGGATATAACAAGATGCGGGTTGAATTTTAGGGACAAGCCTAACGTGTAGTAATATTGTACTTTTTGTTGACTGCATAGTAAAATTGTACTTGTATGTACCAAATCAATTAGCACTTCCCTCAACCAAAAAGAAAACGAAAAAAATAAAACTATTCACACCACACAAAGAGAGAGTCTTGCCCCGTTTTATTATACAAATGCTATTCAAAGCTACTCCCTCCTTCCATCTATATAGGGCCTAATGCGTTTTTTGATGCTAACTTTGACCAAATATTAGAGCAATGATATATGACATGCAACTTACACAGAGCACACCGTTAACTTCGTTTGTGAAAGGTTCTTTCAATGATATAATATTCACATTATTCATGTCATGTACTATTAATCTTGTCAATAGTCAAAGGCGGTCTTAAAAATCTCATTACGCCCTATATAGATGGAAGGAGGGAGTATGAATCCATGTTATGTCCGATTAATTTTTTTCGCTTTGCTGTATAATGCATGTAACCTACTCATACCAACATTTTAGTGCATTCCAAGTGTATACTACCGCTGCAATTCGAACTAAATTTGAATTTGTTTCTCTATTTCAATAAGAATCTGCAATCATGATTGTTGCCAACTTCAACCATCATAGTTTCCTTGCTATCCGTGAGATATAAATCGGACGACCTATAATGCAGGATGGCAGGCACACCATCATCAACAACTCCGTTTTTTTATAGAGTAGAGATAAAATATATTAAATGTAGTATAACATGTTCATAAACACACCATGTGTATCACCGTTATATATATTCACACATACGTCGGTTTAAAACACTATGATAAATTCTTCAAATATCCGAATTCGCTTTTTATAATGAAGTATTTATGATCTCTATTCGTCTTTTACACCCACACAACCCTCTTATCTTTGTAGCTAGCGCTAACTTTCTCTTGTGCATGCACACACCCGCATCCCTCTCACCCTCCCTCAGCATTCTCTAGCTCCATCGCGCAAATTCGTCTTTTCACTTTAGGTCATTCACCCACGGTGTGTGTAGGCCCCCCAGCTCCTTCTTTACGGCACACATCAATCGATATGCCTCTCTAGCCAGGTGTGCCTAGCACAAACACAAGCTTCCCCTGTTCTCTTGTCACCATCCATGCCTCACTCCCACCACTCTTTTCATCGTTCTCGTACTCGCACACTCCTCCCCGCTCGATATAATATGCCTCTCGTACCACCTCCTACATGCATCCCTCTATCTCTATCCTTCTCCTCGTGCCTCGTTTGCTTCTAACATACACATGCATGTATACCGATCGATCTCCCAACATATACCTGGATCGACTTTAACTACCCCCCATCGATCGACGTACCTCACAAGTTATGTCTCTCATTTCTCTAACAAAGGGCGATTGATCTTCCTATGTAGTTATGTCTACTTACCACAGCCACATTGTCCCCCCTCATCATTCGTGCATGCCTCCTGGCCCGTCTCTCACACGCACGTGCGCAGACAACAAGCAGCCATCTCCTCTCTTATTGATATTGCGGGCGTGCCCTCCGTTTGTCTAGCAAGCTTATCCCACCATTTGTTAGAAGCAACTCCACAACCACCCCCTCCAACACTCTAGCTCTGTCTCTCTCCCAACCTTATTCCTCTCATGCACATATGCATGGATGCCGATCGATCTCCCTTAATACATGAGGCAGATCGATCTCCCTAATACATGAGGTAGGCCTCTCTTCGCCTCCACACATATACTAGCCATTGTACCTCTATAGTTAATTGGGCCTCCCTCTTCCCCCACCACACACCGATAGTCGAGCATTGCAGGTAGGTATCCATGCCACAGAGACAAACTACACATGTCCCCTCTCATGTTCCAGTAGGCCAGCCACTCTATATCTTTGACGTGGGCACACACAAATTTGATGGCACTCTTTATCGATCGCGCGCGCACACACACACATCATCCCTATTTTCGATTCTATGGACACCTCAAGCCGGTGATACCTCCACTCTCTTCTCGTGGATCACCCCCTCTATACATATGTTATATCCAGTACTCTATTTCACACACATTGCATATGTTTCATTTTTTGATTGAACCCCCCCCCCAAAAAAAACTCTCAAGAACCCACACGCTATATCTCTCTAGGTTTGTATCTCTCTCACACAACCCCACGTAGGTGGTGTACGTATACAAGAAGAGAATAGGTGCACCATGCACATACTCATGCTTCGTGCCTAGCCACACCCGCGCGGGTACATGGTGGAGCTCATTTCTTTATGAAATGGCAGCCCACGTGCTAATTTGAATGCCTGTAGCGGTTGTTTCCCTAGGGAGGTCGTGTACCACGCTTGCACGAAACAAAGTTCGACTTGCCGCGTTGCCGCGTTATTTTTAAATAAAGTTATAGCGCTCAATGGCACATACACAGAATATAAAACGATTTTATGGAGAAAAAACTAGTACGCTCACTATATACAATGGAGCCTTGCGTGCCTGGTTTGTCGCTCTTCAGAGTATCTCACACAAGGCTGCGGTGGCCTCTCTCTCTCTCTCTCACCGTTGGTCACTGATCCGGTCGCATCCCATCCGCCGGGGGAAAGTTAGTGCAGTGGTCTCTCTCTCTGTCACCGTTGGTCACTGATCCGGCCGCATCCCGTGCGCCGGGGGAAAGGGAGTGCGGTGGCCTCTCTCTATCTCACCGTTGGTCACTGATCCGGCCGCATCCCGTCCGCCGGGGGAAAGGCAGGAAGTGCATCGTTTCTCCGTTCGACGGCGCTGAGGAAGCATGTCCCGATCTGTGGTACACGCCGTTCTCTCTGATCAAGCTCCGGCGCGGCAGGGCCTACGCCACCTGCTCGCAGATTCCGCCCGCCGCCGCTCACCTAGTTACATCCCGACGACCTCCAGGTATCCCCTCCGGCCTTGCTTCACTGCCCGTCTTCCCACGTCGCTGCATGTGGATCTTCCATAGTTCTTTGCCCAAAACGTAGCTCGTCCAACGTACTTTCCATATTGCATTCTCGTCCTCACACCGTTTTAGACAAACACAACCGTGTTGTTATCTTCCCTTAGGGCAAGGAATATGCTTCTTTTTTGTCGTCGCATGTGTCATCAACTGTTATTGGTTTGTAATTGTTTCCTTTCTACCTCTTTTTTGCAAACAGGGCTATCCATTTCACCTCGTTGCTATTGCGACCTTTTGGTGAACTTCACAAATCACTTTTTTCTTAAGAGTGTTTTGTGCAGTTGTACTAAAATGTCACATGGGCAACGTCTCTACATTTCAGTGCGACTGCACAAAGGGAGATTGGTTTTGCTCTATCCTCCTCATCCAACTCCGAGCGTAATCTTCTCCAACTAGTTAGTCTTAAAAGAGACTGCAAAGGTGACCGACTTCTATTTATGTGTGTATTGTTTCATCAGCAGTCCTCTATTATCGTAATCACACTTAATATCTTTGGAACAGGGATGCTCAGCTCTATTTTAGTGGAACTGCACAAAATGATCGGAATGTTGCATGCTCCAGACAGCTACTTTTTTCCCAACATGCCTTGTTGATTTAGACAGAGCTGGGGGACATTGCTGCCAATGAAAGCATGGATGAATTTTAATTTAACACCTTCTCACAACTCTGTCTTTATTTGTGATGTAATTATTAGCTCTGATCTACTAATAATTGACATGCATTAGCAAGGAAGTTAGTTTTTTATTGTTTCCGAAAGAGCATCGATGGCAAGACACGTGAAACAGAAGCTGAAAGCTCACACCATTGTACAATTTCATGTCTTGCTGGAAAATTATTAGTATAGTACGTCAATTATGTAAACAAATGATGGAAGCTTGATAGCATTGCCAGGAGCCTCTTCTTCATCCGTGTCCATGTGCCATGCACAAAATTATACTCCTTCGTTCCTAAATATTTGTCTTTTTACAAATTTCAAACGGGCATATTGTAGAGTGTAGATTCACTCATTTTGCTTTGTATGTGTACTCCCTCCATTCCTAAATATTCTATTCGTCTTTCTAGAGATTTCAACAAGTGACTACATACGGAGCAAAATAAGAGAATCTACACTCTAAAATATGTATATACATTCGTATGTGCCAGTCCATTTGAAATCTCTAAAAAGACAAATATTTGAGTAGTCACTCGTTGAAATCTCTAGAAAGACAAATATACTCCGAAGTATATTTAAGAACCGAGGGGGTAGTGCACAACCGCATGGGAGACTCAGCCCAGTCGTTGCAGCGCATTAATAGTGAGTAATGAGCAGTCAAATCGTAAGCCCCACCTTTCCCACTATAAGTTGCTCTGAAGAAGCAACCATCAATAGGATCTTCTTTGAATCCGCTCATACTACTCCATCCGTCACTGTTTATACAGCGCGCTTCAGAAAAAAGAAAAAAGATCTGTGGGACCAAGGCGACTAGTGACCAGCCTGAAAAATAGCATTGTTAGTTATAGCACGGAGTCTATTACTAGTAGAGGGAATAATGCGTACACACATGCATGCAGTGCTTCCACCCGGGTACACACATGCATGCACTTACTCCATTCCGTAGTTAGATGGAGAGAAAATTGTGGACTTGATTGCGGTTACCACGCCCTAATTAATTGAGCATTAAACCAAACGCATCTAAAGTCTCTCTGGTGGTGCAAATGCATTGAGAGAAATGCATCATAATGAAGCGCGCCCTGTAAACTGTGACGGAGGGAGGAGTAGTACGTATGAAGGTTCAAAACCAAGTACGTGTATGGCCAGTCGGTCAACGCACCTCCTCTTGGCATGTCACTGACATGTGGGACAGGAGTGTGAGCAAACCGATCCCAATTGACGGCAAAGAGCCAACCCGCCATTCCTTGAGAGAGACAAGGAGCGAGAACACACAGACGGGTTCTCATGGAGGCCAAGATATATTCGGGCATGGTTGGTTGATCGATATCATTCATTACATGTTGATGTTGGGCTGCCGTTTTGCGCCCTTCTCTGGAATAAACGTGTGTACTTTATTAGAGATAAAAAGAAATAAGAGTACAAACGCTCCACCATGCGGTTCTAGTAGTAGTACTACTCGTACTACTGTGCTTGGCTATTCGCCTCTTCGTGAAGTCTAACAATGATGGTACTCCACATGTTGGGTACTACAGTGTATGCCTATGACAAGCTGACACCGAATGGACTGATGCATGTCCACCGAGGGTAGGTTGCATTAGTCAAAAGGCGTAAGTGAGCTTCACCTTGTCCTGCAAGCTTCTCCTCGTTCTGCGAGTTGACGGGACACACCAAAAAGTAGTCCTAGTCCATATTCCCTCCTTTCTGGTTAATATGGCTCGATCCTTTTGTGGGTAAATGAGAGAGCTTTATTCATATATAAGCATTCTTAGGACGATCAGCCAACACACTGGTCACTAGGAAGCAAGGTACCCCGCAAAAAAAGAAGTAGGAAGCGAGGTGTTTCATCAAGCCAGCTCTCGGCCATATTCAAAGTGCAGCAAGCACGGTTCGCACGAAGATGCACCGCAAGGTTTGTTGACCTGTTTACATGCTGAATAACAAAAAAAGAGGAAATATTACCGAGCGCTACTATTTGTAACAGGATATGAGCCAGAATTAAGCGAGAATTGTGGCGACTGTTCCATGCAATCAACTTCCATTATCACATGCGAGAACCCTCGAAGATAACCAAATGTGTTGAAGATTGCTTTATCACATTTTAAAATTATAATAAGAGTGTAGACGCTCCTCCATCCGGTTCCTAGTACGTACTAGTATAGTACGTACCTTTATAGACAATATTATTAAACTTTGCGCTTGGTTGTTCGCCTATTCGGGAAGTCGAACAATAGTAGCACTAGTAGTATAGTGTATGCTTCTAGCAATCTGACACCGAATTAACTGTTGCATGTCCACCGCCTGAGCGAGGGAGAGCTTGCATTAGTCAAAAGTTTCTCCTTGTCATGCGAGCTTCCGCGCGCAAGTAATGCCATACTGCCTCCTCTCTGGTTAATATGGATTAATTTCAAACGAGATAAATACACTGTCTGTCACTGTATATTTGTAAAAATACGGTCAGTGGACTTCATAATACGCTCATTGCGCTCAATATATATATATATTCCGGTGTTTATACGGTCACTAGCTTACCCTGACTGAGTATGTGTGTGCATGCATGTGTAGGTTGAGCACTTAGCGTGACCGTGTGTGTTCTGTCGTGTGCTCGGACATGCATGCATCAGGGCGTCACGCGCGTTTTTGTGTCCATGTGTACATGAGACTGTTGCATACACATAGGGGGAGTACGTGTAGGGGCCACAAAGGAGCAGTCAAATCAAACAGTAAATCACGTCTGTCGTGTTCGTGTCTCATCCTCTTCCATGGCTCGACCCCACACGGTTGCTCGGCATGCCACTCACCGCAAACCAAGTATACGATAACTTTGCCGCCTTCTTGTCGATAGATCGCGGCATGGAGTACTACTAGCACTACTGGAGGAGATTGACGAGTTGGGGGAGGACAGCTAGCTGTAGCACGGACTCCCAAAAACTTTTTACATGCATGTTGTAGCCGGCTATTGCGACCTTTGAACACGGAGCCGCCGCGTGCACCCGGAAGCGGCGTGGGCGACGCTCTCTCGGCTGGCGCGCCGCTTCAATGCCGGTGCCAGTGAGAGGTCGCGTCTGCTCTGGCCGGGCATGAATGTGGCACTGACCACGCGCGGGTGATGAAGAGGGTTCGGGTTGGTCAGGACCGGCCGTGGCAACGGTCCGGACGTGCGTAAACAAGAGACGTTGTACGTTAATATTGCTGCATATATAATTAACAACGTGAATAATGTGCCAGTTGGACAAATATGATTGGAGATGGAAATGGAAATGGAATTTCATGTAAACACGGATATGCATGTCTATGTTTATGTGTGTGTGCGCGACGACTCTCGCGACCTGGAAGCGGGAGCGTGTTTTTGATCAAGTTTTCTTTCTTGGTACGTTAGAAAATTAGTTTGTCCAATTCACATCTAGATGTTATTTAAGGATATCACATCTAAGCTCCCACAAGTATATAATGTAGCAACAAGAAACAAAATAAACTAGGACAAAAAAAATAGACCACAAACTATCGATGCTCATGGTCGCGCCTCATGGTTGCGTCGGCTGGTGAAGCTAATCGATTTTCAGTGAAAACAAGTTGTCTTCCATCAGTGCTCTTTGCTTGTTACGCACAAAGATGATATCCTTTGTCAGTTCACCTTGGTTGCATTGGGGACACAGTCGTCTTTCACGTTGGTGCAATTTTATCACACAATTGGCTATGAACCAAATGTTTCCTCGAAGAAGGATCGACGTTGGTACTCAGAGCATAAGTTTTGTATTGATTTCTACGCCTTCTCACAACTTTGTCTCCAGATCCCCTATAATTTTATTTGTCCAGCTATTAACTTTGATTTAAAAAATGGTGTGGACTAAAAACCCGGATGGACGTAGTAGCCCTCCATTTTTATTTACTCCGCATATTAGATTTGACTGAAGTCAAACTTTGTAATACTCTCAAACATTTCCGATAATTGAAATTAAAATTCTTTATTTGTACACACTCTCACACGTTTCCGATAATTTGGCGCATGTGTGGTTGTTCACTTAAGGGAGGGTAGTGTACCACACGTGAAGGACAAGAAGTGCGACCAGGACGCGTGGGCGTGGATCGTTAGTTCATCGGAAGTAGTACTCCCTCTGTACATTAAATAAAGAGTTTCGTTTCGTACTTACACAATTTCAAACGATTGTTATGGAGAGAATAAGAAAACCACTCCACTATATATTAGTCGTATACACACGAGAGTACTATATGGACGCAGCTTCATTGACTTAGTGCACATGCCTTTGGGTTTATGACAGGTGGGCCCAAAATGTGGCTGGCTCACCTGTCATACAGCCAAAAGCAGATTGAGGGAAGGCACCGGAGCTCAGTCCGTACTACATTAGTATATATATATATAAGTGGGAGCCTCTGTGCTTGTTCCCTAGGGTTTGCACTCTCCACACGCTCGCTGCAATACATATATGTTACACGCTGGAGGCTCAATGTTCATTTGCTAGGGTTTGCTATATTCATAGTTTCTCACCCTCTCTTCACCAGATCTAAACAAGACTGCGTTGGCCTCTTGTCTCTCTCCCCCCTCACAGCTGGTGAAGGAGGCGTTTGTATCCCGTCGCACCGGGAAGGGGAGGAGGTGCAACGTTAACTCTATCGCCTTCGGAGAGGGAGGCAATCCATTGCCGTTTGCGTTGTTCTCTTTCACCCAACGCCTGTGCGGGAGTGCCACCGACCCCTTCTTCCTCACTACCATACGTAGTGTGGGCAGATCCGGCCTCCCGCCGCACGCCTTGCCACATCCCGACGACCCTAAGGTATAAGTTTCTTTGAAACCGTTGTTGATCTAGCTGCATGTGGATCTTTTTCGATCTGTACTCGAATCTAGGTCTTGGTTCAAAGAGGAAAGAAACGTGCGGTGGGGTGGAGCATGAATCTAGGACGTGGTTCAATGAGGAAATGAGGGAGGAAAAGTAGTATAGACTGGCTATCCAGCCGCTTTGTTGGTCGAAAAGGGAAAAAGCGGGTAACCCAGTACACACATATGTAAGGAACCGATCTCTTTGTTGAAAAGGGAAAGAAATAGGGGGGGTCAGGTAGTTTGTGCAGGACTAGATTTGCTGCCCTCACATAGGAAAAAAGTTCAAAGAGAACAAATATGGGACCAACACAGATATGCTTCTTGGCTACATACTCTGCATCACCCATTTATACGTGTGGACCCACATGGTGCTAGCATGTCCCATACAGCTATTTTGCTGTTGTTAATCTAAGAATGCCGCCGGAAAATTGAAGCAATGCCACTCTTAAAAGTAAATTACATTTTTTAACGAATGTTGTTTCAAGAGTGTCTCTGTTAATGTGAATCAATGCTACCGTTTTAGAAATGCTACTATCTTATTTTGTTTTCCATCCAAGATAAGTTAGATGCTTCTTTCTGTCACTGTTTGTTTCATCCTCCTTTATCGGCAAGTAATTGTTTCCTTTTTTGCCTCTGTTAAAACAGGGGTATCGATTCAACTTGTTGCTATTGCGACATTTTACTTCGCTACTCGAAACACTTATGGTTTAAGAGTGTTTTGTGTAGTTCAACTTGAATGTCACACCGGTGACTTTGCTTAATTTTGGTGGAACTGCACAAAAGGAGATCGAGATTTGTTTCCATTGTTCCTGTCGAGTTGTTTCAAATCTTGGTCTCTACCACATGATATCTATTCAACTTGTTTCTATTGTGACATTTTGCTTCGCTACGCGAAACACTTTGCTTGATTTCAGTGCAACTACACAAAATGAGATTGTATTTCCTATTCGTGTTAGCAGATTCGTATTTTATCCTGGTGTTCTCATGAAAGGTCAACAGGCCTAATCCACATGATTGTGTAGTGTTCTTTGAGATGTTGTGCTACTTGTATTGGTACTATTTTAAATAAATGTTGAATTGAAGCTATTGTATTGCTGTCTTTTCCCATTAAGTAGTGAACAAAAATGGGACCAACCCAGACATGATGCTTGTTGCTTTGTTACAACAAACTCTGCATCGCCCCCTTTATAAGTAGATGGAAGCACATATTGTTGTTGCGCCCACTCTCCCCTGGAACTGTTTATGCTTTTCGTTAATCTAATGCCGCTGGTAAAATTAAGCGATGCCACTCTCAGAATTAATTAACTACTGAATCTTAGTTCAAAACTCCAACACTTGTTAGGAATGGTACTATCCTACTTTGTAGTTCTTTCTACATGTTTAACCAAGGTATTGTTAAGATAATGTCTCTTTAAAAATGAATAAGTTGCATTGTTTTAGGAATGGTACTTTTCTGCTTTGTCGTTCTTTATACATGTTGAACCAAGGCATTGTTAAGATAATGTCTCAGTCAATATGAATGAATCACACTGATGGAGAATTGCTCCTCTCCTGCTTTGTTTCCCATTAAGAAAAGTCATCAACCGTTATTTCTCAGTAATTGTTTCCCTTATACATATTGTTGCTTACAGGGATATTAAAATTAAAGCTCGGTTTTATTCCGACTTTGATTTTAGTTGAACTGCACAAAAGGAGCCAATGTGTCCAAGGCAAACTGCTGCGTTACTGGGTCCAGTTGGTCATTCCACTTTGCAGAAAGAAGCAGTCACTGGATGCGGTACATTATAGAAGGAATGACCGAGAAGCTTTACAGAGTATTATTAGACACCGGTGACATGACTAGTCTACAAAGACCATTGGCAATTTAACAACACGTGGAGTGCCCTGGGCAAAAAGTGCCCAAACAAGTCCAAGACGCTAAGACAGGACACGATCATAGGCATTACGTATTTTGAATGGGAAAAGCTTGTCAAAGTTTAATCATTGATGTTAGCAAGAAGACGTTAGTTTAATATATTGGAATTGGAAAACCTTGTCAAAATTTGCTCATTGATGTTAGCAAGAATACATTAGTTTAATATATTGGAATTGGAAAACCTTGTCAACATTTTCTCATTGATGTTAGCCAGAAGACATGCATTTGATATTTTTGAGTGGGACGCCCTTGCTATGAGCAGCTTCGAGTGTTTTTTCCTATTCCTGTGTTCAGTTTAGAAGTAAGTAGTTACTCTGCTGAGATGTTCCTGTGTTAGGAGTTTGTTCTGAATATTGTCTATGTAATGCCAGGCCTTGTGTTTGATTTCAAAGTTGAGCTTGGAATGTTGTGGCATGCGGCATCACGAGCTGTTCACCGTGCCTCCTGAGAATAATGCTTTGTATTGTTTTGCATGTCGATCTAATGCCAGTGATTTGCTTGTTAAGAAGATCATCCTCTTCTGTTGTTTCCGTGCGTAAGAAGTTCATCGTATGATGTTTCATTCATAGCCTATACAACATGTCGGGTAGATTAGACGTGAAACCATATGATCTTCCAACCAACTCATGATATTAGGCCGTGATTGGATCGTCGTTTTCCATCCAAAACCGCTTGTAAAACTGATGCTTGTAAATTAAAGCAGATGGTCTCGGGCAAAGGCGCTTGGTTGGTCGATTTCGACGAGTAAAATATCGGAAGTACTTCACACACGATAAAAACGCTGAACGACACTCAGACGATTGCTAATCCAGCTATTAGCTCCTGTTTCACCCTTGCCCATGGATGGCATGATACGCACGTCGTGCATGTATCGTCTGGTAATGTCGTCCATATAGCAATGCTCGTAAAATATACACTAGTCTCTCAAATTACAGCGTAACCCGCCGGTTTTACTTACAGACCTCGGGCCTTCCGATGACGAGTAAATTACACTTGTATTTTAATACAAGTTTGAAATAAACCAGAGCTCCCAAGGGCGGCCTTACCGTTTCATGCGTCTCAGTTTCTCGAAGGTGCTCATAGGTGTCCGATTATCCTGGCTTCCTGAATGAGCAATGGGCGCTGTATCAGACCTCCGTAGGGCCCGCAAGGCCCTCTCCGTTGTCCTTCGAGTGGTTGCGCTCGCCGTGGCGCCGAGCATTGTTAACATGGTCAACAAACATGAGGATTCAGGAGATGAACTTTATTTTGACTGGAAGACACTAGGGACCCACTAGGGCATAGCCATACGTACGCAAGTGCCTCCTTATTATGTACAACTATATTTTTTTTGCTTTCTCCTGGTTTCCTGACATCACGGTCCCACACCATTGTCAACCAATGTAGTAAATATAAACGAGAGAATTGCACAATGTGCGGCCGACAGCTGGGACCAAGCAGCTCGAGCAGTATTTGTGTTTTTGAGGCGTGATCACTTCAGAGTTTTTCTTGGCAATGATTTCGTTGTTGTTCAGAGGAGAGCAGGGTTATTAACTGGGCGGGCTGTGGCCCATCTAACCCAGGCCAGATATCCAGCCCAGATACTACTTTTTTCAAGATGAAAATGGCTAGCCTAGCTATACGTCTTTTTGAGGAATACCCAGTCAAGGTCAACTTGTTATTCTCCGCCCCGCTGTGCTGCAAATCTTTCCTAGGAGGGATGCATTAGGCTTAATAGAAAAATGGGATTTAAAAATAATAAATGGGATGTAATTATAAAAATTGGGCAGTAACTATAAAAAATGCACCAAACACGAAATTAGTTTATAAAATATTATTTATGGATTTTGAAAATCTTAAATTTTCATTGTTGCGTGTGCAATGTTTCGTTGGATTTTTATGTAATACAAATTTATATTTAATCTGAATAGAAATTTCTGGATAAAAATATTTTGGATCCAATCAAAATGTGGGAAATTTTATTGAATTTTGTCTTCAATGGTTGGTTGAAATTATTAATCGTTGTCCTAGCTAGAAAATGGGCTGTACTTTTAACAAACTTTAAATGGGCTGTTGTAAATTCCATTAGAATTCAAAAATGGGCTGTACATTCTTACAAAACGCAAATGGGCTATAAGTTCTCTGCCACACACTTGTGGGCCTACTAAGTGGCACGTCCCCTAAAAAAATAAGTTGACGCGTATGCAAGGCTTTGTAAACTTATTATAGTCAACACACGGTTCTAGGAGCAGTGGCCGTTGGATGTCTATCCAACGGATGTCGTGCTTCTTCTTCAATCTCGGATATTCTTAGCTTCGGCCACCCAAAAAATGATTCCTCCCCCTGACATCTAGGGCGCACTGTTCCGGAGGCTGACCTGTGGGCCTACTAAGTTGGAGCGTACAAAGGGCTTTCTCAACTTAGTCAATATAAACGATTCTAGCTTCAGTGATTGTACGATGTCCATCCAACGGCTGTAGTGCTTCTTCAACCTCTGGTCTTCTTGGCCCAGCCCCCAAAGCAGCGCCGGTCGTGCCGCCTGGTCCTGCCTCCCGTGAATGGTTGTGCTGCCGCGGTGGCCTCACCGCCCCCATACTACTCCCACCGCTGGCCAGGCCATCCCTCGACCCACCCACACCCCCTGTTATTCTGCAACGACGGCAGCCTCACACCGCAGCCAAACCAGTGAACCCTCGTACTCCTCTCCGCACGGGCTTCCACTGTTGCGTCGTCCCCGACTCCGCGTCGTCCCCTTCCTAGCCGTCACGGTCGTCCACCGCCCTGGTGCTCTCGGCGCGGCTTGGCAACGTGGTCAACGACCGACTTCCATCGAAAGAGTACTGTACGTGGAGAGGCTAACAACTGGGTCCACGGCGGACGCAAGGAAGTGCCTCCTTATTACGCGCAAAATAATTATTCCTCCACCTGACAGCAGGGACCCGCCGTACGGGCCACCTTATTTCGTGAAAAAAATGTTTCCCCCTGACTGCTGGTACCCACCGGACGGGCCACCGTATTTCGTGAAAAAAACGTTCCCCCCGCTGTCAGCTCGGACCCACCGGAAGTGCCTCTTTATTACGCACAAAAAAATGAATACTCCCCCTGCTAGCTGGGACTCACCTTGGTCGGAAGCTGACTTGTGGGCCTACTAAGTTGACGGGGACGGAGGGCTTTGTCAACTTAGTCAATATAAACGATTCTAGCTCTAGTGACCGTACGATGTCAATCCAACGGCCGTAGTGCTTCTTCAACCTCTAGTCTTCTTGCTCCAGCCGCCCAAAGCAGCGCCGGTCGTGCCACCTGCTCCTGCCTCCCGTGGCCGGCTGTGCTGCCACGAAGGCCTCACCGCCTCCATACTACTCCCCCCTGTTATTCTGCGGCGACGACAGCGTAGCCGAACTAGTGAACCCTCGTACTCCTCTCCGCGCGGGCATCCACTGCCGCGTCTTCCCCGGCTCCGCGTCGTCCCCTTCCTAGGCCTCGCCGTCGTCCACCGCCGTGGTGCTCTCGGCGCGGCGTGGTCAATGTGGTCAACGACCGAATTCCATCGGAAGAATACTGTACGTGAAGAGGCTGACAGCTGGGTCCATGGTAGCCGCAAGGAAGTGCCTCCTTATTATTCGGAAAATAATTATTCCTCCACCTGACAGCAGGGACCCACCGGACGGGCCACCAGTATTTCACGGAAAAAACGTTTGCCCTTGACTGCTGGGACCCACCCGACGGGCCACCGTATTTCCCGAAAAAAACATTCCCCCTACTGTCAGCTCGGACCCACCGGAAGTGCCTCCTTATTACGCACAAAAAAATGAATACCCCGCCTGCTAGCTGGGACCCACCTTGGTGGGAGGCTGACTTGTTGGCCTACTAAGTTGACAGGGACGAAGGGCTTTGTCAACTTAGTCAATATAAACGATTCTAGCTCTAGTGACCGTACGATGTCCATCCAATGGCCGTAGTGCTTCTTCAACCTCTGGTCTTCTTGCTGCAGCCGCCCAAAGCAGTGCCGGTCGTGCTGCATGCTCCTGCTTCCCATGGACGGATGTGCTGCCGCGGAGGCCTCACCGCCCTGTAATATTCCCACCGCTGGCCAGGCCCTGCGGCGACGACAGCCTCACACCGCAGCTGAACCAGTGAACCCTTGTACTACTCTCCGCGCGGGCTTCCACTGCCGCGTCTTCCCTGGCTTCCCGTTGTCCCCTTCTTAGGCCTCGCCGTCGTCCACCGCCCTGGTGCTCTCGACGCGGCGTGGTCAACGTGGTGAAGGAACGACTTCCATCGGACGTGGATTGTATGTGGAGGGGCTGACAGCTGGGTCCACGGCCGCAACAAGGAAGTGCCTCCTTATTACGCGGAAAATAATTATTCCTCCCCCCGACTGCTGGGACCCACCAGCTACATCTTTGCACGCAAGGAAGTGCATCCGGGCAAAAAAACAAAATGATTCGCCCCCCTGACTGCTGGGACCCACCAGCTACATCTTCGCAGGCAAGGAAGTGCCTGACAGTCGGGACCCACCTGGTCGAAGTGTACGTACCGTTGTCATTCTGGTTGCGAACGTGTACGTACATATTGGTCGATGTAGAGGCGCGCACGTGTCGTAGATGTAGAGGCGCGCACGTGTCGTAGTAGAGGCGCGCACGTAGCATGTACACGTACGTACATCGGCGAGGGTGCAAGAAAGAAAATATGGCCACGTACGTACATACGGGCAGGGTCTCTAACGCCTACCATGCCTACGTACATGGCTGGGTCGGAACGTAGAAACATCTTCGTCATCGTGCTCATGGGGAGCCAACCGGCTGGGTCGGAACAGAATGCATGGTCGTGTTCATCGGGAGGGCTTGTACGGAACAGGCGATGGAAACGAGGCCTGGCGTACCGCACAATAGAGGAAACGGCCTTGTGTTCGACCGGCCACGTTCGAAACGGGGTGCTGTTGATTGGGAGGGGCCTGGCGTACCGCAAAACTGAGGAATCGGACCTCCTATGGTCGAAACGGGGGTCCTGTTGATCGGGAGGGGTGTGGCATACCGCAAAACGGAGGAAACAGACCTCCTATGGTCGAAACGGGGGGCCTGTTGATCGGGAGGGGTGTGGCGTACCGCAAAACGAACGAAACAGACTTGTGTTGGAGCGCTACGGTC
>NC_041385.1:137891559-137934348 GCF_002162155.2 Triticum dicoccoides
GCTTCAGTTAGTAGCAGTAGCGAAGGAATTGCTCCATCGGGTTCAGTTAACAGCCATCGATCGATTGCTCGGCTTCAGTAACGCGTAGCCTGCAGTGCAATCGCTCGGGTTCAGCTAGAGCCTAACGCCTCGCTCGGCTTCAGTTAGAGCCAACGCCTCGCACACATGCGCGTACGTACGAGAGAAACGCGCATCGCTCCGCCCCCGACCTCCCACCATAACCGACAACTCCCCGAAATTTTCCTCCCCCTCGCTTCTACCACGGTTTTTTCCGTCATGGACGACCCAAAGAATGTCATGCAGCTGCGTCTCCGGCCCGCCCTGGACGAAAAGCCCATTTCCTGTCATGATTTTTTGTCATAGAAGTAGGAGCCCACCACATCTATGATGATACCGGGTTTTGTCACAATTATCGTCATATAAGTGTCATATGTATGACAGAAAAAAAAATCGTTCGGCCCAAAAGGTCACGGATGTGCCTTTTTTTTCTAGTGTTGGGGCTTCAGGGGGGCCGGGTCGGTTTATAAAGGGGGGTGGCGGTGGCTTGTGGGAGGGGGCGGTGGCGGCGGCGGCGGCGATCGGGACTCCGGTCCCGATCCGGAGTGGGAGACGGCGGCGGCGGCTTGGGCCGGCTCGGCTGGGCCTTCGGCCCAGTCGGGCGCGCGGTATGTTTTAAAAAAAACAATTCCGCCGAACAGAAAATAAATCCTAGAAAAATAAATAAAAAACTAAAAATTCCAAAACAAGTTTTCACTATCTAAAAAAATATTTAGAACGAGACAAACATTTTCTTGGCCCTAAAATGCAGTTTTGAAAAACGTGCAATTTTCCTAAATTCAAATGAATAGAAAAAACTCAAATATGATAGTAATAATTGAAGATAAAATAAATCCTCAATATTTTGGGAAATTCATTTTATTCCCTCTCTCATATTTTTATGATAGAAATAATTGAAGATAAAATAAATAAAATCAAATGATCCTATTTTCAAAATTTGAGAAAACTCAAATATGAAAATAACGAAATCCCCAACTCTCTCCGAGGGTCCTTGAGTTGCGTAGAATTTCTCGATCGGGCCAAAAACGAATAAAATATGATATGCAATGATGATCTAGTGTATAACATTCCAAATTCAAATTTTGGGATGTTACAAACCTACCCCCCTTAAGATGAATCTCGCCCTCGATATTCGGGTTGGCTAGAAAATAGGTGAGGGTGGTCCTTTAGCAGATCTTCCTCTCGCTCCTAGGTGGCTTCATCCTCGGTGTGGTGGATCCACTGAACTTTGCAAAACTCGATAATCTTGCTACGGGTGACTCGGTTGGCATACTCAAGATTCTTGACTGGTTTCTCTTGATAGGTCAAATCACTGTCCAACTGAATCGCTTCCAGCGGGACTGTATCTCTCAGCGGTATATCGGCCATCTCTTCGTGGCACTTCTTCAACTGGGAAACGTGGAACACATCGTGAACTCCTGACAATCCTTCGGGAAATTCCAATTTGTAAGCAACTCCTCCCATACGCTCCAAAACTTTGTATGGTCACAAAAGGTGGTGCTAACATTCCCTTAACTCCAAAGCGCATAACTCCTCGAAGTGGAGATACACGAATATAAACTCGGTCTCCGACTTCATATGCTGTCTCCTTGCGTTTGGAATCTGCATAGCTCTTCTGCCTGGACTGGGCTACCTTGAGCCTATCGCGAATCAACTTCACCTTCTGTTCAGACTCCTTAATCAAATTTGGTCCAAATAACTTGCGGTCTCCAACTTCATCCCACAACAACGGGATTCTGCACCTCCTTCCGTACAAGGCTTCAAAAGGGGCCATCTTCAAACTGGATTGATAACTGTTGTTGTAAGAGAACTCTGCATATGGCAAATTGTCGTCCCAACTAGATCCATAATCTAGCGCACAAGCTCTCAGCATATCCTCCAAAATTTGATTAACTCTCTCGGTGTGTCCATCTGTCTGTGGATGAAAGGCTGTACTAAACTCTAGCCTGTTACCCAAAGTTTTGTGCAACTGATTCCAGAACTTTGAGGTAAACTGGGTTCCTCTATCTGATACAATGCTCCTTGGAACTCCACACAGACATACGATCCTGTTCATGTATATCTTAGCCAACTTAGCACTGGTGTAAGTGGTGTTTACTGGGATGAAATAAGCTACCTTCGTCAAACGATCGACTACAACCCAAATCGAGTCATAGCCTAAACGAGTCCTAGGCAATCCCGTGATAAAATCCATGCCTAGTTTATCCCACTTCCATTCGGGTATCGGCAACGGCTGTAGCAATCCTGTTGGCTTCTGATGCTCTGCCTTCACTCTCTGACATACATCACATACTGCTACATACTCCGCAATATCCTTCTTCATTCCGGTCCACCAAAATGAGTCTTTCAAATCCAAATACATCTTGGTATTTCCTGGGTGAATTGAATATGGTGAATCATGGGCCTCTTGCAGAATCAACTTCCTGATCTCCGGGTCATTAGGCACATAAACACGGTCCTCAAACCATAAGGTGTCGTGCTCATCCTCACGAAATCCTTTAGCTTTTCCTTTGCTCATCTTCTCCTTTATAAAGGCAATCTCTTTGTCAGTCTTCTGAGCTTCTCTGATCTTCTCCATCAAAGTAGACTGAATCTCCAATGCTGCTACCTAGCCTCTCGGAACTATCTCCAGCCATAGCTCTTGGAGATCCTCGGCTAACTCCCTTGGTAACTCTCTGGTCATGAGTGTGTTGACATGGCTCTTGTGGCTCAACGCATCGGCTACTACGTTAGCCTTTCCGGGATGATAATGCAGTCTCATATCATAATCCTTGATGAGCTCCAACCATCTCCTTTGCCTGAGATTCAACTCTTTCTGCGTGAAAATGTACTTTTAACTCTTGTGATCCGTGTACACCTCACAATGATTTCCGATGAGGAAATGTCTCCAAGTCTTCAATGCATGCACTACGGCTGCTAACTCCAAATCATGTGTAGCATAATTCAACTCATGGGGCTTACGCTGTCTTGAGGCATACGAAACAACTCTTCCCTCCTGCATAAGCACTGCTCCAAGTCCTTGACATGAAGCGTCGCAATACACCTCATAATCCTTGCACTGATCAGGTAGAATCAATACTGGCGAGGTAACCAAACATTTGTTTAACTCCTGGAAACTGGCCTCACATTCCTCAGTCCATTTAAACTTGGTGTCCTTCTTCAACAACTCCGTCATGGGCTTCGCAATCTTCAAAAAATTCTCAATGAACCTATTGTAGTATCCTGCGAGTCCAAGAAAACTCCAGATCTCTCCAACTGTTGTTGGGGCTTCCCAGTTTGTCACAATGACAACCTTGGTGGGGTCTACCGCTATTCCTTCTCCGGATATAACATTTCCGAGGAATCCCACTTCCTTCAACCAAAACTCACATTTGCTGAACTTGGCGTATAACTGACGTTCTCTGAGCTTCTGAAGTACCAAACGCAAATGCTCCTTATGTTCTGCTTCATTCTTTGAGTAGACCAAAATATCATCAATGAACACCACGACGAACTTATCCAGAAACTCCATAAACACAATGTTCATCATGTTCATGAAATATGCAGGTGCGTTAGTCAGACCAAATGACATAACATTATACTCGTACAGACCATACCTAGTGGTAAAATTTGTCTTAGGTATATCCTGCTCTCGGATCTTTAACTGGTGGTATCCTGATTGCAGATCGATCTTGGAAAATACCTTAGCTCCCTGCAATCGGTCAAACATATCATTGATCATCGGCAGTGGGTACTTGTTCTTGATGGTCACTTCATTCAATCCTTGATAATCAACTACCATCCTTAATGATCCATCCTTCTTCTCCACTAGAAGCACTGGCGATCCCCAAGGTGAAGAACTTGGGCGAATATAGCCTTTATCCAGTAACTCCTTATCCGCTTCTTAATCTCCTCCAAATCTTTTGCGGGCATCCTGTATGGTCTCTTAGATATTGGCCCTGTGCCTGGAAAAAGCTCAATTAAAAACTCAATGTATTTATCCAGTGGCATGCCTGGCAACTCCTCTGGAAATACGTCAGGGAAATCCTTCACCACTGGTACATCCTCCTATACAACTCCTAATAAGGAATTTACTTGTCTCCTCTTAGGTACGTGCCGGGATACATACTTGATCCTTCTTTCTTCTGGGGTGGTAAGCAAAATCGTCTTACTGGCACATTCAATGTTCCCTCCATACTTCGATAACCATTCCATACCTAATATCACATCCCGTGCTTGCGATTCCAATACTATTAGGTCCGAATGAAACACGTAGTTACCAATCCTTAATGGTAACCGATCACACCATAGACTAGCCATATAATCTGCTCCAGGCGAGGTTACTAACATGGGTGACCTAAGGGCTTGGGTTGGCAGTTTATACTTATCCACAAATCGCCTTGATATGTATGAATGCGATGCACCAGTATAAAAAAGAAAGAGTGCAGTAAATGAGATAACCAAAAACTTACCTATTACTGCATCTGGCTGGGCTTCAACCTCCTCCATGTTAACGTGGTCCACCTGTCCCCTGTTGAAATGGTTCGGCTTTTTCCCAGAGCTTCCATTGCCATTCACATTCTCGGCTTCAGGACATTGATTGGCATAATGTCTAGTCTTCTGACACTTATAGCAAGTGACTTGGCTCAGGTCTCTCTTGGTTGGGGGTTGATGGGTTGGTACGGTTCTGGCCGTTGCTTCCTCCATGACCGTTACCATTCTTGGGGCCATTATGATTGTGCGAGATCCCTCCTCCATGGGTATGCTGAAAATGTCCTCCCGATTTCGGGGTAAAACATGGCTTCTGCTGAGCTCCTGAATTGTACTTCCCTTGTCCATACTTCCTCTTGCGGTTTTCAATCTGCTGCTGCTTCCCTTCAATCATGAGAGCACGATCTACCAACTCCTCGTAGTTGTTGAAACTTGCTACCATCAATTGCATGCTCAGCTCATCATTCAGTCCTTCCAGAAACTTCTCCTTCTTAGCTGCATCTGTAGCCATGTCATCTGGGGCATAACGTGCTAGCTTACTAAAATCATCCACATACTGGCCAACTGTCCGTCCTCCTTGGTGCAAGTTGCGAAACTCACGCTTCTTCATGGCCATAGCTCCTGCTGAAACATGGGCAGTATGGAAAGCCTGCTGAAACTGACCCCATGCTGCGGGTCCATCCAGCTGATGTGCGGCAAAACACACCTTTTCCGCATCTGTGCATCCTCCAGTGGTCAACTCCCTTCCTGTCTTGTGGAGCCAATCATCTGCAACTATCGGCTCGGTGCTACTGGAAAACACCGGCGGATTCAGTCTAAGGAAACGGGTTAAGTGATCAACAGGTGGTGGAGGTGGTGGGTTGTTGTTGTTGTTGTTCCCCTGATTCTGATTCTGGACTAGCAATTGCATCAACGCATTCTGTTGCTGGATCAACTGAGTGAGCTCCGGTGGGAAAGAAAATCCATTGTCATGTCTCGGAGGCATCTGAGGATTTAGAAAAGATGAGAAAATAGAATAGAATGAGGTCTAGAAAGAAAACACTACCCATATGCACATGAGACAAATGAAAACACAATCACTTCATTCAATCAAACAAGGGCATACAACGGTCTAACTATCGATATAAAAGTGCTTGGACTATACTAGATACATGGGGAATACTACTACAGTTATGGTGGTCGACTAGAAAAACTGCTCCGATGAAGACTCCATGATATCTGCTCTAGCTTCATTTACATAGTCATCATCGCTATCATCTGGGTCCGAGTCGGTGTCGTCGATGATGATGTAGTTCTATGGACAAGTGCAATCATCATCTTCTCCTCCAGTCGCGGGAAATCCCGTGGATACTTTTAGCTTCTTCTTCAAATCATCATTCTTCTCCACGAGTGTTGCTATTTCCTCCTCATATCCATCGCGTGTAGACTTGAGTTGTTCCTCCAGTTCCGTGATCTTGGTCATGGACTTCTTCAGATCTATCATGCCTGCGCACCTCTGGTTCTCCTGGCGTCAAATGTGTTGGTTTAACTCCTGGATGAAAGCTACAATTGATCTATCCTTCCTGGTGTTGATCATCTCCCATTGCTCATCTCGGCACCCACAAATCTGGTAGATAGTATACTTGAGATTCTTTTGGTAGACTTCTCCAATGCGTCCCATTGTGATGTGGGCTGCCATGCTCTTTCCTAGACTCCAGGTTGGTGCATAAAAGGAAAACTCTATCAGCTCAGTGACGGGCATGAACGTCCTTCCTGGAAATTGAACTTGAATCATCCAACGCTCCTCTTCGGGTAAAGTGGCGATGTAGGTCCCGGTGAAGCTTGGTACTCCGATGTTCAGGTATCTAGTGACTTCCTTCAAGTGGCATCCAAATGGTGTATCTTCATCTGGTTGCGTGAACTTGTTCCTTGCATTCGCCATCCTAAAAGAGTAGAAAAGATGAGGAGTCCGAAATGAGAAGAGTGAGTTGTGATCTAGGGCTTTTGCTTAGTGGTCGTGTCCTATAGTCAGCGTGTGCTCTGATACCATCTTGTAGCGACCAGACCTCAGACGGTCAAGTCTCTATGCATCAGTGTCATCCCTGGATCAGTAATGCTGACACACACAGTACTCAATGGATTTATAACAGAGTAGCAATCACACACTTATTACATCGAATGTCTCCAAAGAGAACATATTACAAGGAATATGGCTTAAGGACATCTAGTAACGATAACAGCGGAAGGCTTGGAAGATAAGTGACTCCATCAACTCCAACGGCATCACTGAGTATAGAACCACGACCTAAAGCACCTTACTCGTCGTCTGAAAAGTCTGCAACATGAACGTTGCAGCCCGAAGACAGGTCAGCACATGGAATATGTTGGCAATGTAACACATAGAGAGTAATGAAAGAATAATGCTATACTACATGCATATATGGCTGGTGGAAAGCTCTATGGTTTTTCAGTAGTTTTGTATAAAGCCAATTCTTCCCTACTGCAAAGGAATAAATTTTATTTAACTATCATGGTGGTTGTTAAACATTGAGAAGATAGACATCCTATCAATCCCAATTAAACATCATCATTAAACCCAACAAAATTAATTAAAGTAACATGATGAGATTCACATGATAATCCAGGTACTAGATACTCAAAACGTCCATAACTGGGGACATGGCTAACCATGATTAGTTTATACACTCTGCAGAGGTTTGCGCACTTTTCCCCACAAGACACGATCTCCTCCGTTGGGATTCTTGCACTACATGATGTTTGAGAAACGGATGACCGAGACGTAGTCTTTTAGAAGCGTTTGCACCTTACGATCGGGTAGACAGTACCAACCTACATCCCCTACATCTGCTAGTCTACCACTGTAAGAGTTCACACAACTTAATCAACTATGCTAGAGCCCATAGTAGCTTGTGGCTGCACACGGAAGTTTCTAGCATGAATAATCTCATGATCCCTTTGAGCCTGGGTGGCGGTCCATCAAGAAAACAGGCAATCGCTAGAATACCCAGGTGCCTCAATCCACCCAGATGTGTATTAAAGTTGCCACCTTAAATAACCCATTAAATAAGAATCTCACATCTGTAATGGATACTCTCACGCAATCCACATCTACTAGCATAACATGGCAATATAAGCAAACATAGAAGTAACACCCAACGGTTTGATAATAAAATAGGTAATAGGTACTACCTCATCTACTTCCCAAAACCCACATATTAATTAGATCCTACTCATGCAATTGTTTGAGGGTTGATCTAACGCAATAAAACTGGGTAGTAAAGAGGTATGATCAAAGTGTTACTTGCCTTGCTGATGATCTGTGAAACCTAGAGATTCGAAGTAGCAAGCGGCGCACTCCGGGTACTCTATCGCAAACAAACAATCATACAATAAGGACTCATCTAATGAATCGCCTAATTCCGATAAATGAGCGAAAAGTTATACTAGAACGAAAATCGGATCAGAAATCGCGATCAGAAATAATCGCAGAAAAATCCAAGAAAAAGAGAAACTGACGAACAGTTTAACGAACGAATGTTCGTTAACTGAACGAAACGGTGAACTCGTCCGTTAAAACGAACGATCGAGCGAACGCTCGCTATACAAATAAACCAGAAAAAAATAAACCGATCTAAAAAAAATAAAACCTAGGGTGTTCTAAAAAAACCGGATCGGTTTTATTTAGAAAACCGAGGCGGCAGGGTGGCTACCTCAGCTCGGGCTCCGGCGAAGTCCGGCGGGGTCCGGGGCTGCGAGGCTGGGTGGCTACCTCAGCTCGGGCTCCGGCGAAGTCCGGCGGGGTCCGGGGCTGCGGGTCGGCGTGGGGTGGCGGGGCGGCGGCGACGGGCGTCGGCGGCGGCGGCTCCTGGCGGCGGCAACACAAGGCGGCGGGGCGGCGGCTCTGACTTGGGGCTCTAGGGGGGCGACGGTGTTTATAAGAGGGGGTGGCGGTGGCTTGCGGGACGGGGCGGTGGCGGCGGCGTCGGCGATCGGGACTCCGGTCCCGATCCGGAGTTGGTGACGACGACGGCGGCTTGGGCCGGCTCGGCTCGGACTTAGGCCCAGTCGGGCGCGCGGTATGTTTTTTTAAAACAATTCCGCCGAACAGAAAATAAATCCTAGAAAAATAAATAACAATCTAAAAATGCCAAAACAAATTTTCACCGTCTAAATAAAATATTTAGAACAAGATGAACATTTTCTTGGCCCTAAAATACAGTTTTGAAAAATGTGCAATTTTTCTAAATTCAAATAAAATAGTGAAAACTCCAAAATAAATCTTAGTTGATTTTTTATTAAATCCTCAATATTTCTTTATTTTGGGAAAAGTCATTTTATTCCGTCTCTCATATTTTTATGATAGAAATAATTGAAGATAAAATAAATAAAATCAAATGATCCTATTTTCAAAATTTGAGAAAACTCAAATATGAAAATAACAAAATCCCCAACTCTCTCCGAGGGTCCTTGAGATGCGTAGAATTTCTGGATCAGGTCAAAAACAAATAAAATATGATATGCAATGATGATCTAGTGTATAACATTCCAAATTGAAAATTTGGGATGTTACAAGAATTGTATTAACCGGAAGCTTAGTACATGTGTGAATACATAGACAAAAACTATAGTCCCTAGTATACCCCTACTTGACTAGCTCATTAATTAAAGATGGTTATGTTTCCTAGCCATAGACATGTGTTGCCATTTGATGAACGGGATCACATCATTAGGAGAATGATGTGATGGACATGACCCATCCGTTAGCTTAGCATTATGATTGTATTGGCTTCATTACTACTGCTTTCTTCATGACTTATACAAGTTCCTCAGACTATGAGATTAATCAACTCCTGAATACCGGAGGAACACTTTGTGTGCTACAAAACGTCACAACGTAAAAGGGTGATTATAAAGGTGCTCTACAGGTGTCTCCAAAGGTGTTTCAGAGAGGTATCTCTGGGCCCTCTTAGTAATACTCGTCATTATATGCCTTGCAAGCATTGTGCCTAATGAGTTAGTTGCAGGATGAAGTATTAAGGAACGAGTAAAGAGACTTGACGGCAACGAGATTGAACTAGGTATTGAGATACCAACGATCGAATCTCGGGCAAGTAACATACCGATGACAATGGGAACAACGTATGTTGTTATGCGGTTTGACCGATAAAGATCTTCGTAGAATATGTACGAACCAATATGAGCATCTAGGTTCCGCTATTGGTTATTGACCAGAGTTGTGTCTCGGTCATGTCTACATAGTTCTCGAACCCGTAGGGTCTGCACGCTTAACGTTCGATGATGATTGGTATTATGAGTTTATGTGTTTTGATGTACCGAAGGTACTTCGGAGTCCCGGATATGATCACGGACATGACGAGGAGTCTCGAAATGGTCGAGACATAAAGATTGATATATTGGACAGCTATATTCGGACATCGGAACTGTTCCGGGTGATTTCAGAGAAAACTGGAGTGCCGGAGGGGTTACTGGAACCCCCCGGGGGAAGTAATGGGCCTTAGGGGAGAGAGAGGGCAGCAGCCCAAGAGGTGCCCCCCAAGGGGAGTCCGAATTGGACTAGGGGAGGGGGGGTGCAGCCCCTCTTTCCCTCTCCCTCTCCCTCTCCTTCCTTCCCACTTCCCCCTCCTAGTTGGACTAGGAAAAGGGGAGTCCTACTCCTACTAGGAGGAGGACTCCTCCCCTCCTTGGCGCGGCCAAGGGCCGGCCGGCCTCCCCCTTGCTCCTTTATATACGGGGGCAGGGGGGCACCCTAGGACACACAAGTTAACATTGTTTAGTCGTGTGCGGTGCCCCCCTCCACAGTTACACACCTCGATCATATCGTCGTAGTGCTTAGGCGAAGCCCTGCGTCGGTAACTTCATCATCACCGTCACCACGCCGTCGTGCTGATGAAACTCTCCCTCGGCCTCAACTGGGTCAAGAGTACGAGGGACATCCTCGAGCTGAACGTGTGATGATCGCGGAGCTGCCGGACGTTTGGTACTAAGATCGGTCGGATCGTGAAGATGTACGACTACATCAATTGCTTTGTCATAACACTTCCGCTTTCGGTCTACGAGGGTACATAGACAGACCCTCCCCTCTAGTTTCTATGCATCACATAGATAGATCTTGCGTGATTGTAGGAATTTTTTTGATATTACCGCATTCCCCAACACCTGGGCATCCCCAATCTTAGCCTTTTGTTTATCCTTATTCCTTCATCCATTGTAAGATTGCCCAAAACGTGAAAACTTCAATCACACTAAACTCAAACAAAACCTTCGTGAGATCCCTTAGTATAAGAAACCAAACGACTACTATAAGTACTGCAGAAAACCTATTCTTATTTTGTTTTTTCATTATATATACAGTATTCCAACTTTTCTATGGCAAAAATGCAAAGAAAACAGAATCTATCAAAAACAGAACAGTCTGTACCAATCTGAAAATTTCGAATACTTCTGTAACTCCAAAAATTATGAAATAAATTGGTGTACATGAGGAATCTGTCTATTAATCCTCTGCAAAATGAATCATCTCAAAAGTGCTCTTTTGTAAAAAATGACAATGAATCTCGTGAGCGCTAAAGTTTGTGTTTTTCAGCAAGATTAAATAAACTTTCACCCAAGTCTTCCCAAAGGCATGGCTTGGCACAAACACTAACTAAAACACCAAACACAATTATAACAGTAGCATAATTGTGCTAACACTCAAGAACAGAAAGCAAAAAAGAAAAAATAAATTTTATTCATTGGGTTGCCTCCCAACAAGCGCTATCGTGTATGCCCCTAGCTAGGCATAACGCGTAGGATCAAAGTTTTGTCACTCTTATCCTTGTTTCCCGATGTCGCTTAAAGCTACGTCGGTATTTCCCCAAAGAGGAAGGAATGATGCAGCACAACGACGGTAGGTATTTCCCTCAGATATGAAACCAAGGTTATCGAACTAGTAGGAGAACCAAGCAACACAACGTAAACAGCCCCTGCACACAAAGAACAACACCTCACAACCCGACGTGTTAGAGGGGATGTCAATCCCTTTCGGGGTACGATGCCTCAAGATTGGCAAAGGACGTGAGGTAAATTTGTAGTAGATTGATAGATCAAACGCCAAATAAAATAAATAAGAATAAATTGCAGCAAGGTATTTTTGTATTTTTGGTTTAATAGATCTGAAAATAAATTCAAGAGAAAATAGATCACGAAGGCAAATATAATGAAAAGAGACCCGGGGGCCGTAGGTTTCACTAGTGGGTTCTCTCGAGAAAACTAGCAAACGGTGGGAAAACAATTACTATTGGGAAATTGATAGGACTTCAAATAATCATGACGATATCCAGGCAATGATCATTACAAAGGCATCACGTCCAAGATTAGTAGACCGACTCCTGCCTGCATCTACTACTATTACTCCAGACATCGACCGCTATCCAGCATGCATCGAGAGTATTAAGTTCATGAGAAAATGAAGTAATGCAATAAGAACGATGACATGATGTAGACGAGATCCGTTTATCTATTGCGGGAGATATAGATCTCATCTTTTTATCCTTAGTAGCAATGATACATACGTGTTAGTTCCCTTTCTGTCACTGGAATCAAGCAACGTAAGATCGAACCCACTACCGGGCACCTCTTCCCATTGCAAGATAAATAGATCAAATTGGCCAAACAAAACCTAAATATCGGAAAAGACACAAATAACTTTCATGGATAAAAACATAGATCTAATCATAAACTCAAAGTTCATCAGATCCCGACAAACAGACCGCCAAAAGACTTACATCATATAGATCTCCAAGAGACCATTGTATTGATAATAAAGAGACAGAGAGAGAGAGAGAGAGAGAGGAAGCCATCTAGCTACTAACTACGGACCCAAAGGTCTACAAAGAACTACTCACGCATCATCGGAGAGACACAAATGTAAGTGGTGAACCCCTTCGTGATGGTGTCTAGATTGGTTCTGGTGGTTTTGGACTCTCGGCGGCTGGATAAATATTTCGTTGAATCCTCTAGGGTTTCTGGAATATTAGGGTATTAATAGAGCAAAGAGGCAGTCCAGGGGGCACCTGAGGTGGGCACAACCCACCAGGGCGCGCCTGGGCCTCCTAGCGCGCCCTGGCGGGTTGTCCCCTCCTCGGGACTCCCCCAGGTGCAACCAGGGCCCAACTTCTTCCTTTTGGTCCATAAAAAATCATCGTAAATTGGCATGGCATTTGGACTCCGTCTGATATTGATTTCTTGCGATGTAAAAAACATGCAGAAAAAAACAACTGGCACTTGGCACTATGTCAATAGGTTAGTACCAAAAAATGATATAAAATGACTATAAAACGATTGTAAAACATCCAAGAATGATAATATAACAGCATGGAACAATCAAAAATTATAGATACGTTGGAGACGTATCAGCATCCCCAAGCTTAATTCCTGCTCCTCCTCGAGTAGGTAAATGATAAAAACAGAATTTTTGATGTGGAATGCTGCCTAACATGTTCATCACATTCTTTTCTTTATAGCATGGACATATCGAATTTTATATGATTCAAGGCAATAGTCTAGGTTTGACATGAAGACGTTAATACTCAAGCATACCAACAAGCAACCATGTCTTTCAAAATATCAACACTAAAGCAAGTTATCCCTAGTCCATCATGCTCAATTCATGAAACACACTCGAATATTAGCTACACCTAATGCTCAAATACGATCATAGGGCCCCTTAGTTGGTGCTTTATGAGAGAAGATGGAGACTCACACTACTAGGGAAAACCCTAGTAGTAGCGCAGGTTTTGAGGCTAGCAGCAGCGCGGGTGGCCGCGCTACTAATAAGGCGCTACAGCTAACTTATAGTAGTAGCGCGGTCCGTACCCGCGCTACTACTGTTGACGATATCAGCAACACTTTTTTATGAACGTGCTACTATTACTTGGCTGTAGCGATTTCACAGTCGCTCGCTACTCCTATATCTTTCATCATTTCCCCCCGTACCGCTTTCCCTTTCAGTTTCCCTTTTAGATACTAGATACTAGGTACTACTATTAGATATCAAATTCATAAACCATTACTGGGTAGTACTCCCTTCATTCCAAATTACTCGTTGTGGTTTTAGTTCAAACCACGACGAGTAATTTGGAACAAAGGGAGTACTAGATAACAATTTCATGCATAGTCAACTTGCATCCTCAAGCATTACAAGGTGATATCAATGGCGATCATCATATGTAGTTCTAGATGATATCGACGATGATCATCATATGTAGTTCTAGATGATATAGCCACACACACATATGTAGTTCTAGATTATATAGCCACACACACATATGTTGTTCTAGATGATATCAAAGACAATCATCATCCTCAAGCCTGGGCGGTTGGTCTTCCTGATAGTAATTAGGATGGCATGTCCAACATGAAGATTCTTGCCATCGAGGAATTTCTTCCACCCAACCAAGTTTAAGTGTGTGCGACCGTTCGTGTCCACGCGGTAAGTCCAGCAGAGCCTTCTTCATCAGGCTCGATACCATAACTCACAGATATGCTCTTTGCCAATTTCTGAATAAGAAAACATATCAATTAATAAATAGCCTCGCAAATAAGTACATATGGATTATCTACACTATTAATAGTTTCCTTAGATTCTACACTAATAAGCATGTGATCAAACTCTACACTAAAACATATCATCGACTAGATTCCACACAACATACTATATCATTGGACTGTACACTAAGTATTTCATCGGATAATTTGCATTTGTAAGTATAGCATACCATATCATGTCGATCAACCATGGTATTTGTCAGGCAGGTCACGAATGGCACCCCGACAAAGTCAGCACGTGGCGGAATTATATCCCACAGGTTGGACACCTCCTCCTCGCTCAGCCTTGTTCTTTGAGCTACGATGGCTTCATGAAGTGGGTACTCATCATCTTCATTGAGTGGGTCCTCATTATCTTCATCATCTTCATCATCTTCATCATCTTCATCATCTTCCACCAGGTTGAGATAAATGACAGCCAGCTTGGGTCTTTCTGCTCTGAGGGAGAAGCTGATCAACTCATCACCGCTAAGACGCATGCGAGCGATGAAACGGGCCCATCCATCTCCTCCAATCTGCGACATATTGCGTCCTTTCTCGGCCTCCATAGTGTATGGCTCCCCAGGAGCCTCAAATGTCACAGTGTCTCTTGTCAGCTTGTTGAATTTCAACCTCACATTGCATGGGACGATCTGTGTAAAATAAGCAAAATGACACAATGCAGTAATGCCAACACTAAAAATAAAATAGTTATTACATTTCATCTAATTTCTTACGGCCGCATGACGAAAACATGGCTGGAAGTAGATGCCGAACAGCTTGCCAGTTGCAAGGCTGCTGGCGCACCTTGACTTGCACAGTCGGCATAGTGGTGGTGGTGGTGGCGCCATTTTTCCTAAAGCAATATGAGCAAAGTATTAACGATCCACTTCACAGGAAAGAAAAACAGTAGCATGTGATATTTTTGGTTCTTTCGCGAGAAGCAATTTGATGGACAATTATAATCCTAAGATCTAGTAACATATTAGAAGACAAGGTACCACCTACATTTGGCCAAAAAGTAACTTATTAAAATAACAAAAGCAACTACGTACACATCCCTGTACAGAAAAAATAACAATAAAATGGTGCATACTAAATCAACTAAGTGAACTAGCCTACTAAATCAACTAAATCAAAATGTTCTAAATCAACTAAATGAACTAGCCTACTAAAGCAACTAAATCAAAATGTTCTAAATCAACTAAATCAACTAGTCTACTAAATCAACTAAATCAAAATGTTCTAAATCAACTAAATGAACTGGCCTACTAAATCAACTAAATCAAAATGTTCTAAATCAACTAAATCAACTAGCCTACTAAATCAACTAAATCAAAATGTTCTAAATCAACTAAATCAACTAGCCTACTAAATCAACTAAATCATGTCAACTAAATCAAAATGTTGCATATGAACTAGCCTACTAAATCAAAATGTAGCAGGCAGGAGGGAGAAGGAGGGGCGACTCGAGGAGGGAGAAGAGAGTAGGACGGAGGAGGAAGGCGGAGCGAGGAGGGGCCGACCGGCGGCCAGTGAGGGAGGACGGAGGAGGAAGGCGGAGCGAGGAGGGGCCGACCAACGGCGAGTGGAGAGGGAGGACAGAGGAGGAGGCTGGTACCGAGTCCAGCAAGGAGGAGGAGGTGACGGCGGCGCAGAGGGAGGCGGGGCGACGGGGGAGGACCGGCGCGGGGGATTGAGAGGGGATCCAGTGAGTGTTTGACTGTGAGTGGATCGGATAGAGGAGATGGGGGGTGGGAGATGGAATGGCTTAGAAGTAGCGCACTGTAGAGAAAGACGCTATTGCTAAACTCCCTAGCAGCAGCACCTTTCACACAGAAGCGCTACTGCTATGTGTCAGCATGTAAAAATAGACTTAGTTCAATGTATCAAAAACACATTGATCATCAACGATCTTTTTGTGTACAATCTGATTTGTCAATATGAGTCCTCATCGGTTTAGGAACAGGTGAAGACTCATATTGCAGCCACAAATTCTACACATAGAGTTCAATGAAGACCAAGTGCTTGTCAAAGTTTGAGAAGTAACGTATTTAAGGTGGTACAAACTCTCTTCATGGAGCGAGGTGGGACTAAATTTTTGTAGTAAACTTAGCAGTAGCGCTTATTGGCGAAATGCGCTGCTACTATGCTACGTAGAAGAAGCGGCCGTCGTTATAACGCGTTGCTGCTATAACTAGCCTCGCGGCAGCCTCGTGGGAATTATGGCAGTAGCGCGTCTTTGAGCGGGCGCGCTACTGCTATATTTATTTCAGCAGCGAGTTATTCTTGAGCTCGCTACTGCTAATTAGTAGCAGCGCCATATTTTAAAGTGCGTTGCTGATAAGATTCTGTGTATAGGCTTTTCCCTAGTAGTGTCAAATTCAAAATAAAAATTGCATAAGTAAAAAAAGGCCCTTCGCGGAGGGAATTAGTGATTTGTAGAGGTTCTAGAACTCAAAGCTTAAATTTAGAGATAAAATTATTTTTGAGTGGCATACTTTTCCTACCAATGAAAACGATTTGGAGCATCCCAACACATTACATGCTAGATACGTCATAGGCGTTTCCCAAACATAAAATAAAGTTTATTCCTTTTTCCACCATAACTTTCACTTTCCATGGCTAGCCGTATCCACGGGTGCTTTCCATACCAGGACTTTCCTAGGAATTTATTATTTGACAACATAAAGTAAATTCATTTTTCATTTCGGGACTGGGCATCCCTAATACCTTTGCCGTATGCTTGTGCAATGACAAGTGAATAAACACTCATCGTGAGAATAACACATCTATCATGGAAAATATTGGCTACCCTTTACCGCCTCGCGAGTGCTAGAGCACACAAAAGAGAACTTTATTTTGAACGTTAGAGATGGCACATGCAAATTTGCTTAGGACGACATAGAAATACCACATATAGGTAGGTATAGTGGACTCATATGGCAAAACTAGTTTAAAGGGTTTTGGATGCACAAGTAGTGATCATACTTAGTGCAAAATGAAGGCTAGCAAAAAAGATTGAGAAGCGACCAACCAAAAAGCAAAAAATCTCATACCCAAGCATTAAGCATAAGTAACACTGAATAATGCACCATAAGTAGCATATAAATTTCATTGCATAACTATTGACTTTCGTGCTTGCATAGGGAATCACAAACCTTAACATCAATATTCTTACTAAAGCACAATTAGTCATCAACATGACTCACATATCATATCGTCATATCTCAAAACCATTACTAAGAATCAAGTTTATTTTGTCTCATGATCTTCATGGAAGTTTTTGTTATATCCTCCTTGGATATCTATCACTTTGGAACTATTTTCATATGTTGCTTTTGCTAAGCTCAAACAAATATAAGTGAAGATCATGAGTATAATTTTTTTCGTTCTCTCAAATTAATCTAAGTGAAGCAAGAGAGAATTTCTTCAAAATTTACTAACTCCCAAATAAATCTAAGTGAAGCATTATAGTATTTCTTCAAAATTCACAAAGCTCACCGTGTTCAAAAAGATGTAAGTGAAGTACTAGAGCAAGTCCATGGCTCTAAAAATTTAAGTGAAGCATAGGAGCAAGCATAGCATAATTTTTGGCTCTCTAAAAAGGGTGTGTCCAGCAAGGATTCTAAACTTAAAACACAAAGAAAAATAAGCAAAGACTCGTATCGTACAAGACGCCCAAGCAAAACTCATATCATGTGATGAAAAAAATATAGTTTGAAGTAAAATACTGATGGTCGTTAGAAGAAAGCGAGGATGCCACTCGGGGGCATCCCCAAGCTTAGTTGCTTGCTACTTCTTTGAATATTATCTTGGGGTGCCTCGGGCATCCCCAAGCTTAGCCTTTTCCTTATCCTTATTCCTTCATCCATCGTAAGATAACCCAGAACTTGAAAACTTCAATCCCACAAAACTCAAACAAAACCTTCGTGAGATCCGTTAGTATAAGAAACCAAACCACTACTATAAGTACTGTAGCAAACATATTCTTATTTTGTTTTTGCATCATATCTACTGTATTCCAAGTTTTATATGGCAAAAACTCATTAAAGAAAACCGTAGAATCATCAAAACAAGCACACAACGCAAAGAAAACAGAATTTGTTAAAAATAGAACAGTCTGAAGCAATCTGGAAATTTTGAATACTTCTGTAACTCCAAAAATTATGAAATAAACTGGTGGAAGTGAGGAATTTTCTATTAATTCTCTGCAAAAAGAATCAAGTTAAAATCAATCTTCTGTAAAAATGATAACAAATCTTGTGAGCGCAATAGTTTCTGTTTTTCAGCAAGATCAAATAAACTTTCACCCGAGTCTTCCCAAAGGCATTGCTTGGCACAAACACTAACTAAAACACATAAAACACAGTCATAACCATAGCATAATTGTGGTAACACTCAAGAACAGAAAGAAAAATGCAAAACAAATTTATTGATTGGGTTGGCTCCCAACAAGTGCTATCGTTTTACGCCCCTAGCTAGGCATTGATAATTTTGATGATGCTCTCATGAAAGACAAGAATTGAAGTACAAAGAGAGCATGATATAGCACGTGACAAACACATCTAAGTATAATATACTTCCTATGCATAGGCATTTTATAAGCTAACAAATTATCAAGGCAAGCAAAAACTAGCATGTGCAAGGAAGAAGAAAGAAACATTAGCAATCTCAACATGAAGATAGGTAATTTATTAACATGAAAATCTCAACAACCGTATTTTCCTCTCTCATAATAATTACATGGAGGATCATAATAAAATTCAACAATATAGCTATCACGTAACACATTGTCAACACGATCCACATGCATGCGAATTTGACACTCTTCCAAAATAGTGGGATTAACATTAACTAAAGTCATGACCTCTCCAAACCCAGTTTTATCAAAAAAATCATAAGATTGAACATTCTCCAAAGTAGTGGGATCTAAAGTTGACACTCTTCCGAAGCCACTTTAGATATTATTGCAAACATTATTATCAATCTCGTATTCATCATGGGGCTTAAATAAATTTTCAAGATCGTAAGAAGAATCACCCCAATCATGATCATTGCAATAAGTAGTGGACATAGCAAAATTAGCATCCCCAAGCTTGGGGTTTTGCATATTATTAGCAAAATTGACATTAATATAATTTACAGTAAAATCATTGCAATCATGCTTTTCATTCAAAGAGCTACCATGAATCACTTCATAAATTTCTTCATCACAATTTTTAGATTCATGAATCTCAAGAAAAACTTCATAAAGATAATCTAGTGTACTCAAATCACTAGCAATTTGTTCATGATAATTGGATCTCTTAAAAAGATTAGCAAGTGGATGAGGATCCATATCGAGAGATATTTAGCAAGAAAATAGAAGACACATGGCACACAAGCAAAGAAGAGATCTGACGAGAAGACGGCGAACGAAAAAGAGGGCGAGTAAAATGGCAAATTATTGTGAAGTGGGGGAGAGGAAAACGAGAGGCAAATGGAAAAGAATGTAAATTGCAACGAGATGAGATTTGTGATTAGGAACCTGGTTATGTTGAAGATCCTCCCCGGCAACAGCGCCAGAAATTCCTTTTGATGTCGCTTGAAGCTACGTCGGTATTTCCCCAAAGAGGAAGGGATGATGCAGCACAACGGCGGTAGGTATTTCCTTGAGATATGAAACCAAGGTTATCGAACCAGTAGGAGAATCAAGCAGCACAATGTAAACATCCCCTCCACACAAAGAGAAACACCTCGCAACCTGACAAGTTAAAGGGGTTGCCAATCCCTTTCGGGGTACGGTGCCTCAAGATAGGCAAAGGACGTGAGGTAAATTTGTAGTAGATTGATAGATCGAACGCGAAATAAAATAAATAAGAATAAATTGTGGCAACATATTTTTTTATTTTGGTTTAATAGATCTGAAAAATCAATGCAAGAGAAAATAGATCGCAAAGGCAAATATAATGAAAAGAGATCCGGGGGGCCGTAGGTTTCACTAGTGGCTTCTCTCGAGAAAAATAGCAAACGGTGGGAAAACAATTACTCTTGGGCAATTGATAGAACTTCAAATAATCATAATGATATCCAAGCAATGATCATTACATAGGCATCACGTCCCAGATTAGTAGACCGACTCCTGCCTGCATCTATTACTATTACTCCACACAGTGACCGCTATCCAGCATGCATCTAGTGTATTAGGTTCATGAGAAAATGGAGTAATGCAATAAAAATGATGACATGATATAGACGAGATCCGTTTATCTATTGCGGGAGATATAGATCTCATCGTTTTATCCTTAGTAGCAACGGTACATACGTGTCGGTTCTCTTTCTGTCACTGGGATCAAACAACATAAGATCGAACCCACTACCGGGCATCTGTTCCCATTGCAAGATAAATAGGTCAAGTTGGCCAAAAAAACCACAATATTGGAGAAGAAATACGAGGCTATAAGAAATCCTGTATATAAGAGATCAAAGAAGACTTAAATAACTTTCATGGATAAAAACATAGATCTGGTCATAAACTCAAAGTTCATCAGATCCCAACAAACACACCGCCAAAAGACTTACATCATATGGATCTCCAAGAGACCACTGTATTGATAATCAAGAAAGAGAGAGAGGGAGAGAGAGAGAGAGAGAGAGGAAGCCATCTAGCTACTAACTACGGACCCGAAGGTCTACAAAGAACTACTCACGCATCATCGGAGAGGCACCAATGGAAGTGGTGAACCCCTCCGTGATGGTGTCTAGATTGGATCTGGTGGTTCTAGACTCTGCGGCGGCTGGATGAATATTTTGTCGACTCCTCTATGGTTTCTGGAATATTGGGGTATTTATAGTGCAAAGAGGCGGTCTAGGGGGCACCCGAGGTGGGCACAACCCACCAGGGCGCGCCTGGGCCTCCTAGCTCTCCCTGGTGGGTTGTCCCCTCCTCGAGACTCCCCCGGGTGAAACCAGAGCCCAACTTCTTCCTTTTCGTCCATAAAAAATCATCGGAAATTGGCGTGGCATTTGGTCTCCGTCTGATATTGATTTCCTGTGATGTACAAAACATGCAGAAAACAGCAACTGGCACTTGGCACTATGTCAATAGGTTAGTACCAAAAACGATATAAAATGACTGTAAAATGATTGTAAAACATCCAAGAATGATAATATAACAACATGGAACAATAAAAAATGATAGATACGTTGGAGACGTATCATTTCCCTTGGAGGTATCTATGTCGGGAGGTTATGTAAATAAGACATAAAACACATTATCCATGGAAACTTTAGCACTATCAAGTTGCTTTTTATCATAACCCCTTTGATTTCCGGTAGTGATCCAAGAATAGTGTTGATTCACATCGTTAAAAAATTGTTGGATCATATCTAAAAGGGGAGTTGCTTCTTAAGATTCTCGTCAAAGATTTGGTTATCTCCAAGCAAATGTCTCAAAGCATAATCACTATTATAAAGAATTTCATCAATCATGGGTTTTTCACGATTCTTGCCATAAAAATCAGAGATTTGTCTATCTTCCCGTATTATGTAGTCAAATTCATTCATCAAAACAAGAGTGGCTAACTTTTTAGCTTTAGGATCCTTTATAAAGGGTAACTCATAAAATAATCTTTGCAAGGTAGGATGAGTACGAATAAATCTAGTTTCAAGTTTCAAAACAAGTGCTGAAATAGCCTCCGTGTCAGGACCCCGACTCAATGCCACATCGATCTAGCATGTAACACCTCATATCACTTTGCGGCCTCACGCACGGTATCCCCACAGGTGTCGCCTTACCTTTGCCCGGGACCGTTTGCGCCTTTTGGCACACGTATATGATGGTGTCGCTAGCATCCATATGATAAAGAGCCAGGCTCACATGGCTAGTTGTAAACCCAAAGTGGCACAAACTTACAGGGACAGGCATCCATGACCCAGCATCGAACGTGTCGGTCATCAGCGAGGGAATCCAGGCTATAGCACTGGGCTAACAGGACTCCGGTGAACTAGGCTATAGCGGGCTAACAGGACTCCAGTATTCATCGCGTGACATTTCCCCGAAGGGACAGACACAGGATCGAAGAAGGACACATGCCGGCCAGCCTAAGTGTTCCGGAGCAGTAGCAAGCTACCAGGGCTCAGTGGAAGCACTAGGAGACATTTCCCGGTAAGAGAGGCTACTAAGGATAAACAACTAGATAGTCAGATCCCACACATAGCAATACACATTACACGTACGCATAACATGCAAGTATGTGTTGTACAACATGGCATCACAGCATAACTCAACAACTCATATAGATAAAGGCTCAGAAGAGCCAACATAGCAATATTACAACCAGGGGTCACATGACCCAACATTCAGAGCAATCAAGCAACAAACGGAAGCATTACATGTCTGAGTACAGACATCTATAAATGAAAAAGGCTGAAAGCCTAACTATCTACAACGTCCGATCAAGATCGTAGCTGAGGTACTAGCTACTAGTCGAAGTCCACGAGAGCACTAATAAGACCGAAGTCTCCGCTGCAAAAACATAAATAAAGCAACATGAGTACAAAGGTACTCAGCAAGACTTACATCAGGTCCTATCATACATGCATCTGTATCAAGAGGGTAATGTGGAGTTTAGTTGCAGCAAGCCAGCTTTGACTCTGTGGCTATCCTGTTCTACGACTACCAGAAACTCTTGAGGTGATTTGGCGCACACGAGTCCACTAATCACCACACAATACACTACTATGGATTCATCCCCGTCTCCCTACGAGAAGGCCATCCATAGCACTCACACTTGTCTTGAGCATTTTAGGGTATCCACTTCAAGTTGTCTATGTACCATGTAAGCATCCAAGAAGTCCATAACCGCGGACCCGGCTATTCGAATAGATCATGTTAACCCTGAGGGGGTGTACTTCTTCACACACGCTCTCGCAACTTACCGCCATGTACACGTCATGTATCTCGGCAACCTTCAAGCGGAAGCCTGGCGAGGGTGTCGGCCACGACCTGACTAACCACACAAGGCTCTAATCCAGGTTTATCGCCTATTCGGGTTCCATCCGCAAGGAGATCCGGCCGGGGTTTCACTCACGGCCCCAAATGATGTGTGCAGGGTTCCCAAGCCCACCTCGCCGGATGGATCTATGCTTGGTACACCGTGCCACTTGTGCCTAGTCTGTCCCAAGCCCACCTGGCCGGGTGCCACTTGGTAGACTACTAACACTGCCTACAAACACCAGAAACTAGTTGCGACTCCTGGACAGAGATCAAGTTGGTTAATAAGTCGAGAGGGCTTGGAGCGCCCGGAGCCCAATGTGTGGTAGTATCGAGTCATTGGACAACATACATAGAACTCAGTGCTTAAGGACGGTTCCAGTGAGACAACCCACCATGTACTCCTACATGGCCTCTCACCGCTACCTTTACCAAATCGTGTTCACACACTTAACTCTCAGCACCAGAATATATCGTAACACTCCAATTCATTCCCAATGAATCAGACCTGACACAACTCTAAGCAATAGCAGGCATAGCATGGTAGGAACACAACATGGCTCAATCAACTCCTACACATGCTAGTGGGTTTCAACTATTTACTGTGGCAATGACAGGTCATGCAGAGGAATGGGTTCAACTACCGCAGCACAAAGTAGCAGATGAATCGTTGTTGTCCTAATGCAATAACTGAGAGCAGGAGCGAGAGAGTAGGATTGTATCGGAATGAACAAGGGGGTTTGCTTGCCTGGTAAATCAACAAGGGAGGCACTGATTCATAGACAGGTACTCTGGAACACCTCCGGAGCAGGACCTATCGAGAAGGAACGGTGCCAACAATCAAAACACAAGCATATGCAACACAATGATGCATGAACATGGCATGAAGATGTGATGCTGATTGTGCTAATGCAACTAGTACTCATTTGGTTTGAAGTCCATTTGAACCAAAGGTTCAAATGCATCTCCAAAATAAGCTCCTATATATGCCATAATGTGTTTTCTCATATTAAGCATGTATAAGTTGGTTTGTCATGCATGAAACTAGTACATATGGAAAGATTGCATTTTTATGATAATTTTTCATATATAAATTATTTTAATCTGAGCTACGGTTGAATTGATATGAATTTTTGAAGTTTAAAACAATTTCTGGAATTTCCTGATTTAATTTAAATCCAGAAATCATATTATTGCGCCAGCATGACGTCAGCATGACGTCAGCAGTCAACTGCGGCTGACTGGGGTCAAACCTGACGTGTGGGGTCCACACGTCAGTGACACTGGGGTTAACCCCGAGTCAAACCTGGGCTGATTAGCTTTGACTAAGCCCTGGGGCCCACTAGTCAGCGTCAGTAGGTGGGGATTAGTGCCTAATTAACAAAGCCACGTCAGCCCGCCGGAGTTCTGGCCGGCGGCGACCAATAGCGCGGCGGCGACTCGCCGGACTTGCGCTACAAGCGGCGTTTGGTCGCGCGAAGACCACCGGGGCGTAGCCCGTCGTCGTCCGCAACCAGGGAAGCTGGTGGGGGGCTGCGGGGCGCCGGAGCTCGTCGGAGCAAAGCTCGCGGCGGCGGCCGGAGCTCGGCGACTTGCGGCCGCGGCGTTGTGGTGCACGGCAGTGGAAGCGGAGGGCCCCTACGGCCTCCTGGCGTCACCAGGAACACGGTGACGCGCGCGGGAGTGGCTGGCTTGGGCTCATGCCACCGTGGCGCCATGGCCGGCGGCGAGGAACTCTCGGGCTCAACGGAGCCCGCAGTTGGAGGAAGAAATCGGCATCGGGGAGGGGGAGGTTCGGTGCGGGGCTCACAGCGAGACCAGCGAACACGAGGGCGAGGTCGGGGATGCCCGGTAGCTCCCGAATCGACGGCGAGGATTCACGGCGGCCGGAGGCGAAGTTGGCGACGGCGACGGCTCCACGGGGTGCTCCGTCTTGCGTGGCTTGACGAGGAGGTAGAGGGGGTCGCGGCGGATCTGGGGAGCGTGTCGGGGAGGCGAGGGGAGGCCGGTGGCCGCGGCAACGGCGAGCGGCGGCGGTGATGGCGCTCGGTGTGCGAGGGAGAGAGCAGGGGGAGAGGAGGAGGGTGAGGGAGAGTGCGAGAGGGGTCGGGGTGGCTGCGTGGCGTCTACGGGGCATCCAGACGAGGAGGGGAGAGGGCAGGCAGGTAGAGAGGGAGGTGGCTTGGCGCGGTGGCGCGCGCGCGCGCCGGGCACGCAGCTGCTTGGCGAGGTGGAGAAGACGACAGAGGAGGAGGCGGGCTGGGCCGGCCTGCTGCTGCTGGGCTGCACAGGGAGGAGGCCCAGGTAAGTCTCCCTCTTTTATTTTTTTGTTTTCTAATTTTTCTGACATTTGTTTTGATTTAATTAAAATATTAAATCATTTTATTTACTTATGCCATTTTTTATGGAAGCTAGTTATATTATTCCAGAGCTCCTTTATAAATGGCATAATTTTTGGACATATATTATATATATATAATTTTATATATCCAAGGCAAATAATTATCGGTTTAATCCAAATGGCCAAAATTAAATACTTATGCGATCCTAAAAATATTGGTTTGATTTTTATCTCTGCCCAATATTTTCAGAGAGCAACATGAGCATTTTCTTGGACCCTTTTGGAGAAATTTTTATTTGGGTCATTTTTAAAAAATGATTCTGAGGGTTCCACCAATCCTCATTTCAAATTTAAATGGAATATAAACATGATGCACAAATGACTAGCTAGTCTAGGTCATACCAGAACTAGGGATGTGACAACTCGCCCCCACTTGAAAGAATCTCGCCCCGAGATTCAGGGGTCGACGGAAAGAAAGCGGGGTACTCCAGTCGAAGACGATCTTCTCGCTCCCAAGTAGCTTCTCTCTCAGAATGATGAGACCACTGAACTTTGAGAAACTTGATGTTATGACGTCGGGTAACACGCTCTGCTTGATCAAGAATGCGAACCGGGTACTCTCGGTAGGTGAGGTTATCTTGGAGATCAAGCGTTTCGTGGTCCACTCCGCGGATGGGATCCGAGAACCAACGCCTGAGTTGAGAGACATGGAAGACATCATGAACTCGAGAAAGATGTGGGGGTAGTTCCAATTGGTAGGCAACCTCTCCTCGTTTAGCGAGAATACGAAAAGGACCAATGTAACGAGGAGCCAACTTGCCCTTGATACCGAAACGATGGGTACCCTTCAAAGGAGTAACCCGAAGGTAAGCTTTTTCGCCAACTTCATAAGTCATATCCTTATGATGACGATCATACTGACTTTTCTGACGAGACTGGGCTGTTTTCAAATTCTCACGAATGATGCGAACTTGCTCTTCTGCCTCCTGGATCATGTCCGGTCCAAAGAATTGTCTTTCGCCGGTTTCTGACCAGTTCAAAGGTGTTCGACATCTTCGTCCATAGAGAACCTCAAAAGGAGCTTTCTTGAGGCTGGATTGATAGCTATTGTTGTAAGAAAACTCGGCAAAAGGAAGACATTTCTCCCAATCCATACCGAATGAGATAACGCAAGCTCTAAGCATGTCCTCGAGAATTTGGTTGACCCTTTCCACCTGACTACTTGACTGAGGGTGGAAAGCAGTACTAAAGGAAAGATGGGTTCCCATGGCAGTTTGGAAACTCTCCCAGAAATGAGAAGTGAAAAGACTGCCACGGTCTGAATTGATCTCCAGTGGAACACCATGGAGTGATACTATTCGAGAAATGTATAAGTCAGCAAGCTGACTAACAGTGATACTCTCTCGAACAGGAAGGAAGTGAGCCACTTTGGAAAGTCGATCAACGACTACGAAGATAGCGTTATTCCCTTTCTTGGTCCTGGGAAAGCCGGTGATGAAGTCCATACCAACTTTATCCCATTTCCACTCAGGATTAGCTAAAGGCTGAAGAGTGCCAGCAGGCCTTTGATGCTCTGCCTTAACGCGCCGACAAACGTCACAGTTAGCAATAAACTGAGCGATTTCTCTCTTCATCCTAGTCCACCAGAACCTCTGGCGTAGGTCCTGATACATCTTAGTACTACCGAGATGAATCGTGAGAGGAGATTCATGCGCCTCCTTAAGAATCAGTTGTCGAAGATGTTGATTCTTGGGAACCACCAAGCGATTCTCAAAGAAAACAACACCACGATCATCCATAGTGAAACATCCACCAACTCCCTTCTTAATGTTTCTCTTGATCCGGGAAATTCCTGTGTCTTGCTTTTGAGCTGCGATAATCTGATCCTTAAGATCAGGTTTCGCCACCAGGGTAGAAAGGAATCCGTGAGGAGCAATGTGAAGATTAAGCTTACAGAATTCCTCATGGAGAAGTGGTTGGCCTTGCTGCAACATGAGATTGTTGCAATAGGATTTACGGCTTAGAGCATCAGCCATGACATTGGCTTTGCCTGGGGTGTAAGTAATCCCTAGATCATAATCTGTGATCAACTCCAACCAACGTCTTTGCCTAAGGTTCAGATCCGGTTGGGTGAAGATATACTTGAGACTCTGGTGATCGGTGTAGATCTCGCAACGTTTACCAAGTAGGTAATGTCGCCAGGTCTTGAGTGCATAGACTACGGCTGCAAGCTCTAGATCATGTGTAGGATAATTCTCCTCATGTGGATGCAACTGTCGAGATGCATAGGCAATCACATGACGATCCTGCATAAGAATGCAACCTAGTCCCTGTCGTGAGGCGTCGCAGTAGATAATAAAGTCTTTAGTGAAATCCGGTGGCACAAGTATGGGAGTAGAAGTCAGGCGTCTTTTCAGTTCCTGAAAACTGTGTTCACACTGTGGGGACCGCTCAAACTTTTTATCTTTCTTGAGAAGTTCCGTGAGGGGTTTGGCTACTTTGGAGAAGTTTTCAACAAAGCGGCGACAATAGCTGGCTAGACCAAGGAAACTCCTAACTTGTTTAACGGTCTTAGGGGGAGTCCAATCGAGAACGGCCTTAACTCTCTCGGGGTTGACAGCAATGCCCTTTCCAGAGATTACGTGGCCTAGGTAGGTCACTTCTGGCAACCAAAATTCACACTTGGAGAACTTGGCATAAAGGCGGTGCTCTCTGAGTTTTTCTAACACAAGTCTAAGATGTTCGGCATGCTCTTCCTCGTTCTTCGAGTAAATAAGAATATCATCGAGGTAAACCACGACGAACTTATCTAAGTACTCCATGAAGATCGAGTTCATCAAGCGGGAGAAAGTAGCTGGAGCATTGGTTAGGCCAAAGGACATGACGGTGTACTCGTACTGGCCATAACAAGTGACAAAAGCTGTCTTGGGAATGTCCCCGTTTCTGATCTTGATTTGGTGGTAGCCTAACCTTAAATCCATCTTGGAGAAGACTGAGGATCCAGCGAGCTGATCATACAGGTCGTTGATCCTGGGGAGCGGATACTTGTTCTTTATCGTAACCAAATTAACGGGGCGATAATCTACAACCATCCGATCCGTACCATCCTTCTTCTTGACGAAGAGGATGGGGCAAGCCCAAGGAGAAGAACTGGGACGGATGAAACCCTTTTGCAAGGACTCATCAAGTTGTTTCTTAAGCTCGGCTAGTTCTAAGGGTGCCATCTTGTAGGGTCTCCTAGAGATTGGAGCAGTTCCTGGGATAAGATCTATGAAAAACTCTACATCTCTGTCAGGCGGAACACCTGGCAGTTCCTCTGGAAAGACATCCGGAAAGTCACGGACTACCGGAATATCTTCAAGGTCTGGAAGAGGGCTGGCATTAAGGGAATAGAGCTGACGCTTTGCAACTCTAGTGGAGACAGTGACTATCTTGCCAGATGGGTGTGTGAGCTGAACAGCCCTGGTGAAACAATCAATCTTGGCATGATGAGCTGTCATCCAGTCCATACCCAAGATGATGTTAATATCCGAAGACTTGAGAGATATCAAGGAAGCAAGGAATACAAGTCTGTCAACAAGGATTTCATTGCCATAACTTATCCTAGAAGTTTGCCATTTGGATCCAGGAGTTTGAATAAGTAGTGGGGAGGGCATATCACAAAATGACATGTCGTGCAAATGGGCATAGCTTTCAGAAATGAAGGAATGAGACGCTCCAGTATCGAACAAAACCGATGCCGGATGACAGTTGACAAGGAGTGTACCAAAAACGACATCTGGATCATCATGAACGTCTTTAGCTGAGACGTGATGCACACGTCCATGTTCAGTGGGAGCTGACTTGGCACTGATCATCTTGCGTGATGGCTTACCATGGCCAATAGACTTCTCGGGCTGGAGTGGAGCAACTCTGGTCTGAGTGCAAATACGGGCAATGTGGCCTAGCTCTCCGCACTTGTAACAAATCTTGGAGGTAGGATGTGGACCTGCATTGGAAGGCGGTCCACCAATAGACCTGGGTGGAGCATACTGCTGAACTTGATGAGGTGCCACATAAGATGGCCTCAGTACATATTTAAAGGAAGAGCGGAGTTCGGAACCCAAATCTGGCGCTTCTGAGAGCTAGAACCGGAGGAAGATCCCAAATCACGAGTGTGCTTACGAGACTCCTCGTAAGTGAGTCGAGCTGTCTCTGCATTAATGGCCTTGTTCACAAGGGCTTGGAATGTATCACAATGATGCAGGTGGAGATCACGACGCAACTTGGGGTTGAGACCCTTCCGGAACCTAGCCTGCCTCTTGGCGTCCGTGGACACCTCTTCTGTGGCATAACGGGCGAGGTTCTCAAACTCTCTACTATAGGCATCAACAGCCATCTTACCCTGGGTGAAACTACAGAACTCTTCTCTCTTGCGATCAATGAGGGCTTCAGGAATGTGATGCTCGCGAAAAGCCTCAACGAAATCCCTCCAGGTGGAAGTCTGGCCAGCTGGAAGCATAGCCTCATAGTTCTGCCACCAAAGACTAGCAGGACCTTCCAGGTGGTATGTGGCATAAGTGACCTTGTCATCTTCAGCTACGTTCGCGGAACGCAGCTTATGGGTGATGCTACGGAGCCAGTCATCTACATCGAGTGGCTCAATGGAATGATGAAAGGTGGGTGGGTGCAAGCGGATAAAGTCATGAATGGTCACAGATCCTTTGAACTGATGTGTGGTGTTCTCCTCGATACGTGCCAACAAGCGGTTAGACTCACGCTTGTTCCTCTCCATCTCTAGCATGAACTCTGTCAACGAAGGCTGGTCGGGAGGATCCTCATCCCTACCATCTCCGTGGTTCTGGCTACGAGCAACGGAACTTCGCTTAGCTGATGACATCCTGAGAAACGAACCAAGGACGGAATCAGCATCAACTATGGACTGTAGAATGTAGGACAAGGAATTAGTATCTCTCGAACTCCTAGGGAAATTTCGGCAGCATAACGGCAGTAAAATGCTCAGAATGAGACATCCTACTAAAAATGGGGTGGTAACATACTCATCAGCATTACTCAAGGTTCTGAGATCATACTAAACAGACTACACCGGAAATACTCAAAACTGGGGTATGACTCTGATCAACCAATCCTATGGGACTACGGAGTAGTAACACGTGATCCTGATAGACGGAAGAGAAAGCCTAGTTCCTTAACCCCGTAGAAAAGATAGGATGACTCAGATAAGAAGACCAAGAGGTATAAGGAGTAAAAAGAGCCTTACGTTCCAACCCACAATCAATTCCCTTACATAACTAAAGATTTTCTAGACTCAACTTCGACCGGTTTGGCTTGGTAATCCTACAGGCAGTCAGGCTCTGATACCAACGCTGTCAGGACCCCGACTCAATGTCACATCGATCTAGCATGTAACACCTCATATCACTTTGCGGCCTCACGCGCGGTATCCCCACGGGTGTCGCCTTACCTTTGCCCGGGACCGTTTGCGCCTTTTGGCACACGTATATGATGGTGTCGCTAGCATCCATATGATAAAGAGCCCGGGCTGACATGGCTAGTTGTAAACCCGAAGTGGCACAAACTTACAGGGACAGGCATCCATGACCCAGCATCGAACGTGTCGGTCATCAGCGAGAGAATCCAGGCTGTAGCACTGGGCTAACAGGACTCCGGTGAACCGGGCTGTAGCGGGCTAACAGGACTCCGGTATTCATCGCGTGACATTTCCCCGAAGGGACAGACACAGGATCGAAGAAGGACACATGCCGGCCAGCCTAAGTGTTCCGGAGCAGTAGCAAGCTACCAGGGCTCAGTGGAAGCACTAGGAGACATTTCCCGGTAAGAGAGGCTACTAAGGATAAACAACTAGATAGTCAGATCCCACACATAGCAATACACATTACACGTACGCATAACATGCAAGTATGTGTTGTACAACATGGCATCACAGCATAACTCAACAACTCCTATAGATAAAGGCTCAGAAGAGCCAACATAGCAATATTACAACCAGGGGTCACATGACCCAACATTCAGAGCAATCAAGCAACAAACGGAAGCATTACATGTCTGAGTACAGACATCTATAAATGAAAAAGGCTGAAAGCCTGACTATCTACAACGTCCGATCAAGATCGTAGCTGAGGTACTAGATACTAGTCGAAGTCCACGAGAGCACTAATAAGACCGAAGTCTCCGCTGGAAAAACATAAATAAAGAAACATGAGTACAAAGGTACTCAGCAAGACTTACATCAGGTCCTATCATACATGCATCTGTATCAAGAGGGTAATGTGGGGTTTAGTTGCAGCAAGCCAGCTTTGACTCTGTGGCTATCCTGTTCTACGACTACCAGAAACTCTTGAGGTGATTTGGCGCACACGAGTCCACTAATCACCACACAATACACTACTATGGATTCATCCCCGTCTCCCTACGAGAAGGCCATCCATAGCACTCACACTTGTCTTGAGCATTTTAGGGTATCCACTTCAAGTTGTCTATGTACCATGTAAGCATCCAAGAAGTCCATAACCGCGGACCCGGCTATTCGAATAGATCATGTTAACCCTGCAGGGGTGTACTTCTTCACACACGCTCTCGCCACTTACCGCCATGTACACGTCATGTATCTCGGCAACCTTCAAGCCGAAGCCTGGCGAGGGTGTCGGCCACGACCTGACTAACCACACAAGGCTCTAATCCAGGTTTATCGCCTATTCGGGTTCCATCCGCAAGGAGATCCGGCCGGGGTTTCACTCACGGCCCCAAATGATGTGTGCAGGGTTCCCAAGCCCACCTCGCCGGATGGATCTACGCTTGGTACACCGTGCCACTTGTGCCTATTCTGTCCCAAGCCCACCTGGCCGGGTGCCACTTGGTAGACTACTAACACTGCCTACAAACACCAGAAACTAGTTGCGACTCCTAGACAGAGATCAAGTTGGTTAATAAGTCGAGAGGGCTTGGAGCGCCCGGAGCCCAATGTGTGGTAGTATCGAGTCATTGGACAACATACATAGAACTTAGTGCTTAAGGACGGTTCCAGTGAGACAACCCACCATGTACTCCTACATGGCCTCTCACCGCTACCTTTACCAAATCGTGTTCACACACTTAACTCTCAGCACCAGAATATATCGTAACACTCCAATTCATTCCCAATGAATCAGACCTGACACAACTCTAAGCAATAGCAGGCATAGCATGGTAGGAACACAACATGGCTCAATCAACTCCTACACATGCTAGTGGGTTTCAACTATTTACTGTGGCAATGACAGGTCATGCAGAGGAATGGGTTCAACTACCGCAGCACAAAGTAGCAGATGAATCGTTGTTGTCCTAATGCAATAACTGAGAGCAGGAGCGAGAGAGTAGGATTGTATCGGAATGAACAAGGGGGTTTGCTTGCCTGGTAAATCAACAAGGGAGGCACTGATTCATAGACAGGTACTCTGGAACACCTCCGGAGCAGGACCTATCGAGAAGGAACGGTGCCAACAATCAAAACACAAGCATATGCAACACAATGATGCATGAACATGGCATGAAGATGTGATGCTGATTGTGCTAATGCAACTAGTACTCATTTGGTTTGAAGTCCATTTGAACCAAAGGTTCAAATGCATCTCCAAGATAAGCTCCCGTATATGCCATAATGTGTTTTCTCATATTCAGCATGTATAAGTTGGTTTGTCATGCATGAAACTAGTACAGATGGAAAGATTGCATTTTTCTGATAATTTTTCATATATAAATTATTTTAATCTGAGCTACGGTTGAATTGATATGAATTTTTTAAGTTTAAAACAATTTCTGGAATTTCCTGATTTAATTTAAATCCAGAAATCATATTATTGCGCCAGCATGACGTCAGCATGACGTCAGCAGTCAACTGCGGCTGACTGGGGTCAAACCTGACGTATGGGGTCCACACGTCAGTGACACTGGGGTTAACCCCGAGTCAAACCTGGGCTGATTAGCTTTGACTAAGCCCTGGGGCCCACTGGTTAGCGTCAGTAGGTGGGGATTAGTGCCTAATTAACAAAGCCACGTCAGCCCGCCGGAGTTCTGGCCGGCGGCGACCAATAGCGCGGCGGCGACTCGCCGGACTTGCGCTACAAGCGGCGTTTGGTCGCGCGAAGACCACCGGGGCGTAGCCCGTCGTCGTCCGCAACCAGGGAAGCTGGTGGGGGGCTGCGGGGGCGCCGGAGCTCGTCGGAGCAAAGCTCGCGGCGGTGGCCGGAGCTCGGTGACTTGCGGCCGCGGCGTTGTGGTGCACGGCAGTGGAAGCGGAGGGCCCCTACGGCCTCCTGGCGTCACCAGGAACACGGTGACGCGCGCGGGAGTGGCTGGCTTGGGCTCATGCCACCGTGGTGCCATGGCCGGCGGCGAGGAACTCTCGGGCTCGACGGAGCCCGCGGTTGGAGGAAGAAATCGGCATCAGGGAGGGGGAGGTTCGGTGCGGGGGCTCACAGCGAGACCAGCGAACGCGAGGGCGAGGTCGGGGATGCCCGGTAGCTCCCGAATCGACGGTGAGGATCCACGGCGGCCGGAGGCGAAGTTGGCGATGGCGACGGCTCCACGGGATGCTCCGTCTTGCGTGGCTCGACGAGGAGGTAGAGGGGGTCGCGCGGATCTAGGGAGTGTGTCGGGGAGGCGAGGGAGGCCGGTGGCCGCGGCAACGGCGAGCGGCGGCGGTGATGGCGCTCGGTGTGCGAGGGAGAGAGCAGGGGGAGAGGAGGAGGGCGAGGGAGAGTGCGAGAGGGGTCGGGGTGGCTGCGTGGCGTCTCTGGGGCATCCAAACGAGGAGGGGAGAGGGCAGGCAGGCAGAGAGGGAGGTGGCGTGGCGCGGTGGCGCGCGCGCGCGCCGGGCACGCAGCTGCTTGGCGAGGTGGAGAAGACGACAGAGGAGGAGGCGGGCTGGGCCGCCTGCTGGCTGGGCCGGCCTGCTGCTGCTGGGCTGCACAGGGAGGAGGCCCAGGTAAGTCTCCCTCTTTTATTTTTTTGTTTTCTAATTTTTCTGACATTTGTTTTGATTTAATTAAAATATTAAATCATTTTATTTACTTATGCCATTTTTTATGGAAGCTAGTTATATTGTTCCAGAGCTCCTTTATAAATGGCATAATTTTTGGACATATATTTTATATATATAATTTTATATATCCAAGGCAAATAATTATCGGTTTAATCCAAATGGCCAAAATTAAATACTTATGAGATCCTAAAAATATTGGTTTGATTTTTATCTCTGCCCAATATTTTCAGAGAGCAACATGAGCATTTTCTTGGACCCTTTTGGAGAAATTTTTATTTGGGTCATTTTTAAAAAATGATTCTGAGGGTTCCACCAATCCTCATTTCAAATTTAAATGGAATATAAACAAGATGCACAAATGACTAGCTAGTCTAGGTCATATCAGAACTAGGGATGTGACACTCCGCATAAGATTTAGTCCTTTTATTTATAGGGATATCATCAAGACTTAATTTTCCAACACAATTGAAAAACTCTTGGACATGTTCTTTTACCATAAAATTCCCTTGCCCCGAAACAAAAGTTTTGGCATCCAGATACTCGTACGCTCCACTTTAGGAGTTAGGCCATCATCTGTTTCTGCCATACCGAAGTCACTCATGGTGACAAGTTCAAGCAAATAAAAGATCTGACGAGAAAACGGTGAATGAAAAATAGGGCGAATAAAATGGCAAATTTTTGTGAAGTGGGGGAGAGGAAAACGAGAGGCAAATGGCAAATAATGTAAATTGCAAGGAGATAAGATTTGTGATTAGGGACCTGGTTGATGTTGAAGATCCTCCCCGGCAACAACACCAGAAGGCATGTTGATGGAAGACTATCTTGAGGTGATGCTACCCAGCAACGGCACCAGAAATTCCTTTTGATATCTACTAGAACTACGTCGGTATTTCCCAAAAGAGGAAGGGATGATGCAATATAGCGACGGTAGGTCCTCAGTGATGAGACAAAGGTTATCGAACCAGTAGGAGAACCTCCTCACACCACGTAAACATCACCTACACACAAATAACAAAAACTCGCAACCCGACGTGTTAAAGGGCTGTCAATCCCTTTCGGGTACGACGCTCAAGTAGGCAAATACCCATGAGGTAAAAAGTGGTAGATAGGATAAATAGATCGCGTAACAAATAAATTGTAGTAGGGTATTTTTTTATTTTTGTTTTAATAGATCTGAAAATAAATGCAAAGGAAAATATAGAGCAAAGAAAAATATGATGAAAATAGAATCGGGGGCCTTAGGTTTCACTAGTGGCTTCTCTCGAGAAAAATAGCAAATGATGGGAAAACAATTACTATTGGGCAATTGATAGAACTTCAAATAATCATGACGATATCCAGGAAATGATCATTATACATGCATCACATCGAAGATTAGTAGACCGACTCCTGCCTACATCTACTACTATTACTCCACACATCGACCGCTATCCAGCATCCATCTAGTGTATCAAGTTCATGAGAAAACGGAGTAATGCAATAAGAACGATGACATGATGTAGAAGAGATCTATTGCGGCAGATATAGATTTCATCTTGTTATCCTTAGTAGCAACGATACATACGTGTCGGTTCCCCTTCCATCACTGGGATCAAGCATCATAAGATAAAACCCACTACAAAGCACCTCTTACCATTACAAGATAAATATATCAAGTTGGCCAAACAAAACCCAAATATCGGAGAAGAAATACGAGGCTATAAGCAATCATGCATATAAGAGATCAAAGAAGAGTCAAATAACTTTATGGATAAAAACATAGATCTGATAATAAACTCAAAGTTCATTGGATCCCAGCAAACACACCGCCAAAAGACTTACATCATATGGATCTCTTAGAGAACATTATACTGATAATCAAGAGAGATAGAGAGGAAGCCATGTAGCTACTAACTACGGACCCATACGTTTACAAGAACTACTCACGCATCATAGGAGAGGCACCAACGGAAGTGGTGAACCCCTCCAAGACGGTGTCTAGATTGGATCTTGTGGTTCTGGACTCTGCGGCAGATGGATCTATATTCCGTCGACTCCCCTAGGGTTTCTGGAATATTGTGGTATTTATAGAGCAAACAGGTGGTTCCGGGGCACCCGAGGTGGGCACAACCCCCTAGGCCACGCCCTGGTGGGTGAAGCTCACCTCGAGCAGCCCCTCAGGTGTTTCCTTGGCCAATTGGCTTTCTTCTAGCCCAAAAAAATTCTCCAGGAGTTGCATTCTGTTTGGACTCCGTTTGATATTGCTTTCCTGTAATGTTAAAAACATGCTAAAAATAACAACTAGCACTGGGCACTATGTCAATAGGTTAGTACCAAAAAATGATATAAAATGATTGTAAAACATCCAAGAATGATAATATAACATAATGGAACAATAAAATTTATAGATACGTTGGAAATGTATCACCCACCTACCTTCCGTCATTCCATTGAGCCACTTGATGCAGATGACTGGCTCCATAGCATCACTCATAATCTGCATTCCGCTATCGTGGTCGAAGGTGATAAGGTCACCTATGACACATATCACTTGGAGGGTCCTGCTAGTCTTTGGTGGCTGAACTATGAGGCTATGATTCCAGCTGGCCATAAGCCTACTTGGTGAGATTTCACCGAGGCTTTTTGTGAGCATCACATTCGTTAGGCCATCATTGATCGCAAGAGAGAAGAGTTCTGTAGTTTCACATAGAGTAAGATTGTTGTTGATGATTATAGTAGTGAGTTTGAGAACTTAGCCCGGTATGCTACAGAGGAGGTGTCCACGGACACCAAGAAGCAGGCTAGGTTCCGAAAGGGTCTCAACCCTAAGTTGCGTCGTGATCTTCACTTGCACCATTGCAATACATTCCAGGCTCTTGTGAACAAGGCCATAATTGCAGAGCTAGCTTAGTTCACTTACGAGGAGCCTCGTAAGCACACTCGTGATTTGGGTTCTTCCTCTGGCTCTAGCTCTTAGAAGCACCGCATTTGGGTTTTGAACTCTGCTCTTCCACCCGGGTATGCACCAAGGCCATCTTATGTCGCGCCTCACCCAGGTCAGTTGTATGGTCCACCTAGGCCTATTGGTAGACTGCCTGTCAATGCGGGTCCATGTTCTACTTCAAGGACTTGCTTCACATGCAGAGAGCCAGGACACTATGCACGTGACTGATCTCAGGCCAGTTATGCTCCATCCTAGCCTGAGAAAGTCTGTTGGCCGTGGTAAGCCATCTTCCAAGATGATTAGTGCCAATCCAACTCCCATTGAACATGGACGTGTGCATCACATCTCAGCTAAAAACGCGCATGATGATCCGGATGTCGTTCTTGGTACACTCCTCGTCAATTGCCATCCAACATTGGTTCTTTTCGATACTGGAGCATCTCGCTCCTTCATCTCTGAAGGCTATGCTTGTTTCCATGACATGTCATTTTGTGATATGCCAACTCCACTTGAAATCCAAACTCCAGGATCTGGATGGCATAATACCAGCGTAAGCTATGGCAATGAAATCCTCGTTGACAAACTTGTATTCCTTGTATCACTTATAGCTCTCAAATCTTCATACATCACCATCATCCTGGGTATGGACTGGATGACAGCTCATCCTGCCAAGATTGATTGTTACACCAGGTCTGTTCAGCTCACACATCCATCTGGCAAGATAGTCACTGTCTCCACTAGAGTTGCAAAGCGTCAACTCTATTCTCTTAATGCCACCCCTCTTTGAGGCCTTGAAGATATCCATGTAGTATGTGACTTTCTGGATGTCTTTCCAGAAGAACTGCCAGGCATTCCACCTGATAGAGATGTAGAGTTTGTCATAGATCTTATCCCAGGAACCGCCCCAATTTCTAGGAGACCTTATAACATGGCACCCTTTGAGCTAGCTGAACTTAAGAAACAACTTGGCGATTCCCTGCAAAAGGGTTTTATCCGTCCTAGTTCTTCTCCTTGGGCTTGTCATGTCCTCTTCATCAAGAAGAAGGATGGTACGGATCGGATCGTTATGGATTATCGTCCCGTTAACTTGGTTACGATAAAGAACAAGTATCCCCTCCCCCGGATCAACGACCTGTATGATCAACTCGTTGGATTGTCTTTATTTTCCAAGATGGATTTGAGGTTAGGCTACCACCAAATTAAGATCAGAAATGGGGACATTCCTAAGACGGTTTTTGTCACTCGTTTTGCCCACTATGAGTACACTGTCATGTTCTTCAGTCTAACCAATGCTCTAGCTACATTCTCACGCCTGATGAACTCAATCTTCATGGAGTACTTAGATAAGTTCGTCGTGGTTTACCTCGATGACATTCTTATATATTCGAAGAACAAGGAAGAGCATGCCAAATATCTTAGACTTGTGCTAGAAAAACCCACAAAGCACTGCCTTTATGCCAAGTTTTCCAAGTGTGAATTTTGGTTGCCAGAAGTGACCTATCTGGGCCACATGAACTCTGGTAAGGGCATTGGTGTCAATCCCTAGAGAGTTAAGGCCATCCTGGATTGGACTCCACCTGAGTTGGTTAAGAAAGTTAGGAGTTTCCTTGGTCTAGCCAGTTATTGTCACTGCTTCATTGAGAACTTCTCCAAAGTGGGCAAACCTCTCAAGGAACTTCTCAAGAAAGATAGAAAGTTTGAGTGGTCCCCATAATGTGAGCACAGTCTTTAAGAACTGAAAAGATGCCTGGCTTCTGCTCCCATACTTGTGCCACCGGATTTCACTAAGGCCTTTGTTATCTACTGCGACACCTCACGACAGGGACTAGGTTGCATTCTTATGCAGGATCACCATGTAATTGCATATGCATCTCGATAGTTGCATCCAGATGAGCAGAATTATCCAACACATGATCTAGAGCTTGAAGTCGTAGTCTATGCACTTAAGACATGGCGACATTACCCGCTTGGTAAATGTTGTGAGATCTACACCGATCACCGGAGTATGAAGTATATATTCAACCAACCAGACTTGAACCTTAGGCAAAGACGTTGCTTGGAGTTGACCTCGGATTACGACTTAGGGATCAGTTACACCCCAGGCCATGCCAATGTCATGACTGATGGACTAAGTCACAAGTCCTACTGCAACAATCTCACGTTGCACCTGGGCTAACAACTTCTCCATGAGGAATTATGTACGCTTAACCTTAACATTGCTCCTCGCGGATCCCTTTCTACTTTGGTGATGAAATCTACACTTGACGATCAGATCATTACTGACCAGAAGTTTGATAAGGGTGTTATTCCGCATCAAGAGAAACATTAAGAAGGGAGTTGGTGGATGTTTCTATATGGATAATCGAGGTGTTGTTTTCTTTGAGAATCGCTTGGTGGTTCCCAAGAATCAACATCTGCAACAACTGATCCTTAAGGAGGCTCATGAATCTCCTCTCACGATTCATCTCGATAGTACTAAGATGTATCAGGACCTACGCTAGAGGTTTTGGTGGACGAGGATGAAGAGAGAAATCGCTGAGTTCATTGTTAACTGCGATATTTGTCGTCTCATTAAGGTAGAACATAAGAGGCCTACTGGCACCTTTCAGCCTTCAGCTATTCCCGAGTGGAAATGGGATAAAGTTGGTACGGATTTCATCACCGGCTTTCCGAGGACCAAGGGAGGGAATAATGCTATCTTCGTAGTCATTGATCGTCTCTCCAAAGTGGCTCACTTCCTACCTGTTCGAGAGAGTATCACTGCTAGTCAGCTTGCAGACTTATATATTTCTCGAATTGTATCACTACATGGTGTCCCACTAGAGATCAATTCAAACCGTGGTAGTCTTTTCACTTCTCATTTCTGGGAGAGTTTCCAGACTGCCATGGGAACCCATCTTTCCTTTAGTGCACTTTCCACCCTCGGTCAAGTGGTTAGGTGGAAAGGGTCAACCAAATTCTTGAAGACATGCTTAGAGCTTGTGTTATCTCATTTCGTCTCGATTGGGAGAAGTGTCTTCCTTTCGCCGAGTTTGCTTATAACAATAGATACCAATCCAACCTTAAGAAAGCACCCTTCGAGATTCTGTATGGACAAAGATGTCGAACACCTTTGAATGGTCATAAACTAGGGAAAGACTATTCTTTGGAATGGTATGATCCAGGGAGCAGAAGAGCAAGTTTGCATCATTCGTGAGAATTGGAAAACAGGCCAGTCTTGTTAAAAGAGCAAGTATGACCGTCTTCATAAGGATGTGGCTTATGAAGTTGGCGGCAAGGCTTATCTTCTTGTTACTCCTTTTAAGGGTAGCCATCGTTTAGGTACCAAGGGCAAGTTGGCTCCTTGTTACATTGGTCCTTTTCGCATTCTCACTAAACAAGGCGAGGTTGCCTACTAATCAGAAATACCCCCACTGTAGTGACCAGACCTCAAACATTCTGATCTCTGTGCATCAGTGTCATCCCTAGATCGGTAATGCTGACACGCACAATACTTGAAGGATTTATAATAGAGTAGCAATCACACACTTATTACATCGAATGTCTCACAAGAGAACTTATTACAATAAATATGGCTTAAGGCCATCTAAATACGATAACTGCGGAAGGCTTGGAAGATAGAGCGAGTCCATCAACTACAACGGCATCACTGAGTGAAAGATCACGACCTAAGGCACCTTACTCGTTGTCTGAAAAGTCTGCAACATGAACGTTGCAGCCCGAAAATGGGTCAACACATGGAATATGCTGGCAATGTAACACATAGAGAGTAATGAACAGAATAAGGCTATCACTACATGCATATATGGCTGGTGGAAAGCTCTATGGTTACAGTTTTGCATAAAGCCAATTTTTTCCTACAACAAAGTAGTAAATTTTTACTTAACTATCATGGTGGTTGTTAAACATTGAGAAGGTAATCCCCCTCTCAATCCCAATTAAGCATCATCATTAAACCAAACAAATTAAATTAAATAACATGATGAGATTCACATGATAATCCAAGTACTAGATACTCAAAACGTCCATAACCGGGGACACGACTAACCATGATTAGTTTGTACACTCTGCAGAGGTTTGCACACTTTTCCCCACAAGACTCGATCTCCTCCATTGGATTCTCGCACTACATGTTGTTTGAGAAATGGATGACCGAGACATAGTCTTTCAGAAGCGTTTGCACCTTACGATGGGTAGACAGGACCACCTACATCCCCTACATCTTCTAGTCTACCACTGTAAGAGTTCACACGACATAATCAACTATGCTAGAGCCCGTAGTAGCTTGCGGCTGCACACGGAAGTTTCTAGCATGAAAAATCTCATGATCCCTTTGAGCCTGGGTTGCAGTCCATAGGAGAATCACATGGTACCCTGGGATTTCCAAAAATACAGGCAACACTGGGTTCCCCAAGTGCCTCAATCCACCCAGATGTGTATTAAAGTTGCCACCTTAAGTTGAACCATTAATTAACAATACTCACATCTGTCATGGATACACTCACCCAATCCACATCTACAAGCATAGCATAGCAATATAAGCAAACGTAGAAGTAACTCCGAAAGGTTTGATAATAAAAAGGACAATAGGTGCTACCTCATCTACTTCCCAAAATCCACATATTAATCAGATCCTAACCATGAAATTGTTTGAGGATTGATCTAATGCAATAAAACTGGGTAGTAAAGAGGTATGATCAAAGTGTTACTTGCCTTGCTAATGATCCGTGAAACCTAGACACTCCTAGTAGCATGTTGCGCACTCCGGGTACTCTATCGTAAACAAACAAGCATACAATAAGAACTCATATAATGCACTTCTAAATCTCAAATAAGAGGTCTAACTAGAATTGTTCAACTCAAGAACTCCATTTTGCAAAAAGAATCAAACCAAAAGAAGCAACGAAACTCAAACGGCGAAAGAAACAAGCTTCGTCTACTAATCTGGACCTAAGTCAAATTTTACTGTTGCAAAAACTTGTTTAAGTTGGTTAAACAGAAAGAGGGCTTCAAGACAAAACTCCAGGCGCCTGAATCGCCTGATTCTGATAAATGAGCGAAAAGATAAACTAAAACGAAAATCAGAGCAGAAATGTCGATCGAAAATAATCGCGGAAAATCCCTGGAAAAAGAAAAACTGACGAACAGGCTACCGAACGAACGTTCGCTGTCTGCGGTAAAACGGTGAAGATCGTTCTATAAAACGAACGAACAAACGGGAAAAAAAATAAAACCGATCTAAAAAAATAAATCAGGGTTCCTAAAAAAAACAACGGTTTTCTCTTGAAAACTGCGGCGGGGGTGGTGGCTACCTCCGGCGGTCAACGGTGGTGGTGACGGTCAACGGGTGGCGGCGGTCGGCGGCGACGGTGGCGCATCGGCTCCGGCGAGGCGGC
>NC_041385.1:137934452-137945518 GCF_002162155.2 Triticum dicoccoides
GGCGGTGGCGGCGGCGCATTGGGCGACACGCGAAGCGACGGCGGCGTCGGCGGCGGCTGGCGGCGACGGGGTTGGCTGGCGGCGGCTTGGGTTTGGGCGGTGGGGTGGGCTGGGCTGGGGCGGCTCGGGGCGCACTATATAAAGGGGCCGGCCGGGCGGAGTCCGGGCCGAATACGGCCTGAAGTCGGTTTGACTTTTTTTTTAAATAATTCCAACATGCAAAAAAAGAAAGAAAAGAAATACTAAACGAACTCCAAAAATTCCAAACTAAATTTTCCCCGTCATCTAAAAATATGTCAGACAAGGTGAACCTTTACTTGGGCCTAAAATGCAATTTTGAAAAATGCACATTTTTCCTAATTCAAATAAAATAGCGATAAAACTCTGAAATAAAATCTTATTTGATTTTATTATTAAATCTCCAATATTCCTTTATTTTGGGAAAGTCATTTTATTCCCTCTCTTTTATTTTTATAAAAGAAATATACAAAGATAAAATAATAAAAATCAAACGATGCTCTTTTCAAAATTTGAGAAAACTCAAATATGAAAATAACGAAATCCCCAACTCTCTCCATAGGTCCTTGAGTTGCGTAGAATTTCTAGGATCAAACCAAAATGCAATAAATATGATATGCAAAGATGATCTAATGTACAACATTCCAAATTGAAAATTTGGGATGTTACAAACCTACCCCCCTTAAGATGAATCTCGCCCTCGAGATTCGAGTTGGCTAGAAAATAGGTGAGGGTGGTCCTTCCGTAGGTCTTCCTCTCCCTCCCAGGTGGCTTCATCCTCGGTAAGGTGGCTCCACTTAACTTTGCAGAACTTGATAACCTTGCTGCGCGTCACTCTACTGGCAAACTCGAGAATCTTGACTGGTTTCTCCTCATAGGTCAAATCGCTATCCAAGTGACCAGTGGCACTGTATCTCTCAGAGGGATATCAGCCATCTCTGGGTGGCACTTATTCAACTGAGAAACGTGGAACACATCATGAACTCCTGACAATCCTTCAGGCAATTCCAATTTGTAAGCAACTTCTCCCATACGTTCCAAAACTTTGTATGGTCCCACAAAACATGGTGCTAACTTTCCCTTAACTCCAAAATGCTTAACTCCTCGAAGTGGGGACACATGAAGATAAACTCTATCTCCGACTTTGTAAACTGTCTCCTTGCGTTTAGAATCCGCATAGCTCTTTTGCCTGGACCGGGCTACCTTGAGTCTATCACGAATCAACTTAACCTTCTCTTGATACTCTTTAATCAAATCTGGTCCAAACAACTAACGGTCTCCAACTTCATCCCACAACAACAGTGTCCTGCACCTCCTTCCGTACAGAGCTTCAAAAGGGGTCATCTTCAAACTGGATTGATAACTATTGTTGTACGAGAACTCTGCATAAGGTAAATTGTCGTCCCAACTAGATCCATAATCTAGCGCACAAGCTCTCAACATGTCCTCCAGAATCTGATTGACTCTCTTGGTCTGTCCATCTGTCTGTGGATGAAAGGCTGTACTGAACTCTAGCCTAGTACCCAAAGTTTCGTGCAAGTGATTCCAGAACTTTGAGGTGAACTGGGTTCCTCTATGTGATACAATGGTCCTCGGAACTCCATGCATACATACGATCCTAGTCATGTATATCTTGGCCAATTTTCACTGGTGTAAGTGGTCTTCCCTGGGATGAAATGAGCTACCTTTGTCAAAAAATCAAGTACAACCCATATCGAGTCATAGCCTGAACATGTCCTGGGCAATCCCGTGATAAAATCCATGCCTAGTTTATCCCACTCCATTCGGGTATCGGCAATGGCTGTAGCAATCCTGATGGCTTCTGATGCTCTGCCTTTACTCTCTGACATACATCACAAACTGCTACATACTCCGCAATATCCTTCTTCATTCCGGTCCACCAGAAAGTGTCCTTCAAGTCAAGATAAATATTGATATTTCCTAGGTGAATCGAATATGGTGAAGCATGGGCCTCTTACAGAATCAACTTCCTGATCTCCGGGTCATTAGGCACATAAACGCGATCCTCAAACCATAAGGTATCGTGCTCACCCTCACGAAATCCCTTAGCTTTTCCTTTGCTCATATTCTCCTTTATCCCGGCAATCTCCTTTTCGGTCTTCTGAGCTTCTCTGATCTTATCCATCAATGTAGACTGAATCTCTAAAGCTGCTACATAGCCTGTCGGAACTATCTCCAAACATACCTCATGAAGATCCTCGGCTAACTCCTTGGGTAACTCTCCGGTCATGAGTGTGTTGACATGACTCTTGTGGCTCAGCGCATCGGCTACTAAGTTAGCCTTTCCTAGGTGATAATGCAATCTCATATCATAATCCTTAATGAGCTCCAACCATCTCCTTTGCCTAAGATTCAACTCCTTCTGTGTAAAGATGTACTTCAAACTGTTGTGATCCGTGTACACCTCACAATGGTTTCCGATGAGAAATATCTCCAGGTCTTCAATGCATGCACTACGGCTGCTAACTCCAAATCATGTATGGCATAATTCAACTCATGGGGCTTAAGTTGTCATGAGGCATACGAAACAACTCTCCCCTCCTGCATAAGCACAACTCCAAGTCCTCGACGAGAAGCATCGCAATATACATCATAATCTTTGCGCTGATCTGGCAGAATCAACACCGGTGATGTAACCAAACGTTTCTTCAACTCCTGGAAACTGGCCTCACATTCCTCAGTCCATTTGAATTTGGTGTCCTTCTTCAACAACTCCGTCATGGGTTTTGTAATCTTCGAGAAATTCTTAATGAACCTCCGGTGGTATCCTGCGAGTCCAAGAAAACTCTGGATCTCTCCAACTTTTGTGGATGCTTCCCAGTTTGTCACAGTGACAACTTTGGTGGGGTCTACTGCCATTCCTTCTCCGGATCTCACATGTCCGAGGAATCCAACTTCCTTCAACCAAAACTCACACTTACTGAACTTGGCATATAGCTGATGTTCTCTGAGCTTTCCAAGTACCAAACGCAAATGCTCCTTATGCTCCTCTTCGTTCATCAAGCAGACCAAAATATCATCAATGAACACCATGACGAACTTATCCAGAAACTCCATAAACACCTTGTTCATCATGTTAATAAAATAGGCAGGTGCGTAAGTTAGACCAAATGACATAACAGTATACTCATATAGCCCGTACCTTGTGGTAAAAGCTGTCTTAGGTATATCCTGCTCTCGAATCTTCAACTGGTGGTATCCTGATCACAGATCAATCTTCGAAAATACCTTAGCTCCTTGCAATTGGTCAAACAAATCATTGATCATCGGCAGTGGGTACTTGTTCTTAATTGTTACTTCATTCGATCCTCGATAATCAACAACCATCCTCAATGATCCATCCTTCTTCTCCACTAGAAGCACTGGTGATTCCCAAGGTGACGAACTTGGGCGAATATAGCCTTTATCCAGTAAGTCCTTAATCTGCTTCTTAATTTTCTCCAAATCTTTTGCGGGCATCCTGTACGGTCTCTTAGATATTGGCCCTGTGCCTGGCAAAAGCTCAATCAAAAACTCAATGTCTCTATCCGGTGGCATGCCTGGCAACTCTTATGGAAATACGTTAGGGAAATCCTTCACCATTGGTACTTCCTCCTGTACAACCCCTGATAACGAATTCACTTGAGTCCTCTTCGGCACATGCCGGGATACATACTTGATCCTTCTTCCTTCTGGGGTGGTAAGAAAAATCGACTTACTGGCGCATTCAATGTTCCCTCCATACTTCGATAACCAATCCATGCCTAATATCACATCCAGTCCTTGTGACTCCAATACAGTTAGGTCTGAGGGAAACACGTAGTTACCAATCCTTGATGGTAGCCGATCACACCATAGACTAGCCATATACTCTGCTCCTAGCGAGGTTACTAACATGTGTGACCTAAGGGCTTGGGTTGGAAGTTTATATTTATCCACAAATCCCCTTGATATGTATAAATGCGATGCACCAGTACCAAAAAGAATGATTGCAGTAATGACTTAAGCAAAAACTTACCTATTACTTCATCTGGCTGGGCTTCAACCTCCTCCAAGTTAACGTGGTTCACCTGTCCCCTGTGAAAAGGGTTCGGCTTCTTCCCAGAGCTTCCATTGCCATTTCCATTCTTAGCTTTAGGACATTCATTGGCATAATGTCCAGTCTTCTGGCACTTGTAGCAAGTGACATGGCTCAAATCCTTCTTGGCTGGGGTGGCTGGGTTGGTACGGTTCTGACCGCTGCTCCCTCCATTCCCATTGCCATTATTGGTGCCACTATGGTTGTGCGAACTCCCTCCATTATGATTATGGCCTCCATGGGTATGCTGAAAAAGTCCTCCCGAGTTCGGGGTAAAATGAGGCTTCTACTGAGCTCCAGAATTGTACTTCCCATGTCCATACTTCCTCTTGCGGCGGTCAATCTGCTGCTGCTTCGCTTCAATCATGAGAGCTCTATCTACCAACTCCTGGTAGTTGTTGAAGGTTTCCACCATCAACTGCATGCTCAGCTCAGCATTCAGTCCTTCCAGAAACTTGTCCTGCTTAGCTGCATCTGTGGCAACGTCATCTAGGGCATAACGTGCTAGCTTACTAAAATCATCCACATACTGGCCAACTGTACGTCCTCCTTGGTGCAAATTGCGAAACTCGCGCTTCTTCATGGCCATAGCTCCTGCTGAAACATGGGCAGTATGGAGAGCTTGCTGAAACTGGTCCCATGTGACAGTGTCGATGGGGTAAGTGGCTGTGAAATTCTCCCACCATGATGATGCTGGTCCATCAAGCTAATGTGCGGCAAAACGCACTCTCTCTCCGCATCAGTGCATCCTGCAGTGGTCAACTCCCTTCCAATCTTGCGGAGCCAATCATCGGCAACTATCGGCTCGGTGCTACTACAGAACACCGGCAGATTGACCCTCAAGAAACGGGCTAAGTGATCAACAGGTGGTGGTGGTGGGTTGTTGTTGTTGTTGTTGTTGTTGTTGTTGTTGTTGTTCCCCTGATTCTGATTCTGGACTAGTATCTGCATCAATGCATTCTGCTGCTGGATCAACTGAGTGAGCTCCGATGGGAAAGCAAATCCATTGTCACGTCTCGGAGGTATCTGAGGGTTTAGAAAAGATGAGAAAGTAGAATAGAATGAGGTCTAGAGAGATAAATACTACCCATATGCACATGAGACAAACACAAACATATCACTTCAATAAATTCAAACAAGGGCATACAACGGTCTAACTATCATTATAAAAGTGCTCGGACTATACTATATACATGGGGGAATACTACTACTATTATGGTGGTCGACTAGAAAAATTGATCGGTCAAAGACTCCATGATATCTACTCAAGCTTCATCAACAAAGTCATCATCTCTATCGTCAAGGTCAGAGTCGGTGTCGTCGATGATGATGTAGTTCTCCGGGCAAGTGGAATCGTCGTCATCTCCACTTGGCGCGGGGTATCCCATGAATACTCCGATCTTCTTTATCTGGTCGTCATTCTACTCCAATAATGTTACGATTTCCTCCTCATGTCCATCGCGTGTAGATTTTAGTTCTTCCTCCAGCTTGGTGATCTTGGTCATTGCCTTCTTCAGATCTATCATGCCTGCGCACATCTGATTCTCCTGGCGACGAATGTGCTGGTTTAACTCCTGGATGAAAGCTGCAATAGATCTATCCTTCCTGGTGCTGATCATCTCCCATTGCTCATCTCGGCGCCCACAAATCTGGTAGATAGTATCCTTGATATCCTTGTGGTACACTTCTCCAATGTGTCCCATAGTGATGTGGGCTGCCATATTCTTTCCTAGACTCCAGGTTGGTGCGTCAAAGGAAAACTCTATGGGCTCAGTGACTGGCATGAACATCCTTTCTGGAACTTGAACTTGAATCATCCAACGCTCCTCTTCTGGTAAAGTGGCGATGTAGGCCCCGGTGAAGCTTGGTACTCCAATGTTCAGGTATCTAGTGAGTTCCTTCAAGTGGCGTCCAAAGGGTGTATCTTCATCTGGTTGCGTGAACTTGTTCCTTGCATCCGCCATCCTAAAGAGTAGAGAAGGGAGAGGAGTTAGAAATGAGAAGAGAGTAGTGATATAGGGCTTTAGCTTAGTGGTCGTGTCCTACAGTCAGCGTGTGCTCTGATACCATCTTGTAGCGACCGGACCTCAAACAGTCTGATCTCTGTGCATCAGTGTCATCCCTGGATCAGAAATGCTGACACGCACAGTACTTGAAGGATTTATAACAGAGTAGCAATGACACACTTATTACATCGAATGTCTCAAAAGAGAACTTACTACAATAAATATGGCTTAAGGCCATCTAAATACGATAACAACGGAAGGCTTGGAAGATAAAGCGAGTCCATCAACTCCAACGGCATCACTGAGTGAAAGATCACGACATAAGGCATCTTACTCGTCGTATGAAAAGTCTGCAGCATGAACGTTGCAGCCCGAAAATGGGTCAGCACATGGAATATGCTGGCAATGTAACACATAGAGAGTAATGCAGGCTATCACTACATGCATATATGGCTAGTGGAAAGATCTATGGTTACAGTTTTGCATAAAGCCAATTTTTCCCTACAACAAAGGAATAAATTTTTATTTAACTATCCTGGTGGTTGTTAAACATTGAGAAGGTAATCCCCTCTCAATCCCAATTAAGCATCATCGTTAAACCAAAAAATTAAATTAAATAACATGAAGAGATTCACATGATAATCCAAGTACAAGATACTCAAAACGTCCATAACCGGGGACACAACTAACCATGATTAGTTTGTACACTCTGCAGAGGTTTGCGCAATTTTTCCCACAAGACTCGATCTCCTCCGTTGGATTCTTGCACTACATGTTGTTTGAGAAACGGATGACCGAGACATAGACTTTCAGAAGCGTTAGCACCTTACGATGGGTAGACAGTACCACCTACATCTCACTGTAAGAGTTCACACGACTTAATCAACTATGCTAGAGCCCATAGTAACTTGCGGCTGCACACGAAAGTTTCTAGCATGAAAATTCTCAGGATCCCTTTGAGCCTGGGTTGCAGTCCATAGGAGAACCACAGGTACCCCGGGCTTTCCAAAAATACAGGCAACACTGGGTTCCCAAGGTGCCTCAATCCACCCGGATGTGTATTGAAGTTGCCACCTTAAGTTGAACAATAATTAACAATACTCACATCTATCATGGATAGACTCACCCAATCCACGTCTACAAGCATAGCAAAGCAATATAAGTAAACATAGAAGTAACTCCCAAAGGTTCGATAATAAACAGGACAATAGGTACTACCTCATCTACTTCCCAAAACCCACATATTAAACAGATCCTAACCATGCAATTGTTTGAGGATTAATCTAATGCAATAAAACTGGGTAGTAAAGAGATATGATCAAAGTGTTACTTGCCTTGCAGATGATCCGTGAAACCTAGAGACTCGTAGTAGCAGACTACGTACTCCGGATACTCTATCGCAAACAAACAAGCATAAAATAAAAACCCATCTATTGAACGGGTAAAACTCAAATAAGAGGTCTAACCAAAAAGTTCAACTCAAGAACTTCGTTTTGCAAAAAGAATCAAATCAAACGAAGCAACGAAACTCAAACGGCGAAAGAAACAAACTTCATTTACTAATCTGGACCTTTGTCAAATTTTCACTGTAGCAAAAACTTGTTTAAGTTGGTTAAACAGAAAGAGGGCTTCGAGACAAAACTCTAGGCGCTTGAATCGCCTGATTTCGATAAACGAGCGAAAAGATAAACTAAAACGAAAATCAGGGCAGAAATCGCGATCGATAATAATCATGGAAAATCCCTAGAGAAAGAAAAACTGACGAACAGGCTAACGAACGAACATTCGCTGTTTGTGGCTAAATGGTGAAGATCGTTCGTTAAAACGTACTAATGAATGGGCGTTCGCTAATTAAACTAAACCGGGAAAAAATAAAACCGATATATAAAAAATAAAACGGGGTTCCTAATAAAACCAACGGTTTTCTCCCGAAAATCGCGGCGGCAGTGGCGGCTACCTCCGGTGGTCAACGTCGGCAGCGACGGTCAACGGGCGGCGGCGGCGGCGGTCGGCGACTGCGGCGGCGTGTCGGGCGGCGGGCGAGGCAACGGCAGCACCGGCGGCGGGGTGGGCTAGGCTGGGGTGGCTCGGGGCGCGCTATATAAAGGGGCCGGCCGGGCGGAGTCCCGGCCGAATAAGGCCCGAAGTTGGTTTGACTTTTTTTAAAAAATAATTTCGACGTGCAGGAAAAGAAAGAAAAGAAATACTAAACGGACTCTAAAAATTCCAAAATAAATTTTCCCCGTCCTCTAAAAATATGTTGGACAAGGCGAACATTTATTTGGGCCTAAACTGCAATTTTGAAAAACTCACATTTTTCCTAATTCAAATAAAATAGCGATAAAACTCTGAAATAAAATCTTATTTGATTTTATTATTAAATCTCCAATATTTCTTTATTTTGGGAAAGTCATTTTTTCCCTCTCTTTTATTTTTATAAAAGAAATATACGAAGATAAAATAATTAAAATCAAATGATTCTCTTTTCAAAATTTGAAAAAACTCAAATATGAAAATAACGAAATCCCCAACTCTCTCCGTGGGTCCTTGAGTTGCGTAGAATTTCTAGGATCAAACCAAAATGCAATAAAATATGATATGCAAAGATGATATAATGTATAACATTCCAAATTGAAAATTTGGAATGTTACACCCACATCTTTCTCGAGTTCATGATGTCTTCCACGTCTCTCAACTCAGGCGTTGGTTCTCGGATCCCATCTATGGAGTGGACCGTGAAACACTTGATCTCCAAGATAACCTCACATATCGGGAGTACCATGTTCGCATTCTTGATCAAGCGGAGTGTGTCACTTGACATTAGAACATCGAGTTTCTGAAGGTTCAGTGGTCTCATCATTTTGAGAGAGAAGCTACCTGGGAGCGATAAGATCGTCTTTGACTGGAGTACCCCACTCTTTTTCCGCCGACTCCTGAATCTCGGGACGAGATTCTTTTGAGTGGTGCGAGTTGTCACATCCCTAGTCTGGTATGCTCTAGGCTAGCCATTGATGTTGCATCATGTTTAACTTTGTCTGAAATTTGAAATAGGGATGATCAAACACTGGCATCAAAGGAATTCAAATAGGTTCAACTAAATTATTTTCAGTGAACCCAAAGTGGCTTTAAAAAATGTTCATCATTTTTTATAAATGCAGGAAACAGTAAGCAGAGATGACGCACATTTTTCCCTAACATTTTGGATTTTTGAATTAACACATATTGTATTTTGAATTGGACCAAATAAATGTTATAAATATTTATTGCTTCTATAATCCTCTTTTTTGGTGAGGGGCTTTGGAATAACCCCTTTAGTCCCTGCAAAAATTATCAGAAGCAACGCAAATGATTTAGTTCCTAAAACTAAATAAAAACAAATGACAGAAAAAAAAAGATCAGAAAAAAAATAAGAAAAAGGGGAAACTTACCTGGCAGCCCGCTGGCCGGCCTGGCACTATGTGGCCCACTGGCCCATTGCTAGTCGTCTCCCTCCTCCCACCAGTCGGACGGGGCGCGTGCCTTGCGCGTGCGCGCATTTGGCGTGGCATGCAATAGCCTGCCTGGCCTCCCCTGGCCAGTGCGACGCCACCGCTCACCTCCTCGCTACCGTCTGACCCCCTCACTATCCCCTGGCCCTCTCCTTGCTCGATCCTCGCCACGGCTGATCACTACCGTCACTGCCACTCACTATTGCCGCACCCACTGCCATGGCATCGCCTCTCTAACGTGTCCACAAGCCTCGCCGAGTCTCCCTCGTCATCTCTGTCGAGTTGTGCGTTGTCATACGCCATATGGAGCCCCCTATGCCCTTGTCTTTATCGTCGGCCGCCCGAGATCGCCCTCGATGTTCCGGCCGCACCAGACCTCCCTTGAGCTTGTTGTTGACTCTTTCGGATTTGCTTTGAGCCCCGCCGCCGTTCCCCTTGCTCCCACGTTTGATTGCATGCCCTAGCTGCCACACCCGCCATGGCCAAAGCCTCTCTGCCGCCGTCCATGGTGCCACCGTGACAACCACGGCTACAACTCACATCAAAGCCCTTCCGCGAGCTCAGCAAGTCCCCACGAACCCAACTCCACCGCCTACACTTCCTGTCGTGCTCCGTGGGCTCGGTTTTGTTGAGCCGTAGCTTTGGCCGCCGCGGATGTGCTCGACGACGTCAACTCCGGGCGCCCCACGACCCTATGCTATCTTCCCTGGATGCGCGGGAGTGTGGCCTATGTACTGATGGTCTCCCCGCGCCCAGCCGCCGCCTGATGCGCAGGTCGGGCGAGTTTCCTTCGTGGTTTCGGTCGTCGCCAGCCAAACTTCAGCGACAGCTGACGTGGTATGTCATTATGACCAACCCCCCCCCCTAATTAGCCACCTCACTGCCACTGATAGTGGGCCCCGACGCGCCTAATCTTTTAGTTATGCCAATTTAACCCCCTGTTTAAACCCGTATCACTGACGTGTGTGCCCTGCATGTCAGGTTTGACCCCAGTCAGTGCAGTTAACTTGCTAACGTAGGCATTACGCGGTGCTTTTGCAGTAAATAACTTTCTGGATTATTTATAATTCAGGAAATTCTAGAAATTAGTAAAAACATCAAAAGTTCATAGAAATTCAGACTGAAATAATTTATATATGAAAAATTATCAGAAAATATCAGTCTATCCATCCTTACCATTTTCATGCATGACAAACCACTTTATACCTACTAAATATAGGAAAACTCATAAATGGCATTCTAAAGGGTTTAATCTAGAGTTGCGTTTGAACCCTTGGTTGAAATGTACTTTATCCAAAATGAATGCTAGATGCATTAGCACAAACCACATCACATCTTAATGTCATGTTCCTGCATCATATTGTTGCATATCCTGGTGTATTGATTGCTCGCACCGTCCTTCTCAATAGGTCCTGCTCCAGAGATAGTTCTAGAGTACCTATCAGAGGAGCAGTGCCCCCTATTGTTCTACTAGGC
>NC_041385.1:137945814-137963264 GCF_002162155.2 Triticum dicoccoides
CCGATACAAACCCACTCTTAGGCTCGTGCTCTCTTTTACTGCATTAGGACAACGACGATTCAACTGTTGCTACTTTATGTTGCGATAGTTGAACCCATTCCTCTGCATGACCTATCTTTGCCACAGTAAATAGCTGAAGCTCACTAGATGTGTAGCAGTTGATTGATCCATATTGTGTTCCTACTATGCTATGCCCGCTATTTCTTAGATTTATGTCAGGTCTGATTCATTGGGAATGAATTGGAGTGTTATGCCATGTTCTGATGTTGAAAGTTAAGCGTGTGAACATGATTTGGTAAAGGTAGTGGTGAGAGGCCACCTAGGAGTACACGATGGGTTGTCTCACTGCAATCATCCTTAAGAACTGAGTTTTTTGTATGTTGTCCAAGACTAGCTACTACCACATGTTGGAATGCTTAAGTGCCCCTCTTGACCTATTAACCGACTTGATATCTGTCCAGGAGTTGCAACTAGTTTCTAGTGTTTGTAGGCAGTGCTATTTTTCTACCAGTTGGCACCCGGCAGGGTGGAATTGGGACAGACTAGGCACCGTGCCTAGTGTACCAAGTGGAACCCGGATGGTGGGCTCGGGAACCCTGCACACATTGTTTGAGGCCGTGATAGAAACCTTGGCCGAACTTTCCCTTGCAGATACATACTCAAATAGGCCATAAACCTGCACTAGAGTCGTTTGTGGTTCGTCAGGTCGTGGCCGACACCCTCGCTAGGCTTCCACATGAAGGTTGTCGAGATACATGACGTGTACATGGTGATAAGTGGTGAGAGCATGTGTAAAGAAGTACACCCCTGCAGGGTTAACATGATCTATTCGAATAGCCGCCTCCTCAGTTATGGACTACTTGGATACTTATGTGGTACATCGACAACTTGAAGTGGATACTCTAAAATGCTCAAGATAACTGTGAGTGCTATGGATGGCATTCTCGTAGGGAGATGGGATAGAATCCATAGTAGTGTATTGCTCTGGTGATTAGTGGACTCGTGTGCGCTATCTTACATCAAAGAAGTTACTCGTACTCATAGAATATGATAGCCACTGAGTCAAAGATGGCTTGCTGCAGTTAAACCCCGTATTGCCTTCTTGATACTAATGCATGTATGATAGGATATTATGTAAGTCTTGCTGAGTACCTTTGTACTCACGTTTTCTTAATTTATGTTTTGCAGGTGAGACTTCTGTCTAGCTAGTAGTTTTGATTGGACTTCGATGATTAGCTTGTTACATCAGCTATGATCTTGTACCCTTGGGAGCGTCTTGTAGAAAGTTAGGCTTCTCTGCCTTTTTTATTTGTAGTTGTCTATAGGAAGACATATTATGCTTCCATTGCCTGTATTCTTTGTATGTTGGGTCATGTGAACCCTGTTTGTATGATGGCTCTTCTACGCCTTTATCTGTATGAGTTGTTGAGTTATGTGGTGATTCCATGTTGTACAACACATACTTGCATGTTACGCATACGTGTAATGTGTATTGATATGTGTGGGATCCAAAACCTATTTGTTTATTCTTGGTAGCCTTCCCTACGGGGAAATGTCTCATGATGCTTCCATTGAGCCATGGTAGTTCGCTACTGCTCCTTAACACTTGGGTTGGGAAACATGTATCCTTGTTTGTTCATATGCCTGTCCCATCAGGGAAATGTCACGTGTTGTTCCTTTAAGTCCTTGTAGCTTGCTACGACTTGGGTTCATACGTTGATGACCGACATGTTCATTGCTGGGTTACGTATGCCTGTCATTATAAGTTTGGCCACCTTGGGTTTATGACTAGTCATGTCAGTCCGAGTTCTCTCTCATATGGATGCTAGCGACACAATCATATATGTGAGCCAAAAGGCGCAAACGGTCCCGACCAAGGTAAGGTGGCAGCCGTGGGTTACCGTGCGTGAGGCCACAAAGTGATATGATGTGTTACATGCTAGATCGGTGTGACTTAAGATCAGTGTCCCAACAATTTGAATGAATTAATATGAGAAATGTTGTTTAATTTCTATTTCGTCAAATTTCTGTCACTCAATATGCCCTACTTTTAGCAAAGATCATGCCAAAATTTTAACACTTTGTCAATTTTGCAGTTGGAGGAATGGATCCCCACACGGGAGCATCATTTTAAGATGAACTCAATGACAACAACCTTGACATTGAGATGGGCACCACAGACGTCGAGACGGGCAACGACCATCATGAAGAACCACCCATCGGGCAAGAAGAAATGAGCTACGTCGATGAGACTTCATTTGGCACCTCCACCGGCAACAAGACCACGCATAAGGGCTAGGCAACCGAACAAGCTTCACGAAGGTATCATTATAATAACCGTATTGGCCAAACATGAGAGCCCATCTCCCTAGATGTCGCGGCAAAGACATATAGTAAAATGCTAGGTTGCATCTTGAGAAAAAAAACGTCTCGATCGGTTGCAAGGATATAGGCAGACATAAGCAGAAGCTACTCGAAGCGTTACACCAGAGTTATGCATTTCTGTGTGACTCTAAAAAAAGACCGAAGAGTATGCCATATCAAAATGGTCGAAAATGTTTAGGGACTGGAAGACCAGTCCCAGTTGCAATCTCATGGACAAGGACTTCGAGACCGTTAAGTGGCTCAATCCAAGTATGGATCACGAAGAATGGACGAAGATTTTTGAATCATCGGGAAGTGAGTCAAGGAAGGAGGTAAGCGATCATTTTCGTAATTTACAAAAAAATCTGCCAGGCAACCACCTTCTGGGCCCTGGTGGTTACAAAGCTACAATATCCAAGTGGGAGAAGGAGGTTGTTAACTTCGAAGCCACGGGTAAACCACACCCATTCTTGGAACATCAAGATCGTCTGCGTGACTTCCATTTCCTAAGGGCCCGTGCAGTTCGAGACCCAGAGACTAACGAGTTCGTCCTCCCGACGCCGCAACTTTGCTCGATGGAGGAGAGCCTGGTAATTTCATTGAAGACTAATAATTAGTAGCTACTACAATTATTATCATACTCATCATTTACCACAACTTTTGTACTTTTTGTAGAGAAAATGAAGGAGTAATTGGACTTGGTGTTGATGAATCTCCCTACGGCTATAGGTATGAAGACCATCTTACATGGGCTGAGAACGAGGGATTTGGGGTTGACAGGAAGCCCAAGGCTGGACGTGTGTTGGGAGAAGGTAGGATGTTGTGGGACCAGCGTATTCTCAAACCAAAGAGTTAAAAAAATATAGAAGGAAAATCAAGGTTGATGACAAGATCGATGCCAAAGTAGATGCAGCAATTCAAAGAAGGCTAGCTGAAATATTCCCGGCTGGCCATGAGCATCATCTGTATAGTAGCACCCAACAGCCACAAGCATCGCAGGATGTTTCATGTTGGTTGCTAGCCAAAGTAAATGGCGTGCCGAGGAAGGTTGTCAAGGGGCAAATAATTCCATTTACAGATGGTACTAGAATGATGCACGGGGTCGTCCTACCACTGGACATGACGAGGGTACTAGTTCAGTACGTAATGCCGGGCTTTGAATACTATTTGTTGCCTCACCCCCTGATGAAGGCATCACTATGTTAGGACAAGTAATAGGGGGGTGCGTACCTGCTTAAGTGGCCACTCGGTGATATAGAGGAGATTAGTCCACACAGATTCTCAGGTAATGACTTTGATCCCGCCTTCGCGAACCTTGACCCCCTTTTCAACATTGACAACACTGGAGACAACATAGCTAAGGATATTCCACAATCAGCGAGGTAGGATCTACCAGTTGATTGTGGACCAACCGCAGACAAGCCACCTATGCCAATTTTCTTCCCCGAAGGACATAAATGGAATCAGTATAAACCCAGTGAATCGTCGCTATTGGACTCTACGTTGATGACCCTCACGACAGATCTTAATGTTCTACACAACGACGTGGTACGTAGATCAAAAGAAGAAGGTCAACAAGGTTACAGGTCCAAAGTTCTACAAGGTTATAATTTCGACCTTCAGTTTTCGGCCAATATAATTGATGTGCCAATTAATGAGGTGATCCATGCAAATACCTTCTATGTGAGTGCACTATCTTAGGTGTTAATGAGGCTTTGGGCACTTCATCGATAGTTAGACCCCCTACTCGGGCATAGTAAAGTGTCTTTACTTGATCCTTTTTACTTAACCGCCACAACCTCGAATCTGTAATTAGCCAAGAGCTCATCTCAAACTACCTATTCCCGTCATGATTTCGATTCACCCGCAAAAGGACACCTTTCTATTGCCATATTGTGACAAGTAAGTTTTTAACGTTCACTCATTTATTATGAAACCTATATAGTTAACCTTCTAGTTTGATCTCATCCATACTTATTTCTTTGTTTATTGCGCAGTGACCAACATTGGATCGTAATCGCACTATTGTTGATGTAGGGCTTGGCATGTTTCTTCAATTCAAAGAGAGACCCTTAGAAGCAATGAACAAAATTGAAGTTGGTTCTCAATGATGCTCTAAGCAAGTGGAAGAACTTCAATAACAAGATAACGCAGTACTCAGAATTCAAGTTCATTTTTCTATCAAGAACCAAATGTCAGAACCTTCCATATGTCCGGCTACTTTGCAATGGTTGTCATGACCGACTATTTGAAGAAAAGTTAATATTTACGAAATCATAGCCAGATCATCAAGTGGTCTAAGGATATGGAGAAGGACATTTCCATAAGGGAATTATTATGTGAGCCTAAGCGTATTCGAAAGGTGCTGGCCAAAATCATCAACAAGGAGGTTGTAAATGAGGATGGGAAGTACCACTCCGCGCCACAGTCACATGAAGAACAAGTTCACCGAGTCCAAGACACATTCTCGTCATTGGTTGCCAGCGAGTAGCCTACTCAAGACACACATGTTTTTTTCTCTGACACTTTCTATACTCAACTACTTTGCTTCACTATTACTCTTATTTATTATGGCGACATTGTAACAATTAATGTGCTGCATGATTATTTGAATGATGAGACAACATTCTATATTTGTATTGCAATGTGATGATTGAGTGCTAAATACTCTAGCCACCTAATTAAAATGATGGGACGATAGCCAAAAATGCTGACGCGACATCAATTCTACTATATGCCAAGACCACTACCAATGGCGGGCGGAGAAAACTGTTGTGGCGGGCAACAAATAGTGCCAGCCACTAGACTACACCCACCAGTGGCGGGCGCCCGCCAGCCACTGATGCCATAATAGTAGTGGCAGGAGGTCGGTGGCGGGCGGCCCTAGGAGCCTTGCCCGCCACTGCTAGCCTTTTCCCACCCGCCACTGCTAGGCATTCCTGTAGTAGTGAGTAAACAGGTTGTTTGGGTTGTAGATAGAAAAGAACATATGAGATCCATAATATGTTGATCAAAATGTCATACATGGACATAAGAGGTCTATAGTCCATACAACATACGTAGTACGTTTTCTTGTGGGAAAAACTTCTAATCTATTCATAAACTATCAAGGAAGCACAAATAATACCAAGAGAAACATAAATTACATACAGGTCCATAGACCGCCTAGGTACGACAACAAGCACTGGAGAGATCCAAAGGAGCACCACCATCATCGCCCCTCTGATGGAAACAAAACAAACCTTATTGTAGTAGACAGTTGATAAGTTGGTATGGAGCATCCTAGGTGCATCGCCATGGACACGGCTCCATCAGCAAGGGACACGTGCATCACATATGCGAAGGTGAATCTTCTCCTTTTAGAGTGTCTATTTGCGCCCTTCGAGGATGGTATACTACTTGACCCCTGATGCATGTATAGGTTCGAGACGATCGTTACATGAGTCGAGGATGAGTGCAAGCACAAGAGTACACCTACACCATTCGTGAGGGAAACGAAGGTGGAAGTGCAAGTCGAATGCTGAGCTGCCACAGGAAGTGCACAGTCGGACATCCGGGCTCTGGTTGGACATGACTCCATCGCCAAGGGACATGCGCATCACATGAGGAAGTGAACTGCACTAGGGTAGGCTTGACCCTTTGGGCCAGAAGGGAAAATTCTTTTTTTAATCTCTTGCATCATGAACGATGATTTTAAGGGATCCCCCTTACAAACTTGTTCTTTGTTTCCTTCCAAATGATCGAAGCTCTGACAATAAAAATGTCCAGAAATATTGGCTTGTTCCACACCTGTTTAATGAGCCGTGTTGATGGAGAATGGTTAAAAGGCCATATGTTTAATTTGATTTTATTTCTTAATTGTTCAAATGATGTCTTCACTTATATCATGTAGGTCTTATTTGTTAGAAAAGACTAGTAGAATTAAAAAGAGCGGGAATATACTGCCACATCATAGAACAATACAAGTCGCTGAAGTACTTACGATAAAACTCAAGTGAGGTTCTATAACACTAAATTATATATACCCCTTCCTTCCAAATATGCAATACCTCATCAAATTGTGAACCTAACTTTGACTAAAAAATATGATCTATAGGATAAAAACTATAACACAATATGCATACTTATATGGAGTTTCAAATGCTATAATTGTCATTGCATATAACTTACATTTTGTTATTACGATGCATAGTAAAATTTAGAATCAAAATTTGAAGGGTGTTATATATTTTGACGGAGAGGGAGTCGATGAATCTTAGGTGTATTTATAGGAATGCATAAAAATCAGTTTCATGTTAGATGGGTGTAACGTGTATCTAAAATAATATAACACACATTGTAAGAAAAAGTGGACAAAAATAATAATTGATAGATGATCATGGTCCAACAAAAAGTTAATGAATTTTTAAAAGAAACTCTTATTTTGTTTTCTCCTCAATGCAGTACAGAGGTGGTTAGGACAATGCAGGAAACATTACAGGCGATTGCGATTTTGTAGCCACCTTTAATTTCTCATCAGTGCAAAGGATTTCTATTTCTACCACCTATGCTTGGTCAGAACCTTAGGGGCACGTCCTTTTACTATACTAGATGACCCGGTTGCGCCAATGGCGCAAGAAGCGAATTAGAAAGAATGTTAGTAGTGAGTAAGTAAAAGATGTAACTGGAAATATAATGCAGTGTGGATTGTATTACATCATGTATTAACCACAAATCATGAAATCAATACCAGAGAACCAACTAATGTCACCACCTCTGTACTAACAACCAACATTTAGTATCACAGGAGTGTTTACTTGCAGATCAGGAGTATCACAATTACAACTAAAGAGGCATTGTCCTCACTGCTGTCCTGAGCCCTTCACAAGGAGAGTTCCAAGCCTCGCAACTTCTTCCTTCAGCTCTACACATGACCCTTAGTTACGAAGCTCGTCCCTCAGCTATGATTATTTCAAGATGAAATCAACATGCTATTTCTCTCACATGGAACATGTTCAGAATTTAGCCAGTCTTGCTAATCTTTCAGCTACAAAGGCAGAAAGAAAAATGGCATGATGAATAACTAAAAAAAACTGGACCAATAATACTTGTAGCATTAAAAAACCGAGAAAGTGAATTGAGGACAACAGAACAATTATTTGTAACAAGGGCAAGCTTGGCTGATGCAAAATGATCACTCTGAAACTATATTTTAGAACCAAATTAAAAAGGAACAAAATAATCTAATACTCCCTCCGTTCCAAAATAACTGTCTCAACTTTGTACAAAAACATCATGTATCTTTAGGACCAATTTTTAGACGATGGTACCACATAAATCAAGAATTAGACATATCAGATTGCAACGTATTCATGGTCATGTATCTTTAGGACCAATTTTTAGACGATGGTACCACATAAATCAAGAATTAGACATATCAGATTGCAACGTATTCATGGTCAGTTACCAATCATGTCACACCAAGGATTTGCACATAGAACCTGAAATAACTGCAGCTAGCTTGAAGTCTGAAATCTACCAGGTGACAGACAAAGGCAATACCACCAAACCTTATTCTTATTGGACAAGCACAAGATTTAAGAGAAGATAACACATAAAAAATCCTATTTGGTTTCTGGATGCATGCACTTTCTGGATTGTGCACATCAAAGCATGAAAGAACATTCCTAGGAGAGCCATTGTAGCACAACAATGTAAACCAAAAATAAAAAAAGAAGTGAGTTTGTATCATGTAATTTAGCAATGTATCAGCCCATATCACCATTTATTTTTCAGAGACCAAAGAAAATGACAGAAGTTTCCCTATTCTTTCCTGTACCTTTCTACCAGAATGCTCTCTATTTACAAGCGCCACACAGACTATTTCCACTTGGCGGCAGGTTGGGCACAACAATCCTTGCCGCGAGCTGCAGGAGAACCACACACGCACATACGTCAGACCAGGACATACGAACACGGGCACCGTGAGGGGGAACGGAACGGACCGGAAGGGGAGAGACAGATCGAAAGAGGGAACGTACGGAGGCATAGTCAGGCTGGGAGGCCGTGAGCGCGGCGGCGGTCTCGGCGGCGAGCTCGTCGAGCTGGCTGGTGGTGACGCCCATGTATACCCTGACGCAGACCGAGCACGGGGTCGCGGTGCTCCTGGCTGAGCCCATAGCTGAGCTTCTTGAACCACACCGTGATCTTGTCGAAGTGCACCGTCTCCGTCCGCCCGTCCCGCTTCACGACATACATCACCGAAAACTAACAAAAACATACTCATGTGCATCATCCAAACAGGCAATGGTTTTGCATGTTTGTACATCAGAATCAATAATTGAATTATCAACAGATTGGTATATGCAACATGCTTAAATATCATGCCAAGAGAATAATTAAATGCCACATTTATGAATAACTGAACATTATGAATGCCATGCTGCATTTTGTAATGGTAATGATCCAAGATAGTTAAATAGATGGTCATTATTAGGAATGCTCCATAGGATCTAAAGACACGTGTGCATGTTTCTTAAGTGTGCTTTCTAAAATTGGATACCCATTTAGCTCTATTAGCTTGACTTGAAGCGATGGGGACACCGCAAAGTTGATCCCGTACTAATAGTCACAGACAACCTTGTAGAAGATCATGCCCACCCTTGGTCCTTAGAGGGACGTGTGTTGTAGTGGTAACCACATCAGTGAACTTGAAAGGTTATACATGTTCCTACATTACAGAAATGAAACAATAAGCATCTTCACAATAGGACTACATCACTCGGCCAACAGGGCATTTAACGCAAATGCATTGGCTAATGCCAATGATGTCTGTTTCTTACACAGGATAGCCATGAAATTGTTAATCGTATAAAAGTACAGGAATGCAAAGAAACCATGATCGTTCTACAATTGTTGAAGCAAGCTATTATCTTTCAAGAAATCCTATAGAAAATAAGCAATGTAAAAAGGGGAAACAGCTAGGCACGCACTAAGAAACTGACGAACAATATCTGTCCAACTAAACTTCTACACATGATGAAATAAATATCCTTGCAGAGGGCCCTTTATAATTGGAACAAAGAAATAATTTTAAAAAACAGTACCCCTCTGTCATCACCATAGTCTAGCAGATTGATTTAACACAATTTAGGATGAGTAGCACTATAATATTAAAACTGAACTAATTGTTCCTGCTACTTGTGCTTTCTGATGCCTTGTACATATTCATATATGATACAGTAACACTGGCAGCAATTTCTCAAGCGCAAGAACACATATTTTTTTCAACTAACAGATTGTATCTAAAGTCCCCCCAAAAGCTGACTTAGAATCTAATCAAATAAGTCAAAAACTCTTTTTTAGACTAAATAAGTAGAATCCTGCCTTCTTGTGGCTACAGTTTAGTCTTGGCTAGAATTTAATCTAACAAGCAGAAACCTCATCAGAATTTAATACAGAATATGAATGACAATAAAACAATTCTAAGCAAAGAGGAGGAAGAGGGGAGCGAAGCTGACAGGGAAAGGTTGTCGGGGCGAGCTGAGGGCTTGCTTTCAGAAAAACTCTCCCACAGGCTTGCTCTACACTCGCCGTTGCTCTCAACCGCGACCGTAAATTTCTGGGAATATATGTTTCCTCTATATAATTATGCTGGATTTTTGGAGAGATGCATCACATAATATCTTTCAGTTTCAAATCCATGAGTTTGTGTAGATTTCGTTTGTAAAACTTTGTATAGCTTAGGTTCTGAACTATCTTTATGAAACCTTATGTAAGATCTGAAGTCAATCTTGTCGATTGTGTACAGATCCGATGAATAAATGGGCAAGGAAACCAAGTGGTGTCCGGGGATTGATGGCTCGGATAGCCTGGTAATGATATCAATAAGTAATTATTGTGCAAACAATAACTAATGCAGGTTCCAGGATCTCGTGTGTTGCTGCTGATTACCGAAGGCATATTAGACAAACTCTAATCGATCTAGCCAGTCCAGGCACAACAAGAATGGGCCGCTGCATTGTAAGGTATATCCAAGATTCAGAAACATATGATTTCGCTGCTTTCGACTCAGAACTGAACTAAGCTAGGCACCCGAACACCATGCTAGAATCCAGAGGGAAGCATAGCGCAAGTGCGACCCTCGCTGACCACCTAGAGGCACGGTACCAGTAATGCACCAAGATCTGTCTATTCAAGAGGTAAACAAGAACACATCCTCGTTTGATATCATGATATGCAAGTAAGTTTCAAGCACAGGGTTGATATGCAAACAAATATCACACACACAGGGAGACCGCCCAAACAAGCACATCAGCTCACATCACTTTTAGTAGACAAAAACTGAGCAAGAGAGACCCAACCTTGTTCATAATGACACGAAGGACCCAACAAACAGAGAACATAGATCAGCCTGCAAGTAGAAGAAAAAATAAGAGAATGAACAACATACCAGCTCATAGACATTTCATGAAACACGTCAGGAGTATTGTAACGGAAGAACACCTCCTTCATATGATAATAATGAGCAGCAGTAGAATGGAAGGATCACTGGCAAATTGAACGAATGAGAGCAGCCCCGACGATCTAAAGCTTCAGACCACCAATATCATCATAAACCATGTTTGTCGGCATTGCTAAAAAAACAGTAGAATAAGCAAACAAAATCTCAGTTAACCACCTGGTACACAAAACAAAGGGCATTTAAATCCCCAAACCTGAAGATATGCTACAGGAGCACATGTACATTTGATAAAAACCAATGTACATGTATATGCATGATTACTAAATATGGCAACAATACATATGGCACAATAATTTACCCCCGTCACTGAAATCTGAAGTCAGTGTGCGTGTGTATGTTTATACACCCAGCTAAAAATCTACGAAACGCAAAATAAGAATCTGAATGCCCAATAAAAATTAATCTGGCTGGGCAACTCGGCTACTCCGAGCTCCCCCAGATTGAAAACTCGCTGGTCGTCCGATTCTGTCTTTTACATCGTCTGAGCCATCTAATTTTCACAATCTATTTTCACTTTGTGGTTATTTTTCCTCTTCTATGACTAGTGGGCTTATTATTGTGCTTTACCTGATTATTAGTGATTTGAATGATTAGTAATTTACCTGAGTATAAGTGTCACAAGTATATTCATCAACTGCCCCCGTACAACCTGCAAATTGATTATGGAATGAGCTTCTGACGGGAAATAGAAAACAAAAAGCACAAAAGAACAGTAGGCACCTGACATAGCTCTAGCGTGGTAAACTTTTTTGAGTGCTTACAGTCATCTTTGGTGCTGACTCGTATCTGACCATTGCCCTGCCAATCGAGGTCACTGTTGCACCACGACTCACGGCAAGGCCCATTTACCTAGTATGCTCCAACTGCCAGCAGACAAGCAATGTTGCATAAACCAATTGAGGCCTTTTCACTAATTAAATCTACAAAACCATTTAGTAAAATCCACTGGAACTATCCAACTATAGGACTGAATCAATGAAACATAACAGCAGCTGCAGAAACCACTCTAGACCTTTTTCATAAACTAAAGGAAACATTTTAGGTTCTAATTAACCCTGGGGGCTGCAGCCGCTGTTATGAAAATCACTCTCTTCCTATCAATTTTCAGAAAATGGTTTAGAGTGGTTTCTGAAAATGGTCCAGAGTGGGTCCGGATTAAATTGATAGGAAGAGAAGGAATGGGGGTGTTTTAGAACGACTAGATGACCCGTTGCGCCAAATGGCGCAAAGACCCGTTTGAAAACCATGTTCGTGTTGAATTTTTTTTTACATTATTTGATAACTTTATGTTTGAGCAAGAGTAAAGATCATGTGAAACCATAAGTGTTGCTAAAATTAGGATTTCACCAAGTAAAAAAAAGGTTTCAGCAACGATACCAATTTTACCTATTTTAAAGGCAAGTCCTGAGGTAGATACCACAAAAATTTGACAAAGGAAGAATACATTCAACATAAGATACTATTCCTAAAATCGAAGGACATCATATACATGAACAACATCAGATTAAAGATAAGTATGGATCTTAATCTTATAGAACCAAATTAAATAGAACAAAATAAAAAAATGGGGACCATATATCCACACTGAGAACCAAAAAAGGACAAAATATATGACCAAATAGAAGTGTACACCACAGTACTATTCTCACCAGCATCGTTCAATTTTAAAAAGTAAAAAAAAACATCAAACATGGGAAGCTTACCGCCCATCCGAAAAATCATCATACTCATGGCTATCATACATCATATAACTTTTTTTTTACTGAGAAGCCACTATTGAGAAGCCATGTGACAATTAACCACTGCATTGTATTTCCCATCACACAATGGACATACATAACTATCCCATATAAACCCAATCACTACTTTCTCCAGTGGCTATTGCCGACAAAATTGGAGCTTCTCATGTACACCGGACAAGAAGGAACAAGCAGCCGCACAGCCACCGCACGGCAAAGCAGACGAAGAAGCCCTACAAACAACAACAAAGAAGAAGAAACAAACAAGAACAAATCAGCAGACAACAGCAGCAGCGGGGATCGAACATTGATTAAACTGAATAAAAGAAGAAGCTCACCCTCCCTAACCAAACGCAACAGCAGCAGTGCGGGTATCCTTATCTGAAAGCAACCACACAGTTCATTTGTCAGATGCAGTCAGTGGTAAAAGAAAGAAGAATGTTAGTAAATTAGAACTACACACACACCTCCAATAGTATTTTGGCCTGTGTAGGAGACAAGTGTGCGTTTACATCCAGGAATTTAAGCATCTGCCCAGAGCAATCCCGACCCTCTTCTTAACAACCCCAGGCTGCTGAAAGAAACCTGCAAAATCATCCAAACCAACAAAGATGATTTTAGGAATCTATATATCAAAGAGACAAAGCAGGAGCATCACAACAAACAGTAAGTCTTAGTCATGTCTGTATCCATGCTCTACAATTGTTGACCCTCATTTATTCTTACTCATGGCCACACCTAGGGCATGCTTTCTCAATGAAGGGTTCAAGCTATAAATTTCAAATGTGAAAACAGAAGACATTTACCTGTTGCAGTCCTTACATCCATCGAAGAGGATCCTACTAATTCCTATGATGGGTTGTGCATGAGCAAAAATCAACATTAACCAACTTGGAACCTACAAAGAAGAAGAGGACATTAAATTTCTGCAAACAACATATATCCACTGTGCCAAAGTTGATTCTTCTCCTTTTATGATGATTTATAAACTGACAAACAGCTAAGTATCAATCAACCATCAATAAAAAAAAGAACATTTACCCAATGTATATAGATAAAAAAACGCAGGTGGGGGCAAAGAACCACATGTAGTATCCTCCTTCCAACAGTAAAAGGCTACACGTCACAAAATTATAGAAAACATTTTGCACGTAAGCATGAAATCCCTTACTTTCAAAGATCTGCCCCAGAGTAGGCAATGGACATGATTATGCCACATGCTGCAAGGCCGACAATGACGCCACCATCGCTGCTGCTGATGAGCGAGGGAGAATATAAAGAGGGCAATATTGCCATAGGTGGGCGCAAGGTTAAAGTTCTCCTTATCTGAAAAATATAAAGAAATCATTCAGGAAGATGCTATCTTGCAAGCAAATAACTAACACAACTGTACTACAAGGAAATGAATTAGTGAAGAATAATTGACCTGTATTCTCTGGCCGCAAATTCAAGTCATAAAATGGTAAATGTATTTAATGGGCACAAAAAATGATACAACAAGAATTTAACACAAGCATCAAATTCGTGACCCCAAATTACCCAAACAGAAATAGTCACCCTAATTAACATCAGGGACAAGAATCCCCCAAACACCTCGAGCTCCTTGCCCAGTGGGGGTGGAGGCAGAGGTGGCACCTCGGTACCAGCGCCGCCCAGGACGGTATTGAGGTCAGAGGAGACGAGACAACGACCAATTTGGGAAGCAACGTCACAGCACAGTGGTTGGGGAGCAGCATCGGCGAGAGAGAAGGGGGTGCAGGAGGCTGTGGCTGCATCGTTTCCTCTCAGATCGAGAGAGAGAGAGTACCTGAGAGAGAGAGAGCGCGCACACACGGAGCAGCCGCAGCTCGGCGTCGAGGAGGCACAGAGACGGCCGGCCCCCACCTCCCTTCCTCCTCTCCCGATCCAGGAGCGGATCGAGCCGCCAAACATTGAATACATGTATAAGTAGAAGTAATTTGAGGTGTGCCAACGACACACTTGGAAGGTAGAAGGAATGATTTAATGAACAAAACAGTCTTGAACTATACTCCATTTAGAAAAGTATGACTGAAACCAATGCACAGATTTAATAGGATTCCACATATACATAACAGTAATTTGCCACTTGCAAAAGAAGAAGCTACCAAAATACAACAACCGTAAGGAATTTTCTCACAACACTGGTATTGACTATTGAACCAACAAGAAGTATTAATTCTGTTACCTGGTAAACTGACCAGGATATGAAAGAACATATTAGGCATCCGGGGACCAACTTCATCTTTGTTGTTATTTAATTTGTGAATAGGAAAATATATATTTTAGTGGCAAATGAATAATTTCTGCAATTGGTAGTATGCAGCCATACTATTGTGTACTAAAATAGAGAAAAGAGCATGGAAGTGGATATGTTTTAACAGAGAAAAATCGTAGAAATACACTATGTTAGACACGGTAAAAAAACAAAAACCATCTTGCTAGTACGACCAATAAGCAGGGAAAAACTTGAATAATAGTGGAAGCAAGGTGAAATGTAAATTTATTTGACATTGTAGTTATTACTACAACAAAAATGGTTTACAATACCAACGAACCTATGAGAGGAAGGCAACAAACAATACGATAAGCCAAGGCCCCCCGCTAGCAACTGAGGAAAAGGGTGGCAGAACAAACAATGCAGTAGACACAACAAATAAATAGCGGAGAGGCAGCGAGCAGACAAAATCCTCAGAGCCGCGGGAAGGTGGTACAGAAAAATCACATATGCTCCTGCCTTCATGAGCTAAGAAAGCATGGCTAAAAAATTCAGACCTCATTTTATCTCATCACGTCTAGTACAGAATCCTGACCCTGAAACATGCAGCAAAAAATCAGATATAGTTCAGCCTTTATGAGCTGAAACGCATGGCTAAAAAATTCAGATTGTGTGAGAGAGAGGAGATTGGCTACACCCCAAATTAACAGGAACCAAAAATTCCATTATTATGCATGATAGATTAAGCTGTAAATTCATTAGTATGATAAAGAAAATGTCATTACTACAACCTTTAAATTAATAGGAACCAAACATCCATGCCAAATCACGAAAAGCATCAAGGGCAATGTATCTTAGAGTACACAATACACCTCAAGAATCAAAGGCGGGTTGTGGGCGTTCACCTAAGCCACCAAAACAAATAAGTAAAATTTACATTAGTAAAAGCAGGAATAGCAAGTGACCTCAATACTGGCAGCCATGGTTTCAATTGGAGGAATGAAAAGAACAGTGATCTGTGAGAGATGACATAGGCATGCATAGCTCTAGATTTGACCGGGGCATGAACTGGAAAATAAAATTGTGAACTGATGTCAACACAATAGGTCAAATATAGACTTCCATAAGGACCCATAACTAACAAACAATAATCCCATTTTATTGACTGAAAACATCAAATAAGTTGCTCCAGAAGTTATTGACTGAAAACATCAAATAAGACTATACCTCCTATGATTCTGATAAAAGTTGTCAAGTTGGTAGTAGGCATAAATTGGCTGCTTCGTATCCTTTGTAACCTGCATGGTAACACCCAGATCTCATTTTGGCTAAGAGACTGATAGAAGGTGCTTGCTGATAGCTGCACACGCAACACAATTCTAGAAACTTGAAAAAATACTGTAAGAAAATCGTTCAGTTATGTATTACCGTGAGAGTCCTTGTGCACTCTCTGGATATAGCCTCATTCTGGATGTACGCAAGCTTATTATCAGTCATGTTAGGTGGGACACATGCATGATCATACCGATCAATAATCTCAACAACCTGCAGTCAGTCAACATAAGTGAAGTCAGAAACTGGAGTGTGTGTATATATGTTAACACAAGGTGTAAAAGATACTCAGCGCCGTACATCTTGTGCAGCCAAAGATTACACCCACAAACAAGAAATCCAAATCCAGATCGAGAACCAGGGGGGGGGGGACAAGAGGCAGAAGAAAACAGGTGAAGCCAAAGATGTGCAACAGAGATTGGGGAACGACGACCCACGAGCAGCAGCCCATAGTGATGGTCGGCTCCATTCCACCATGACGCGAGCGACGCCGGAGCTCTGGCCTGGCTGCTCCTTCCCATGCCCGTCCTAGTCATCCTCCCTTGCTCCTCTTCATGAAGACCACACCAGCCATGCTCTCTTTTGGCAGTGAGAGATGCAGCCCGATCTAGAATCACGATGTGTGGTGGCGCCAGATCGAGAACGCGGGAAGAGAAAGAGGCCGGGGAAGTGAGAGGGCACAGAGGGGAGAGGGGGAGTACCTCCGTGTGTGAAGGGACAATAATCCCATTTTATTGACTGAAAACATCAAATAAGTTGCTCCAGAAGTTATTGACTAAAAACATCAAATAAGACTATACCTCCTATGATTCTGATAAAAGTTGTCAAGTTGGTAGTAGGCATAAATTGGCTGCTTCGTATCCTTTGTAACCTGCATGGTAACACCCAGATCTCATTTTGGCTAAGAGACTGATAGAAGGTGCTTGCTGATAGCTGCACACGCAACACAATTCTAGAAACTTGAAAAAATACTGTAAGAAAATCGTTCAGTTATGTATTACCGTGAGAGTCCTTGTGCACTCTTTGGATATAGCCTCATTCTGGATGTACGCAAGCTTATTATCAGTCATGTTAGGTGGGACACATGCATGATCATACCGATCAATAATCTCAACAACCTGCAGTCAGTCAACATAAGTGAAGTCAGAAACTGGAGTGTGTGTATATATGTTAACACAAGGTGTAAAAGATACTCAGCGCCGTACATCTTGTGCAGCCAAAGATTACACCCACAAACAAGAAATCCAAATCCAGATCGAGAACCAGGGGGGGGGGG
>NC_041385.1:137963380-137975812 GCF_002162155.2 Triticum dicoccoides
GGGGGGGGGGGACAAGAGGCAGAAGAAAACAGGTGAAGCCAAAGATGTGCAACAGAGATTGGGGAACGACGACCCACGAGCAGCAGCCCATAGTGATGGTCGGCTCCATTCCACCATGACGCGAGCGACGCCGGAGCTCTGGCCTGGCTGCTCCTTCCCATGCCCGTCCTACTCATCCTCCCTTGCTCCTCTTCATGAAGACCACACCAGCCATGCTCTCTTTTGGCAGTGAGAGATGCAGCCCGATCTAGAATCACGATGTGTGGTGGCGCCAGATCGAGAACGCGGGAAGAGAAAGAGGCCGGGGAAGTGAGAGGGCACAGAGGGGAGAGGGGGAGTACCTCCGTGTGTGAAGGGGAGGCTGGCCTCGCCGGCGTCCGTCCCTCCCGCTCCAGATCTAGGAGAAGGTGAGAGGCTCCAGATCGGGAACCTGGGAGAAGGCCGGTGAGGAGAGGCGACGGTCTCCCGAGGCTCTTTCCTCTCACTTCGTCCATCGTGGGCGGCGGCGGCGGCGGCGGGAGGAGGAACGAGGGTCGCGGGGAGAGGCGCGGGGAGACGCGGGCCAGGTCTCTGGCTGCCCGCTCGCTTTGCCCCTTCTTTTTCCCTCGCTGCTCGCCCTTGCTGTTTTTTTCCCACGCGCGGCGCGGTGCGGTGGTGGGCGCGGTGCGGTGTTTTTTCCGGTCGTGTGGTGTATAGCTGGCCAAACGGGCCGGCCCGGCCCGGCACGGCACGGCCCATCCTAATCGTGCCTGGCACGGCCCGGCCCGCCTAGGCACGATTATTATACGGGCCGTGCCGTGCCAGCCCGCGTGCTGCAGCCTGCAGCCCAGGCACGGCCCGTATGCTAATCGGGCCGGCCCACCGGCACGCCAGGCCCACTAATCTAGCTCCTATTTTGCGCATTGAGCGTTTTTTAGCCTATTTTTACCTGTTGGCCCATATTAGAATACATAAAAAAATATAAAAAAGTTAATCGGGCCGTGCCGTGCCGGCCCGCGTGCTCGCCCTTCAGGCCCAGGCACGGCCCATGGCGTGCCGCGTGCCGGGCCCGGCCCGTTTAGCACGTGCCGTGTCGTGCCAGGCCCGTGCCGTGCCGGCCGTGCTACCGGGCCGGCCCAACTATCCCGGCCTGTTTGGCCAGCTATAGTGTGGTGCGGTGCGCCCTCGCTCCCACGCGCTGCGGTGCTTTTTTTCCTTCGGGTGGTATCATGCGCTGAAGCCATCGGTTGTGACTACGAACCCTTTCATCCTTTATAAGTTAGATTGCTACACATATGGCATACATCTGAAAAAGGAAAAAAGAACACCCTAAATCAAACCTGAAGAAAACAGGATAAAATAACCCGATGTATGAACTGTAAACTGACGAGATTGTTAGTAGACATGATAAAATATGTATGTACAGGTCATTAATTAATAGATTATGAATAGCAAGGATGAAATTAAATCAAATCTGGCAGAAATATGTGCAAAGAACAGCAAGACACCACCGCCGCTGTTGAAATCAAATCTGACAGAAATATGATGAAATTAATTAATCCACGCTGGCCATTCCCATCCACGAGATGAGAGAGACAGTGTGTGTGTGCTGTGTACGCAAGGATGGGAGGGGCTGGGGGAATCCACACCTTGGTCCTCTGACCGTTGCAACCCGTGGTCGAAGGTGAAGAGGCGGTGGCGCAGGGGTGGTTGGGGGATTTTTTTCGGGGCTCTTCGTCCAGCGGCGGTTGTCCAGGTCGAGTTCCTCCTCCGGCGGCTTCTTGGCAGTGAGCGCCCGGGGCGCCGTTGACCGGGGATCCTCCTCCGGCTACCGTCGTCCCGGTAGAGATTTGCGGAGGAGAGCCCACAGTTTCTTGTCCGCACCGCCGCCCCGGCCTCGCTGCTCCTGGCCCGGCCTCGTTAGTGGAGAAGGAGAGAAAGGAGGGGAGGCGGCGTTGGGTAGAGGAGGAGAGAAGGGAAGGCGCCCGAACCCTAGCCCGAATCCTAGCCGCGGGGGAGAGAGAGAGAGGAGGGTGACGAGGAGGGGGAGGCGAGTGGGACGGGAAAAGAAAAGACGGCTCAGATCGGGAATCACCGCTGCAGCCTGAAGACGAGCGATGGGAAGGCAAGGAGGGGGAAGAGGCGAGGCGGTGGAGGAGTAGCAGTCGGCGGCGGGGCTCCTAGAGCGTAGGAGGAGGAGGAGGAGGAGGTGGGAGGGAGTGGCGGCGGACGAGGGAGGGAGGAGTGAGGGGCGCGGGGCTGTTTTTCCTCTTGCTCGATTGCTGTGGCCCTAGCGCAGTAGCGCGACCGCTCGCTTGCTCGTGTGGTGCGGTGCGCCCTTGCGTTTTTTTCGGTGGTTTTTACCCCTCGCGTGGTGCGGTGCGATGGTTGTGCCTAGCACTTTTTGAGGGTTTATATGTTTAATTATTCCTCAAATTCACATTGGCCTTCCCCGATCTATGCCCAACCGCATAGTAGCATCAATGACCTAGTCGCACGTCCACCCATACGGGGTGACGCTCCGCCCGTTAGCGGCGGTCATCCGCCCATCCGCGGTGACACAGTGGATGATCCGCCCATCCCTGATGGTGAGGTAAATGATACACCCATGTGATGTGCCACGGTGGCACATCCTCCCATCTGTCGTGTCGCAGTGGAAGATCCGCCCTTCTGCGCCGGCGAGGTGGATGATTTGCTCGTCCGTGGTCGTGAGATGGCTGATCTACCCATCCACAGTGGCGCGGTGGCACCTTCCCCTATCCACTACTTCGCGGTGGAATACCAGCCCATATAAGGTTTCACGAGGACACATCCACCCATTGACAAGGTGCGATTGAAGCTTTGGCTCGGTCCAGGCTGGTTGGCGGAGAGGGGGACACCTAATAGCCATGGGTCGGGCGAGAGAGTAGAGGTGGCCTTCCACTTGCCTGTGGCTGGTGGTTGGCTTTCATCTTATTCTTCGGCTCCTCTTCCTCGACTTCGACCTCGTCGGTCATGCCTTCGAGAAGGTCGGTGAGATCTTCGACATTGGCGATGATATAGGTGCTGGGTTGGTCAAAAACATCGACTCTGATGGGGAGTTCCATGATTCATTTTGATTTCCGGATTGGGGCATCTGACTTTGTGATTTCCTAAATTTAATCTAACATCAAATCAAGGAGAAATTTCTAACACTTGGCCAACGGGTCGCGACTTTGGTACCTGATCTGACCTAGCTCCCGAAATAGGTTTCTAACACATGTCTCGGGCCTGATCCGATATCGACCATAGGGGAAACCGCTTTGGGGACCGATCTGACACCAACCTTGGCATGAATTTCTCTTGCTCATCTTTTATCATGTCTGAGATTTGAACCAGGAAGAGAAAATTCGGGCCCCGATCTGACATCAGCCCTGACAAAGGCTTCTAACGCTCCTCAAGGGCCAGATCTAACATGGGGCCCAAAGGAAGCGACATGTGTTGCTCCTAGAGTTAGGGAGAAACCAAGCCTGTGAAGATTGATTCACCGCGGACATCCGCAGTATACTCCATGTTGCCGAATCTTGTGATTTGACCTCGAGCAGAGAATTTGACCTGGCCCAGGAGGCCAATCGAGTTGGTGACAAAGGTGTGCAGCCAAAGGCGAACATCTGGCTTATCAAAAAAGTCATGTCGGTGTCGGTCCAAGCTTTGATCTTGACACCCATCGAACCGCGACGATTACCTAGAAGGACCTGTGTGGGCCACCACTGTTAGTGCTAAATCCAACAGACCTCCTAGTAGGGGATTCTAAGCTAGGTGTCTTGGAATGATGGTAAATAGGACACATGATTTACGGATGTTCAGGGGCTGTGAGGAAATAAAACCCTACATCATGGTTGTGTTTTACTGTGTTGGAGTATGTATATAGCACACGTAAACTAGCAAGATGTTTTCTTTTATGTATCTATTGAGCCTGGAACCTCGGTTTATATAGGATACCGTGTGGTACTAGGGTACATGGATCCAAGTCGGCTATATCTGAGGAGGTAGATTCCTCCACAAATCCAGCATCTTGTCTTGCACAAGTCTTCTGGAATCTGCCTTGTGTGTTCCATGGGTAGCCCAAAGTGGGCCAGGACAAAAATGACAAGGGATCCTTAAACTGGCTCACATGGCCGGGAGTTTACGTGGTGAGACCTTAGCTAGGACACCGTCAAACGGGAGCAAATTTTCTTCCTTTTTCGTAGAGCCTAGCATTTAATAAATGACGTGATTTTTGGAAGGGAAAGGAATTCGTTATTGCCGCTGCTATTGATGTGCATAATTACCGGTCCACCTTATGGTTGTGTCAGGATAAAGTTGAGTTGGTTTCAAACAACAAAGGTAATGGAATGGTGGGATGGTTAATGGCCGGCCATGCTCCATTAAAATATATGTGGTTTCATAGCCTCTTCTTGCTAACTATATCAAGATCTATGTAGAAACCAGAGTTTTCTGGAGACTATGAGCGCCCTTGGTGTGGGGGTTGCTGCTAGAAACTCTTATAGCAAAGTCATCATCTCTTCGACAGGATTTTATTCGCCGGTGTACTAGTCTTAATGAAGCTAAGCTTCGGGTTTTCTTGCTGGGAATTATATTGGTATCACTCTTCACAAGCCTATTATTATGGGGATTGATTGTGTTTTTGTAGTTTCTTTTCCAACAAATGGAAACCTTGACAGGTCTCCTCTCGTTGATCTAAATATTAAGGCATTGAGGGTCGACTTCTCCAGAACTATAACATTTCAAAAACTTAATCGGCTTACCGATGGAATGACACACGAGATAGCGAAGTATTGTTTTGATAGTCACTACTAGGGAAAACCTTATACACAGAACTTTAGCAGTAGCGTGGGTCAAAAAAGCACGCTGGTGCTAAGTAGCAGTAGCGCGCCTGAGAAAACCGCGCTGCAGATAAAGATCTAGCAGTAGCGCGTCTGGCTATAAACACGTTACTACTAAAATTCCAACGGCTTAGCCGATAGGCTACACATAGTAATAGCGACCTATGACGAACCAAGCTACCGCTACTTTATTTGTAGCAGCGCGTTTTAATATAAACTCGCTACTGCTAAAGGTTATAAAATTAAATGGAAAGAAAATAGAAAGGTAATTGAAAATGAAAGAAATAGAATATGGTGAAAGGAAAAAAAATAAAATGTGAAGAAAACTAAATGAAAAAGGGGGAAAAAGAGAAAGGAGTAGCAGTAGCGTGTATCACAAAACGCGCTGTGATGGGGTTATGTACCTAGGGTAGGGTCATGGACCTGATCCAAGTACCTTACCCAAGGACATCCTTAGAAGAGGTCGCCTTCCAGTCGACCAACGAAGGACTCACTCGACTGACTTGAAGGACTCGACCACGAAGACTCACTCGACCACCAGGAGATCAAGAGGCACTCTGCACTGCAACGGCTTGTAATTAAGTAGGCTTTATGATAGTAAAGACACTTTATGTGGGGCGTTACCAGTAATGCCCCAGACTTAACTCACCTTAAACCCTCTCCTACGTGGGCTGGCTGGGGTCCTGGCGCACTCTATATAAGCCACCCCCCTCCACAGGCAGAAGGGTTCGGCACCTTGTAACTCATATACTCATAATCCACTCGACCGCCTCCGGGCTCCGAGACGTAGGGCTATTACTTCTTCCGAGAAGGGCCTGAACTCGTACATCCCTTGTGTTTACAACCTCTCCATAGCTAGGACCTTGCCTCTCCATACCTACCCCCCACTCTACTGTCAGGCTTAGAACCACGACAGTTGGCGCCCACCGTGGGGCAGGTGTTTTAGCGATTTTGTGGAGAAGTTGCGATTCTTCCGAGTACTTTCATCATGGTGTCTGCTGGAGTTTTGGTCGGGGGTCAAGAGATCCGTCTCGGCACTCTCACCTTCATCGCCGACGACTCCGCGTGGCTCCAGGAGGCTCCACTCGACGTAGATGCGCTCCCCGTCCGCGGTGCGACGCATTTTCGCGCATGTGTCCGCGGCGTTCTGCTGCAGCAACCGTCGACCCAGTATCGGTCGGCTCCTCCATCGTCCACCCTCCCGGTCTCCCGCCAGCGCAAGCGTTCGGGCCGGTTGAGGCTTCAGCGATGGGTGAGGCACGCGGTGGCTCGCCAATCGGCCACCACCCAAGTTGCGGCAATCGAGCCCGACGAATCCCTCTACGGCTTGTTCGATCTGTCGACTGGCTCCGTAGAGACTGCATCCGAGTGCGGTAGCAGTGATCCAGAGGCGGAAATCTTGATGGTCGACGGGCCCCGCAGTCCCCCTGGCTCCGCCCGTGATGGTGGAGCAGGTGACAGAGGCGACCCCGCACGAGGCCACGAAGAGTACCAGCCCGAGCCACTCGACTCTCTGCAAAGAGAGGAACTTCGCCGCAGGAACGTGGATGCCCTGCGTACTCCCATCGCAGGAGAAACCCCCGAGGCTCGTGCCTTGGAGGAGGCACGTCTGGCCAATTTGGCCGAACGCACTCGACTGGAGAATCTTCAGCGAACACTCGACGAGCGCGCGCGGCAACGAGTTCCCGACACCAGTCGACGTCAACTCTTCCCGCCGACTCAGGTATATCGAACCCCAATCCAGAATTTAGCAGCTGCGACCCGTATAGCAGAGTCCATCCAGCCTTCACAGTCGGAAGCTGGCAGAGGTTTGCTGCAGATCAGGGATCTGCTCCGGGCAGCAGGAGATCAGAATTCAGCCGTGTCTCAGTCGCGCAACAGAATTCACAGTCGATCCATCATTGCGAATACGGTTCAGTCGGCTCACAGCCCTAGATCGCCTCCGCGGCGTGAAGGGCGCGAGAATCGGCGAGATCAATATGGCGACCGACTCGACCGAGATGATAGGCGTCGAGCGCCCAATTCCCCTCCGAGGGTTGGGTCTTACGCTCCTCGGTGGCAAGATGACAGGCGTCAGTACAGTACAGGGCGAAGGGTTCCAGTCGACCCCAGAGAACCAGGCTTCGATGCGCGATCCATTATCGTGCAAGGTTTGGTCGACCGGAACAGAGCCCATCGGGGCGGACTCGACAGAGATGCACCCACAAGCAGTCGAGTGCATGTTTCTGGTCCTGAATGTTTCAGCAGAGCTATCAGGGCCGCAGTTATCCCTCCCAATTTCAGGTTGGCAACAGGAGTCAGCAAGTTCACTGGTGAGTCTAAGCCTAAAACTTGGCTTGAAGACTACCGAGTGGCAGTTCAGATTGGTGGTGGGAACGACGAGGTGGCCATGAAGCATTTGCCCCTCATGCTGGAAGGTTCTGCCAGGGCATGGTTGACTCAATTACCTCCTAGCAGCATTTACGCTTGGGAAGATCTGTCCCGAGTGTTCATCAGAACGTTTGAAGGGACTTGCAAGCGACCAGCTGGATTGACAGAGTTGCAAGTCTGCGTGCAGAAGGCTAATGAGACTCTCAGAGAGTATATTCAGAGGTGGACCACTTTGCACCACACTGTGGAGAATGTGTCTGATCATCAGGCAGTCTGCGCCTTCAAAGATGGCGTCAAGAACAGAGAACTGAGTTTGAAGTTTGGTCGAACCGGTGACATGACCTTGAGTCGGATGATGGAGATTGCTACCAAGTACGCCAACGGCGAAGAAGAAGACCGACTCCGAAGCGGCAAGCACAAGCCGAGTCAGTCGGAAAAAGGAAACACCAGTCGGAAACAGAAGCAGAAGGCTGAACCGGCAGCTCCTGGAGAGGCTCTGGCCGTGACTCAGGGAAAGTTTAAGGGGAAACCAAAAGGATCCTGGAACCCCAAGAAGGTAAAGGATAAAGAAGGGAACGACGTAATGGATATGACATGTCACATCCACACGAAGAAAGACGAAGAGGGGAATATCATCTACCCGAAGCACACCACTCGCCAATGTCGACTCCTGATCCAGCAGTTTCAGGGAAAACAGTCTAAGGACAAGGAGAAGGAGTCGGACAAGGCTGAAGACAAGGAGGACAGTGAGGAAGGATATCCGCATATCAACTCCACTCTGATGATCTTTGCAGATGTGGAAAGCAGGAGTCGACTGAAAGTCATTAACCGAGAGGTGAACATGGTTGCCCCAGCAAAAGCAAATTATCTGAAATGGTCTCAAATACCCATCACATTCGACCAATCTGATCACCCGACTCATATTGCCACCCCTGGGAGGCAAGCTTTGGTGGTCGATCCAGTTGTCGAAGGCACTCGACTGACAAAGGTGCTGATGGATGGTGGAAGCGGGCTGAATTTGTTGTATGCAGACACACTGAAAGGAATGGGCATTTTGATGTCCCGACTGAGCACTAGTAACATGAGCTTTCATGGAGTTATACCAGGGAAGAAAGCCGAGTCACTCGGCCAAATAGCTTTGGACGTGGTGTTTGGTGATTCGAAGCATTTTCGCAAAGAAAAGTTGACGTTTGAGGTCGTGGATTTTCAGAGTGCATATCATGCCATTTTGGGGAGACCAGCTTACGCACGGTTCATGGCTCGACCATGCTACGTGTACCTCAAATTGAAGATGCCCGGCCGCAAAGGAGTGATCACTGTCACCGGTGATCGGAAAAAGGCAGAAGAGTGCTTTCAGAAGGGCTCCAAGATTGCCGATTCCCAGGTGACAGCGGTCGAGTTCGAAGAATACAAGCAAAACGCAGATCCGAGTGACTTGCTGCGATCAAAGAAACCCGCCACAGAGTCTGCATTCCAGTCGTCCGGTGAGACGAAGCCTGTTCACATTCACCCGACCGACCCCGATGCAGCTCCGATCCGCATCTCCACAACACTCGACCCAAAATAGGAAGAAGCGCTCATCCAGTTCCTCCGTGAGAACTGGGACATTTTTGCATGGAAGCCCGCTGACATGCCAGGTGTTCCTAGGGGACTGGCTCAGCATCGCCTAAGAGTCGACTCATCTGCAAAACCAGTCAAAGAGCATCTTCGGCGGTCCGCCGTCCAGAAGAGAAAAGCCATTGGTGAAGAAATGGCTCAACTATTGGCGGCCGGATTTATCCGAGAGATATACCACTCCGAGTGGCTCGCTAATGTCGTCATGGTTCCTAAGAAGGACAAGTCGCTCCGAATGTGCATTGATTTCAAGCACATCAACCGGGCCTGCCCGAAAGATCATTTTCCTCTCCCTCGCATAGATCAAATTGTTGACTCGACCGCGGGATGCGAGAGGCTATCTTTTTTAGATGCCTACTCTGGGTACCACCAGATCCGTCTGTACGGACCCGACGAGGTAAAAACAGCTTTCATCACTCCATTCGGGTGCTTCTGCTATATCACCATGCCATTCGGCCTCAAGAATGCCGGAGCCACATTTATGCGAATGATTCAGAAGTGTCTACTCACTCAAATCAGTCGGAATGTGGAAGCATATATGGATGATATCGTTGTCAAGTCACGAAAAGGTTCCGACCTGCTCGCTGATCTCGCCGAAACATTTGCCAACCTCAGAAGATATGATATCAAGCTCAATCCATCAAAGTGCTCATTTGGAGTTCCTGGTGGCAAGTTACTCGGTTTTCTCGTTTCCGAACGGGGAATCGACGCTAACCCAGAGAAGATTGGCACTATTCTCCGAATGAAACGCCCTGTGCGAGTGCACGATGTCCAGAAGCTTACTGGATGCTTGGCCGCATTAAGTCAATTCATCTCACAACTCGGTGAAAAGGCATTGCCTCTTTACCGACTGATGAAGAAGACAGACAAGTTCGGGTGGACTCCAGAAGCTGATGCAGCATTTGCCGAGCTAAAAACTCTGCTCTCCACCCAGCCGGTGCTTGCTGCTCCAATCAGCAAAGAGCCTCTGTTGCTCTATATCGCAGCCACAGGACAAGTCGTCAGTACTGTGCTAACGGTCGAGCGGGAAGAAGAAGGAAAAGCTCTCAAAGTTCAGCGCCCAGTGTATTATTTGTCTGAAGTCTTGACTCCATCCAAGCAGAGATATCCTCATTATCAGAAGCTTGTGTATGGAATATACATGACCACAAAGAAGGTTGCTCATTATTTTTCTGATCATTCCATCACAGTCGTCAGGGACGCTCCACTATCAGAGATTTTGCACAACAGAGATGCAACTGGTCGAGTGGCCAAATGGGCGATTGAACTTCTTCCCCTTGATATCAAGTTTGAGGCAAAGAAAGCCATTAAGTCCCAGGCAATAGCAGATTTCCTCGCCGAGTGGATTGAACAACAGCAGCCGACTGAAGTTCACTCGGAGCATTGGACCATGTTCTTTGATGGCTCTAAGATGTTGAATGGTTCCGGTGCTGGGGTTGTCCTGGTTTCCCCCAGAGGAGATAAGCTCAGATATGTGCTCCAGATTCACTTTGATTCCTCCAACAATGAGGCAGAATATGAGGCCCTCTTATATGGGTTGCGCATGGCCATTTCACTCGGCGTCCGTCGCCTGATGGTCTATGGCGACTCGGATTTAGTGGTCAATCAGGTGATGAAAGAGTGGGACGTGAGAAGCCCAGCCATGACTGGATACTGCAGTGCAGTGAGGAAGCTGGAAAAGAAGTTCGAGGGGTTGGAGCTCCATCATATACCCCGACTGAAAAATCAAGCAGCTGATGATCTAGCAAAGATAGGTTCCAAGAGAGAAGCCATTCCGAGTGGTGTGTTCTTGGAGCATATACACACTCCGTCAGTCAAAGAAGATCCTTTCACCGAAGAAACTCCACAGCCCAAGAGTGCCACAGATCCGACTGAAGTTGGAGTCCCAGCGGTGGTCGACTTGATCATGGAGGTTTTGGTGGTCATTCCCGACTGGACAGTTCAGTATGTCGCATATATCCTGAGAAAAGAGCTTCCGGAGGATGAGGAAGAGGCTCGACAGATCGTCCGTCGATCTAAGGCCTTTACCGTAATCAAAGGACAATTATACAGAGAAAGCGCGACTGGAGTTGGTCAGAAGTGCATAACACCAGAAGAAGGTCGACTCATCCTCAATGATATTCACTCGGGGACCTGTGGTCATCATGCGTCCTCTCGGACCATCGTGGCCAAAGCATACCGAGCCGGATTTTACTGGCCAAAGGCGAATGAGATGGCAAAAGATATAGTGGATAAGTGCGAGGGATGTCAGTTCTACTCGAATATGTCGCACAAGCCTGCGTCGGCCCTGAAGACCATCCCACTCGTCTGGCCTTTCGCAGTATGGGGACTGGACATGGTCGGTCCTTTGAGAACAGGACGAAGTGGCTTCACGCATGTACTGGTGGTAGTCGACAAGTTCACCAAGTGGATCGAGGCTAAACCAATCAAGAGCCTTGACACCGGTACTGCTGTTAGCTTCATCAGGGAACTAATATTCAGATATGGAGTCCCGCACAGCATCATTACGGATAATGGGTCGAACTTTGACTCAGAGGAATTCAGAGATTTCTGCAACTCCCAAGGCACACGGGTCGACTAAGCTTCAGTCGCCCATCCGCAGTCGAATGGACAAGCAGAGCGAGCTAATGGACTGATTCTTAAGGGATTGAAGCCTCGACTGATGCGTGATCTCAAACACGCGGCTGGAGCTTGGGTCGACGAACTTCCCTCAGTGCTTTGGGGGCTGCGGACCACACCTAATCGGTCGACCGGAAGAACTCCATTCTTCTTGGTCTACGGAGCTGAAGCAGTCTTGCCGAGTGATCTTCTCCACAATGCTCCTCGAGTTGAAATCTACAACGAAGCAGAGGCTGAACAGGCGCCGCAGGACGCAGTCGACCTTTTAGAGGAAGAAAGGGAGATGGCTCTGATCCGGTCGACCATCTACCAACAAGATTTGCGTCGTTTCCACGCCAGAAATATGAGAGGTTGAGCCTTCCAGGAAGGGGATTTAGTTCTCCGAGTGGATCAGCACAAACCACACAAGCTTGCTCCTTCTTGGGAAGGTCCCTTCATCGTCACCAAGGTTCTCCACAACGGGGCGTACCGTCTTTACAACGTCGAGCATAATATCGACGAGCCCCGAGCTTGGAACGCGGAGCTACTCCGCCCATTTTACACTTAAGTTTTATCACTCGGATGAGTTGCAATAAAGTACTTCTGTAGTTCGTGGACCTCAAAATAATAGTGTCATAGTTCCTCCATAATTTCTGTCACTTTTTATTTTTGTCCAAATAAAATTCCTCCTCAGTGGGTGACTTAGCCGCGAATCCGTTTCGCCTAAGTTTGTAAAAATCCTACCGAGTGGTGAGCCAGACTCTCACTCGGAGGCTTAGCTGCGAATCCGTTTCGCCTAAGTTACAAAAATCCTACCGAGTGGTAAGCCAGACTTTCACTCGGGGGCTTAGCTGCAGCCCTGTGCTCGCCTAAGTTGTAAAAAATCCTACCGAGTGAAGAGCAAGCCTCTCACTTGGGGGCTTAGCTGCAGTCCAAGCACTCGCCTAAGTTACAAAAATCCTACCGAGTGGTAAGCCAGACTTTCACTCGGGGGCTTAGCTGCAGCCCTGTGCTCGCCTAAGTTGTA